>NC_064641.1:762205047-762512774 GCF_023864345.2 Schistocerca serialis cubense | reverse complement strand
TTGTGTAAGTCATTTTGCGATTCGTACTGATCTTCTAAAGACTTTACTAGACGATAAATGACAGTATAATCTGCAAAAAATGTAATAGGGCTGTTCAAATCGTCTCCCAATCGTTTATATGCATTAAAAACAGCAGAGTGTCTATAAAACTTCCTTGGTGCACGCCGGACATCACTTCTGCTATTCTCGATGATTTCCTTCAATTACTGTGTCCTTTCAAACAAAAAACCGCTGATCCAATCGCGCAGGTGAGACTAAACTCCATAGACACGCAATATTATTTGTTAAGTACGGTTTCAAAATCCTTCTGGAAATCAGGGTACATGGAATCAATTTGAGACCTCATGTCGATAGCACTCATTACTCCGTGTGAACAAAGAACCAGCCGTCATGCAATGTAGGCTTTCACGGCCCGCGTCTTTTTCAGTTAACGCTTCCGGCCTGAGAGGCCGTGATCGATATACAAGCTGCTTTCTAATTTTTTGTTTCCAGCCGCGCGAGGCGTCTTCCGAAGGAAAACGGCTACTGGCGCGAAGACTTGAGGAGCTCTCGCATTTATACAGCGCGTAGAGAGTACCACCGTACGTCACGTGATGCCTAATGTATGTCTGTCACTGGAGGGCGTCATCATTCTCATTTAAAAATAATCGACTGTCATTCTGTTGGCGCAAAGCCGACATCCATATTTGATCTAACTTCAAACCTTCTTCTTTTCTGTTAAAATGATTATCGTGTTTATGAATCTCTATTGCTTCTCTATATATGAATTCATGATAATGCAACGTCCTTGCTAAAACGCTCGTCTCACCGAATTTTATTTTGTGGTTGCCATCTCGCCAAACATGGTCTTATACGGCCGATATTTCGGCATGTCCCAGGCGACAGTTCCTTTTCTGTTCGGTTATGCTGGCCTTGATACTTTTCATAGTTCCTGTATACACTTGCCCGCAACTACACGGAGTTTTGTATACCCCAGGTGTTGCTAGGAGGTGCCGTGCATATTCTGACTTTCTTAAATATTCATTAATCTTCTTGGTGGGTCTAAGGACGATTTTGACCCCATACTTATCTGCAATTAAACGAGTGGACGGGACTTTGTGCCATAAGGTATACAGAAAGAACACACACACTGATCGATACCGGCACAAGGAATCAAACCATCATCCTAGACAAAAAAGAGGTGTCACTAAAACCTTGGTGGACAGAGCCAACGCCGGCCGCGGTGGTCTAGCGGTTCTGGCGCTGCAGTCCGGAACCGCGGGACTGCTACGGTCGCAGGTTCGAATCCTGCCTTGGGCATGGGTGTGTGTGATGTCCTTAGGTTAGTTAGGTTTAAGTAGTTCTAAGCTCTAGGGGACTTATGACCTAAGATGTTGAGTCCCATAGTGCTCAGAGCCATTTGAACCATTTGACAGAGCCAACAAAATCTGTGAGTCGGTTTATTTGCAGGATGAATTAAATCAATTACATTCGGAGTTCAAGAAAAATGGATACGCTAGTAAGGAGGCTGATCGAGCACTCCGTTAAAGACGAGAAGGAACAGGAAGTTCTGAGCAACAACGGCCGCCATATGGAAAAGTTTTTCTCCCGTTCATTAATAAAATTACGGATTGAATTGGGAAGTGTTGGCGAAATGTAAGTCGAAACGATATTTAGATCCATCAAGAGGATTAATGAATACTTAATAACGGCAAAGGATGCATCGCATCCCTAGCAACACCTACGTATTTAAAATTCCGTACATTTGCTGACAAATGTACAGGGTGATTCAAGAAAACGTTTACAAACTGACATGGCACATCGGGCATACAACAAGGATCATTAATCACATAGAAACGGAGGTCTCAAGCACCACGAGAGAGCGTTCCTAAACAAAAATGGGTAGAGTGGACGGTGACCGTCACCATTCACGCCGTAGAAGCGTTGGGAGTAATGGCTGAGAAGCGTTTCATTTGCGGCGTGGCCAACTGCAGTGGAAGAGAAGCCGTGCGATTGTATCGGGCGAAGTGTCCCGAAAGGAAGGTACCGTGCCACACATTATTCGCCACAATGCGTCGCCGATTGTGCGAAACCGGCTCGTTCCATGTGTACAAGCCCGATGCTGGTCGCCAACGAACAACACAGACAGTTGCAGCCGAAGAAAATGTTCTCGAAAGGGTGCAGCGTACGCCGTCAACAAGTACACAAGGCGTATCCCGCTCCACTGATATCTCCCAACCTTCCGTCTGGGGCACTGCCCACGACCAAGGACAGCACCCGTTTCATTTAAAACGCTTCCAGGCATTGCAACCGGGGAAATACAGCAAGCGCTTGGGATTTGCGCAGTGCTTTCTGCAGAAATCCGCTGCAGACCGAAACTTCACAGCGAGTTTCCTCTTCTCTGATGATGCTGCGTTTTCACTCTAGGGTATGATGAACCTTCAGAACCTGCATACGCGGACAGATGTGAACCCACATGCTACACGTACGCATGCCTCCCAACGCAAATTTACCCTTAACGTCTGGGCTGGCATCGGCGGAGGCTACTTAATTGGGCCGTACGTCCTTCTGGATCGACTTGATGGTCGCACGTATCTTGTATTCCTGCGAGAGATTCTGGCGGAGATGCTGAATGATATTCCACTACCTGTTCGTCGCCACATTCGACTTCAGCACGACGAAGCCCGCTCCCCCCCTCCCACGCGTTTCAGCACGCAAGTGAGGGCTCGTCGGCAGGCAATCTTTTTTGGCCACTGGATTTGTCACGGTGGGCCAGTCGCATGGCCACCACGATCACCGGATCTGTCCCCAATGAATCTTTTCCTGTTGGCGTATCTGAAGGGCCTTGAGTATGAGACACCTGTTACATCGTTGGAAGATCTAGTGGGCAGGATTGTTGCAGCAGCAGGATGTCTTTGAGACACACCAGGTACCTCCGAGAGGATTCGCCGTTCAATGCTGCGCTGGTGCCAGGCGTGTCTTGATGCATCTGGACCAAGCTTGGAGCATCTCCTATAGTGGGCGTCAGTTTGTAGCATGTGACTAAATAACTGCAACGCTACTTAGTAGTCCCGGAACTACGAAAAGAAGTGCCAACATCCGCACAGTCGAGCACAAAAGGAACTATCGTCTGCGACGTACCGAAAATTCCGCCGTGGCAGAAAATATTTTTGGGCATGGGAACCATGAAATAAAATTCAGTGATACGAGACTTTTAGCAAGGGCATCGCATTATCGTGCGTGCATGTATAGAGAAGCAATAGACATTCACAAACACCATAATAATTGAAATAGAAAAGAAGGAGGCTTGAAGTTACATCAAATATACACGTCGGCTTTGCGCCAACAGAATGACAGCAGATTACTTTTCATAGGGAATGATGACACCATCCACAGACAGACATACAGTCGGCATCACGTGACGTATGGTGGTGAGCTGTAAGCGCTCTGTAAATGCGAGAGCCCCTGAGCCTTAGTGGCAGTAGACGTTTTACCGCGGAAGATGTCTCCTGCAGTTAGAGACGAAATGTAAGAAAGCAGCTTTATACATCGGCTATGACCTCTCAGCCCAGAAGTTTTAACTGAAAAAGACCCAGCTATGTTTCACGAGGATGATACATTCTTGACCCGTTGTCCCTGTGTATCAATAGATCGTTTTCTTCGAGGTATTTCATTATGTCACAACACAATATATGTTCCAGTGTTCCAGCATCTTACTTTGTTAGAAGAATAGAAAACAAAATCGTACACATGCGAGAAGAACTCACGCTTTGAAGTTTCAGTATATATATATATATATATATATATATATATATATATATATATATATATCTATACAGGTTTTGATGAGTGACTTTGCGAGTATCAAAATATTTGACGTAAATAACCGTATCTTTTAACTGCATTTGAATTAGAAGCTTAGATGTTAGACACCACAAATGGGCCTTAGTAGCTGAGATAACTTTCAGCTCGATACCCCTACCGTTCCTGAGAAAAAGGGGCCTTAAAAGACGGACAACAACTGTCAAAAATATATTTTTGCATGCGATTTAATTACGGTCCCCCCTCCTCTCCCCCCCCCCCCCCCCTCCATGACCCATCGACTTCGCCGTTGGTGTGGTGTGGTGGCTTGTGTGCCTCAACGATAGGGAGAGTAGCTTTTCAGTAATTGCAGGGGTAACAGACTGGATGACTGACTGATCTGACCTTGTTACGTCAGTCCAAACAGTCTTCGTGTCCTGATACTGCAAACGGCTGAAAGCAAGAGGAAACTACAGCCGTAATTTTTCACGAGGGAATGCAGCTCTACTGTACGGTCAAATGATGATTGCACCCTCTTGGGTAAAATATACCGGAGGTAAAATTGTCCCATATTCTGATCTTTGGGGAGGGACTACTCAGGAGCATGTCGTCATCAGGAGAAACAAATCTGACATTTTATGGATCGTAGGGGGGGGGGGGGGGAGGGAGTTAAATCCCATAATCACATAGTTGGATCAGAAAATTTAAAAAGGGAAGTGGATAGGTTGCAGTTAGATATGGTGGGAATTAGTGAAGTGTGGTGGTAGGAGGAAGAGGACTTTCGGTCAAGTGGATACAGAGTTATTAATACAGCATAGTGAACACATTATCGTAACCAAGATACACGCAAAGCGCACGCCCACCACAGTAGTACAAGTTCATATGCTAACTAGCTCCGCAGATGAAGAGAACGAAGAAATGTTCAAAAATGGCTCTAAGCACTATGGGACTTAACATCTGAGGTCATCAGTCCCCTAGACTTAGAAACTACTTAAACCTAACTAACCTAAGGACATCACACACATCCATGCCCGAGGTAGGATTCGAACCTGCGACCGTAGCAGCAGCACGGTTCCGGACTGAAGCGCCTAGAACCGCTCGGCCACAACGGCCGGCAAAGAAATGTGTGATGAGGTAAAATAAATTGTTAAGATAGTTAAGGCAGACGAAATGATGAGGCACTGGAATCCGAGAGTAGGAAAGGAGAATGAAGAATATTAGGTGAATATGGACAGGGACAAAGAAATTAAGAGGAAGCTGCTTGGTAGCATTTTGCACAGAGTATCATTTAATCATCGCTAACACTTGGTTTAAGAATCATAAAAGTAGGTTGTATACGTGGAAGTGACCTAGAGACACAGGAAGGCTTTAGATCGATTATACACTGCAGAGCCAAAGAAACCGGTACAACCGCCTAATATCGTGTACAGCTCCGCTAACACGCAGAACACGACGTGGCAAGAACTCCACTAATGTCTAAAGTAGTGCTGGAGGGAATTGACAACATGAATCGTGCAGGGCTGTCCATAAATCCGTAAGAGTACGAGGGGGTGGAGATCTCTTTTGAACAGCACGTTGTAAGGCATTCCAGATGTGCTCAGTAATGTTCATGTTTGGGGAGTTTGGTAGCCAGCGGAAGTGTTCAAACTCAGAAGAGTGTTCCTGGAGCCACTCTGCAGCAATTCTGGACGTGTGAGGTGTCGCACTGTCCTGCTGGCATTCCCGGAGTCCGTTGGAATGCAGAATGGACATGAATGAATACATGTGATCAGACACGATGATTACGTACGCGTCACCTGTCAGAGTCGTATCTAGACGTACCAGAAGTTCCATATCACTCCAAATACAGACGCCCCACACCATTACAGAGCCTCCACCAACACGAACAGTCCCCTTTGACATGCAGGATCTATGGATTCATGAGATTGACTCCATACCCGTACACGTCCATCCGGTCAAAACAATTTGAAACGAGACTCGTCCGACCAGGCAACATGTTTCCAGTCATCAACAGCCCATGTCGCTGTTGACGGGCCCAGTCTTTGTGTCGTGCAGTCATCAAGGATACTCGAGTGGGCCTTCGGCTCTGAAAGCCCATATCGATGATGTTTCGTTGAATGGTTCGTTCGCTGTCATTTATTGATGGCCCAGCATTGAAATATGAAGCAATTTTCGGAATGGCTGCACTTCTGTCATGTTGAACGATTCTCTTCAGTCGTCGTTGGTCCCGTTCTTGTAGGATCTTTTCCCGACCGGAACAATGTCGGCGATTTGATGTTTTACCGGTTTCCTGATATTCACGGTACACATGTGAAATGGTCATACGGGTAAATTGCCACTTCATCGCTACCTTGGTGATGCTATGTCCCATCGCTCGTGCGCCGACAATAACACCAGGTATCAAACCCACTGAAATCTTGATAACCAGCCATTGTAGGAGCAGTAACCGATCTATCAACTGCGCCCGACACTTGTTGTCTTATATAGACGTTGCCGACCGCGGCGCCGTACTCTGCCTGTTTACATATCTCTGCGTTTGAATACGCATGCCTATACCAGTTTCTTCACGCTTCAGTGTATAATGGTAAGACTGATACTTTGGAACTAGATTTTAAACTGTAAGGCATTTCCAGGGGCAGATGTGGACTCTGATCACAATTTATTGGTTTTGAACTGTATATAAAAAGTGAAGAAATCACAATAAAGTAGGAAATTAACGAGACGGGGCCTCGATATGTTTAAAGAACCAGCGACTGATGAGATTTCAGAGAGAGCAACGACTGACTACAACAGGGGAAAAGAATACAATAGGAGTTAAATGCATAGCTCTTAGAGACGAAATAGCGAAGGCAGCAGAGGATCAAATAGGTAAAAAGACAGGGGCTGTTAGAAATTCTTGTTAATACAGAAGATATTGAATTTCATTGATGAAAGGAGAAAATTTAAAAATGCAGGAAATGAAGCAGGAACAAGGGAATAGGAACGTCTAAAATGAGATTGACAGATGATGCAAAATGACTAACCAGGTATGACTGGAGGGCAGCTGTAAGTGTTTAGAAGCATATATCACTAGGGTGGTGGTGGTGGTGGTGGTTAGTGTTTAACGTCCCGTCGACAACGAGGTCATTAGAGACGGAGCGCAAGCTCGGGTTAGGGAAGGATTGGGAAGGAAATCGGCCGTGCCCTTTCAAAGGAACCATCCATATCACTAGGGGGAAAGACAGATACCACCTACAGGAATATTGGCCTTTGGAGAAAAGAAAAGCAACTTTAGAAATCAAGAGCTCACATGGAAAATCAGTACTAAACAAAACAAGGAAAACTGAAAAATCGACCGAGTATATAGAGGGTCTATGCAAGGGCTCTGATGGGAAACCAATACTAAGCAAAAAAAGGGAAGGTTAAAAAGTGGAAAGAGTACATAAGGATCTATTCAAGGGAGATGAACTTGAAGGCAATATTATAGATATGGAACAGGACGTAGGTGCAGATGAGATGGGAGATATGATACTGCGAGAAGAATCTAACAGGGTAGTGGAATTAAATCCCAGGAGTAGACGACAATCCAGAAGAACTACTTATAGCCATGGGAGAGCCAGCGATGACAAAACACTTCCATCTGGTGTAGAGGATGTATGACAGAGGCGAGTTACTCTAAGGCCTGAAGAAGAATGTAATAATTTGAATTACAAAGAAAGCAGTTGTTTGTAAGTGTGAATACTATCGAACTATCAGTTTAATGACTCATGGTTGCAAAATACCAAGACAAATTCTTTACGAAAGAATGGAAAAACTGGTAGAAGCCGACATCGGGAAAGATCAGATTGGATTCCGGAGAAATGTAGCAACACGCGAGACGATATTGACCATACGACTTATCTTAGAAGATAAGAAAAGGCAAACCTACATTTATGGCATTTGTGGACTTAGAGGACGCTTTTGACAATATTGACTGGAATATTCTCTTTGAAATTCTGAAGATGTCAGGGCAAAATACAGGGAGCAAAAGGTTATTTACAACTTGTACAGAAACCATATGGCAGTTATAAGAGTCGAGGTGCATGAAAGGGAACCAGTAATTGAGAAGGAAGTGAGATAGTGTTGTAGCCTATGTGATTTAATCCGTACATTGCGCAAGTAGTAAAGAAAAACAAAGAAGGATTTGGAGAGGTAATTAAAGTTTGGGAGAAGAAATAAAAACTTTGCGGTTTGCCGATGATACTGTAACCAAACTACACTCCTGGAAATTGAAATAAGAACACCGTGAATTCATTCTCCCAGGAAGGGGAAACTTTATTGACACATTCCTGGGGTCAGATACATCACATGATCACACTGACAGAACCACAGGCACATAGACACAGGCAACAGAGCATGCACAATGTTGGCACTAGTACAGTGTATATCCACCTTTCGCAGCAATGCAGGCTGCTATTCTCCCATGGAGACGATCGTAGAGATAGAGATGCTGGATGTAGTCCTGTGGAACGGCTTGCCATGCCATTTCCACCTGGCGCCTCAGTTGGACCAGCGTTCGTGCTGGACGTGCAGACCGCGTGAGACGACGCTTCATCCAGTCCCAAACATGCTCAATGGGGGACAGATCCGGAGATCTTGCTGGCCAGGGTAGTTGACTTACACCTTCTAGAGCACGTTGGGTGGCACGGGATACATGCGGACGTGCATTGTCCTGTTGGAACAGCAAGTTCCCTTGCCGGTCTAGGAATGGTAGAACGATGGGTTCGATGACGGTTTGGATGTACCGTGCACTATTCAGTGTCCCCTCGACGATCACCAGTGGTGTACGGCCAGTGTAGGAAATCGCTCCCCACACCATGATGCCGGGTGTTGGCCCTGTGTGCCTCGGTCGTATGCAGTCCTGATTGTGGCGCTCACCTGCACGGCGCCAAACACGCATACGACCATCATTGGCACCAAGGCAGAAGCGACTCTCATCGCTGAAGACGACACGTCTCCATTCGTCCCTCCATTCACGCCTGTCGCGACACCACTGGAGGCGGGCTGCACGATGTTGGGGCGTGAGCGGAAGACGGCCTAACGGTGTGCGGGACCGTAGCCCAGCTTCATGGAGACGGTTGCGAATGGTCCTCGCCGATACCCCAGGAGCAACAGTGTCCCTAATTTGCTGGGAAGTGGCGGTGCGGTCCCCTACGGCACTGCGTAGGATCCTACGGTCTTGGCGTGCATCCGTGCATCGCTGCGGTCCGGTCCCAGGTCGACGGGCACGTGCACCTTCCGCCGACCACTGGCGACAACATCGATGTACTGTGGAGACCTCACGCCCCACGTGTTGAGCAATTCGGCGGTAGGTCCACCCGGCCTCCCGCATGCCCACTATACGCCCTCGCTCAAAGTCCGTCAACTGCACATACGGTTCACGTCCATGCTGTCGCGGCATGCTACCAGTGTTAAAGACTGCGATGGAGCTCCGTATGCCACGGCAAACTGGCTGACACTGACGGCGGCGGTGCACAAATGCTGCGCAGCTAGCGCCATTCGACGGCCAACACCGCGGTTCCTGGTGTGTCCGCTGTGCCGTGCGTGTGATCATTGCTTGTACAGCCCTCTCGCAGTGTCCGGAGCAAGTATGGTGGGTCTGACACACCGGTGTCAATGTGTTCTTTTTTCCATTTCCAGGAGTGTATTTATAGTCCATGTTTCACTTCCATACATGGCTTCACTCCATACAAATACTTTCAGAAACGACTTCCTGACACTTAAATCTATACTCGATGTTAACAAATTTCTCTTCTTCAGAAACGCTTTCCTTGCCATTGCCAGTCTACATTTTATATCCTCTCTACTTCGACCATCATCAGTTACTTTGCTCCCCAAATAGCAAAACTCCTTTACTACTTTAAGTGTCTCATTTCCTAATCTAATTCTCTCAGCATCACCCGACTTAATTCGACTACATTCCATGATCCTCGTTTTGCTTTTGTTGATGTTCATCTTATATCCTCCTTTCAAGTCACTGTCCATTCCGTTCAACTGCTCTTCCAAGTCCTTTGCTGTCTCTGACAGAATTACAATGTCATCGCCGAACTACAACGTTTTTATTTCTTCTCCATGGACTTTAATACCTACTCCGAATTTTTCTTTTGTTTGCTTTACTGCTTGCTCAATATACAGATTGAATAACATCGGGGAGAGGCTACAACCCTGTCTCACTCCCTTACCAACCGCTGCTTCCCTTTCATGCCCCTCGACTCTTATAACTCCCATCCGGTTTCTGTACAAATTGTAAATAGCATTTCGCTCCCTGTATTTTACCCCTGCCACCTTTAGAATTTGAAAGAGAGTATTCCAGTCAACATTGTCAAAAGCTTTCTCTAAGTCCACAAATGCTACAAATTTAGGTTTGCCTTTCCTTAATCTATTTTCAAAGATAAGTCGTAGTATCAGTATTGCCTCACGTGTTACAACATTTCTGCGGAATCCAAACTGATCTTCCCCGAGATCGGCTTCTACCAGTTTTTCCATTCGTCTGTAAAGAATTCGCGTTAGTATTTTGCAGCTGTGACTTATTAAACTGATAGTTCGGTAATTTTCACATCTGTCAACACCTGCTTTTTTTGGGATTGGAATTATTATATTCTTCTTGAAGTCTGAGGGAATTTCGCCTATCTCATATATCTTGCTCACCAGATGGTAGAGTTTTGTCAGGACTGGCTCTCCCAAGGCCGTCAGTAGTTCCAATGGAATGTTGTCTATTCCCGGGGCCTTGTTTCGACTCTGGTCTTTCAGTGCACTGTCAAACTCTTCACGCAGTATCGTATCTCCCATTTCATCTTCATCTACATCCTCTTCCATTTCCATAATATTGTCCTCAAGTACATCGCCCTTGTATAGACCCTCTACATACTCCTTCCACCTTTCTGCTTTCTCTTCTTTGCTTAGAACAGGGTTTCCATCTCAGCTCTTGATATTCATACAAGTGGTTCTATTTTCTCCAAAGGTCTATATAATTTTCCTGTAGGCGGTATCTATCTTACCCCTAGTGAAATAAGCCTCTACATCCTTACATTTGTCCTCTAGCCATCCCTGCTTAGCCATTTTGCACTTCCTGTCGATCTGATTTTTGAGACGTTTGTATTCCCTTTTGCCTGCTTCATTTACTGCGTTTTTATATTTTCTCCTTTCATCAATTAAATTCAATATTTCATCTGTTACCCAAGGATTTCTACTAGCCCTCGTCTTTTTACCTACTTGATCCCCTGCTGCCTTCACTATTACATCCCTCAGAGCTACCCATTCTTCTTCTACTGTATTTCTTTCCCCCATTCCTGTCAATTGTTCCCTTATGCTCTCTCTGAAACTCTGTACAACCTCTGGTTTAGTCAGTTTATCCAGGTCCCATCTCCTTAAATTCCCACCTTTTTGCAGTTTCTTCAGTTTTAATCTAATAGATTGTGGTCAGAGTCTACATCTGCCCCTGGAAATGGCTTACAATTTAGAACCTGGTTCCTAAATCTCTGTCTTACCATTATATAATCTATCTGATACCTACTAGTATCTCCAGGATTCTTCCATGTATACAACGTTCTTTTATGATTCTTGAACCAAGTTTTAGCTATGATTAAGTTATGCTCTGTGCAAAATTCTAGCAGACGGCTTCCTCTGTCATTTCTGTCCCCCAATCCATGTTCACCCACTATGTTTCCTTCTCTTCCATTTCCTACTCTCGAAGTCCAGTCACCCATGACTATTAAATTTTCGTCTCCCTTCACTACCTGAATAATTTCTTTTATCTCATCATACATTTAATCAATTTCTTCATCATCTGCAGAGCTAGTTGGCATATAAACTTGTACTACTGTAGTAGGCATGGGCTTCGTGTCTATCTTGGCCACAATAATGCGTTCACTGTGCTGTTGGTAGTAGCTTACCCGCACTCCTATTTTTTATTCATTATTAAATCTACTCCTGCGTTACCCCTATTTGATTTTGTATTTATAACCCTGTATTCACCTGACCAAAAGTCTTGTTCCTCCTGCCACCGAACTTCACTAATTCCCACTATATCTAACTTCAACCTAGCCATTTCCCTTTTTAGGTTTTCTAACCTACCTGCCCTATTAAGGGATCTGACATTCCACGCTCCGATCCGTAGAACGCCAGTTTTCTTTCTCCTGATAACTACGTCCTCTTGAGTATTTCCCGCCCGGAGATCCGAATGGTGGACTATTTTACCTCCGGAATATTTTACCCAAGAGGGTGCCATCATCATTTAACCATACAGTAGAGCTGCATGCCCTCGGGAAAAATTACGGCTGTAGTTTCCCCTTGCTTTCAGCCGTTCGCAGTACCGGCACAGCAAGGCCGTTTTGGTTAGTGTTACAAGGCCACATTAGTCAATCATCCAGATTGTTGCCCCTGCAACTACTGAAAAGGCTGCTGCCCTCTTGAGGAACCACACGTTTGTCTGGCCTCTCAACAGATACCCCTCCATTGTGGTTGCACCTACGGTACGGCCATCTGTATCGCTGAGGCACGCAAGCCTACCCACGAACGGCAAGGTCCATGGTTCATGAGGGTAGGAATATAGATTTAAGTGTTACTAAATGTGAGAGTATTTGCGTGGAGTGTAGCCATCTATGGAAGTGAAACATGGTCAACAAACAGTTTGACTAGACCAGAACAGAAAATTTTGAAATGTGATTCTAAAAAGGAATACTGAAGATAAGATGGGTAGATCGCGTAACTAATGAGGAGGTACTGAATAGAACTGGGGAGGAAAGAAATTTGTGACACAACCTGACTAGAGGAAGGGATCAGTTGAGAGGACACACTCTGAGATATCAAGAGATCACCATCTTAGTATTGGAGGGAAGCGGCGGTGGGGGTGGTGGTGGTGGTGGGGGGGGGGGGGGTGAAATCGTAGAAGGAGACCAAGAGGTGAATTCAGTAAGCAGCGTCAGAAGAATGTAGGTTGCAGTAGTTAGTCGCAGATGAAAAAGCTTTTACAGGACAGAGTAGCATGGAGAGCTGGATGAAACCAGGCATCAGACACAAGATCAAAATAACAACAGGATTAAAAATAAACAATTTTCGGATATTTTCCTTTACTTATACTGTGAAATGTTTGTTCTTGCCAAATATTGCGAATCTAGGTCAACGGAAAATACCAAATAGCTTTTGATGGGTGAGTTTCCCAAGCACGATAGTATGTGACATAAATGACCGTATCTTTTGATTGAGCTGTCTTTGGGCTATATTGCGATTTGTGTCTCTGTCGTGGTGTTTGCAAAAGCGAGTTGTAAGAAAAGGGCCTCCAGTCGTACGAGCCTCCTATTTGTTCTACACAAGTACCACATATGTTGGGACTCACGTTGGAAATTTCGACTCTTGAACTCCTATATTGCAACTAAGTTCACACCTGTTTATTTGTTGTTTGCACTTCTGCGAGAGGTCTATGCGACATCTCGGCTGCTCCCACTATTCATCATATTTACCTGCGACGGTAAAATATTCTTACCACGTGACTCATCTTCTATACCCAATATATGGTATGACAATTGCCAAGACTACAGGAGAACAGATACGTCAATGACCGCACGGAAAGTTCATAATTTTGGGGGGAAAAAATGAGGTACGAAGGTGAATTGAATACGGATTTGCCGCTTTGCAGTCCAATACCATGACTACACAACAACAAAGCTTCAGTTCTTGTAATTTGGCCGAAGTTTCTCGTCTTGAGCTTGGAGCGTTCACTGTTTCTATTTTGATTCTTTTCTCACAGTTCAGTACACCTTCTGCCTGTTTTCATGCTTGATCTGTGTTCTGTATATGAAGGGCTATCCACTGGGCCATCTTACTATTAGATGTGAGGTGGATGCAATGGGGAGTTTCCCTTGTAAGTCAATGCAATCAAAAGATTCGGCCATTTACGTCACATACTATCGTACTGGCAAACACACCAATCAAAAGCTATTTGGTATTTTCCGTTGTCATAGATTCGCAATATTTGGCAAGAAGAAACATTTCACAATATAAGTAAAGGAAAATATCCGAAAATTATTAACTTTTAATCCTGTTGTTATTTTGATCTTGTGTCTGTAGCCTGGTTTCATCCAGCTCTCCATGCTACTCTGTCCTGTACAAGCTTTTTCATTTGAGACTAACTACTGCAACCTACATCCTTCTAAATCTACATTCTGTATTCACCTCTTGGTCTCCCTCAACGATTCCCCCCCTCCCCCCCTCCTTTCCTCCAATACTAAATTGGTGATCTCTTGATATCTCAGAGTGTGTCCTGTCAACCGATCCCTTCCTCTAGTCACGTTGTGCCACAAATTTCTTTTCTCCCCAGTTCTATTCAGTATCTCCTCATTAATTACGCGATCTACCCATCTTATCTTCAGCAATCCTTTTTAGCACCACATTTTAAAATTTTCTGTTCTGGTCTTGTTCAAACTGTTTATTGACCATGTTTCACTTTCATAGATGGCTACACTCCACGCAAATAGTTTCAGAAAAGATTGAGTAACACTTAAATTTATATTCGATGTTAACAAATTTTTTTTCAGAAACTCTTTTCTAGCCATTGCCAGTCTACATTTTATATCTACTTCTACATGTTGCATAGATACTCCGCAAACCACGGTACCGTGCCATTTTACGTCTAAATCTGAGAGAGGTTTCCCTTGTTAGAATCTTAAATGTTTTACGGCGCCAATAGATGGTAGACCTTTTAGTATTTGACATAAATAATGGTTCAAATGCCTCTGAGCACTATGGGAATCAACTGCTGAGGTCATTAGTCCCCTAGAACTTCGAACTAGTTAAACCTAACTAACCTAAGGACATCACAAACATCCATGCCCGAGGCAGGATTCGAACCTGCGACCGTAGCGGTCTTGCGGTTCCAGACTGCAGCGCCTTTAACCGCACGGCCACGTCGGCCGGCATTTGACATAAATCGCAACTCTTCTTAACAGGTTTATAGACAGACGGACAACCAAGTGATGTTATGTAGGTTCCGTTTTTACCGACTTAGGTACGGAACCGTAAAAATGACGTAATTCGAATGCAGTGCGGGAAGATTTCTAGTCCGCCCTTTAACGGGTTGTGCTAGCGCCGATGCTCGCCTACTGACTAGGGATAGGTCGTTCGTGAACTAACGGGTCCAAAGGAACGGATCACCAAGATGAACGGAAGGAGCGAGGAACGAATTGTAAGGAATTGTCTTTCATAGCCGACCAGTGTGCCCGAGCGGCTCTAGGCGCTTCAGTCTGGAACCGCACTACCGCTACGGTCGCAGCTTCGAATCCTACCTCGAGAATGGATGTGTGTGATGACCTTAGGTCAGTTAGGTTTAAGTAGTTCTAAGTTCTAGGGCACTGATGACCTGAGATGTTAGGTCCCATAGTGCTCAGAGCCATTTGAACCATTTGTCTTTCATAGTTCACTTCGGTCGTGGCTTTCTACTTAAAGTTCCCGGGAACGGGAAACGGTCGGTCTCGTTCCAGCCTCGGTCCCGTTCCCTTCTGTCTCGGCCTCGGTCCCGCTCGGCCGGACTCGTCCTTCTTCGCGTGGCCACTCGTCGCAGTTCCACTGCCGACTGCTCATAGTTAGTTCAGTATCGAGTTGTTCGTTTCGTTCACCGCGCACGCCCATGCTAGATCTGTTTCAAACAGTTATGAACTCTGGACTTTGGTTCTTTTCATAATCCATTCAGCGTCCACGACCGGTAATTAAAATGTGTTTTATAATTACGTAAATTACATAAAAATTACGTGGTATGTAATACATACATCTTTTCAGGTAACAAAAGGGCATATCCGCTTACTTCACGATTTCGATAAACGGCAGAAGACATACTAATAAAAAGCCAAGTTTGTTTTGTTATTACACACGGCACGGCACGGCACACGGGAGTGGCAATTTTCCATCTTTTTTTGATCCAGGGTAAAATAGCAGGTTCGTTGTTATGAAAGACAGACCGACTTACAACCGAATGAAGTCCGCGCTCCATAATCTAGTGTCTAGTGTCAAATTTTGTGAAGAGAATACGATAACTTCAACAATATTATTTCTGTGGTACAGGGTGGCGAACGAAATATCGGCCCCGAGTACTAGGATGCTAATCGTCGCCCAGCAATCGTCATCTATTGTTTCGATGTTGTTGTTTGCATTAGCTTATTTGTTATTTCTTTACTGCCTAATTATTATATGTTTATCTATTTTGCTTGTTGCTGTAAACAAATCGTGCGTCAATTGGAGAGCAGTCTGTACTCGGAGCCGGTTTTTCTTGCGCCACCTAATACGAGGGTCATTCCAAAAGAAATGCACACTATTTTTTTTGAATCCATCTTTTATTCTACATGTCTGAAAGTTATACGGTGTGTAGATACATCCTTTAGGAACAATATTTTCATTTCTTCACATAATTTCATCCCTCTCAACTGCCTTACGCCATCTTGGAACCAGCGCCGGTATACCCGCACGGTAAAATTCTGGACCAACCTGTTGGAGCCACTGTTTGGCAGCGTGCACAAGGGAGTCATCATCTTCAAACCTTGTTCCACGAAGAGAGTCTTTCAGTTTTCCAAAGAGATGGTAGTCACATGGAGCCAGGTCAGGACTGTAAGGCGGGTGTTTCAGTGTTGACAATCCGAGTTTTGTGTTCGCTTCCATGGTTTTTTGACTGACATGTGGCCGTGCGTTGTTTTGCAACAGCAAAATAGCCTGCTTTTGCCGATGTGGTTGAACACGACTCAGTCGAGCTTGCAGTTTCTTCAGTGTCGTCACATATGCATCAGAATTTATGGTGGTTCCACTTGGCATGATGTCCACAAGCCAGAGTCCGTCGAAATCGAAAGACACTGTAGCCATAACTTTTTCAGCAGAAGGTGCGGTTTTGAATTTTTTTTCTCGGGTGAATTTGCATGATGCCACTCCATTGATTGCCTCTTCGTCTCTGGTGAAAAATGATGGAGCCATGTTTCATCACCTGTCACAATTCTTCCAAGAAATTCATCTCCACCATTCCCGTACTGTTTCAAAAGTTCGCTGTATACCGTTTTTCTTGTTTCTTTGTGAGCCACTGTAAACATCCTGGGAACCCACCTGGCACAAGCCTTTTTTAACGCCAACACTTTCGGTATTCTGCAAACACTTCCTTCCGCTATCCCAACGTAGCGCGACAATTCGTTCACTGTCAGCAGTCACCAATTCGTTAACTCTCAGCACAGTGTTTGGAGTGTCTGCAGTACGAGGTCTGCCGCTGCGAGGACAATCCTCAATATTGCCGTGCCCGCTTTCATCACGTAACCTGCTTGCCCACCGACTGACTGTACTGCGATCGACAGCAGCATTTCCATACACCTTTCTCAACCTCTGCGGTCTCGTTTTCACAGCACCTTGCTTGTGACGAACGTCAAGTGTAGCAGCCATCTTGAAAACATGGTGTGACGGCGCCACTCACGGGAACAAGTTGAACTAAGTTTGAAAACAAGCGGGAAGGATGTATCTACACAGTGTAAAATATTCACACATGCAGAATGAAAACTGTATTTTTACAAAAATAGTGTGCATTTCTTTTGGAGTGACACTCGTATTATTCACTGCCATCAGCCACATGACGCTACAGTTGGCTAAACGAGAGGTTTTGCAGAATCACGAAAGTTACTGCTACAAGTGTGTAAGAGTTCTATAATGAATAAAAACTCTCTACTCCAGAGCGGGTGCAAGTCCCCCTCTTGGTGCCTTCCATCTTCAGTCAGCTATGCTGCTAATTCTCAGTTTTTCCTAAGAACCATATACCCTGCAGAAATAAACGGGGAACGAGTAAAAGTGAACGGTTCCCAAAAAAGAGCGATTGACAGTGAATTAGTTCCCAAGGATGAACAAGTTTGCCCATCTCCACTACTGACTCCCTCGTGTTGCCGGCTGGTGTGGCTGTGCGGTTCTAGGCGCTTCAGTCTGGAACCGCGTGACCTCTGCGGTCGCGGGTTCGAGTCCTGCCTCGGGCATGGATGTGTGTGATGTCCTTAGGTTAGTTAGGTTTAAGTAGTTCTAAGTTCTAGGTGACTGATGACCGTAGATGTTAAGTCCCATAGTGCTCAGAGCCATTTGAACCAAGCCACTCCCTCGTGTGGCATTCACAGGCTCCTAACAATTTCACCTCGATTTCTCCCTAAAAGCTGAGAAGCTCATGGTACTGGAGCAGCATCTGCCACATTGCGAATCGAATAAAATCTGCACGCACATAATTGATTTGACGAGCGCGTACCTACCAGAGGAAGTTGGCGACGTCGTTCGGTATCGGAGAGAGAGAGAAGGAGGGGCAAGCAGCTAGGCGAGGCCGCGATAAGATAACACGCCGCCGGCCGCTTCCCTGAGCGCGTAAACAGTGCGATCGAGGCGGCAGCGGCGGCCTGTGTGCGGCTCGGAACAGCATGGAGGCGTGCACCAGTCGTGGTAAGCGGCGCGCCGCCACCTGCCGCTTGTTTACAGCTGGCGAGCGCCAGATGCTGCTGCTGCTAGCTGCTAGCTGCTCGCCGCGAATCTGCACGCCAGCCGAGGCCGCGCGTCACTCGTGTCGGTGAGCCAGTATTTGCTTCCGCTCTCAGCGTACCTGCTTTCTGCTATCTGCTAGTAGCCTCCGCGAATAGGCGTGTCTGCGGCACTGTTACGAGGCGTGTTTTTTTTAAGAAAGTACCGTTTTGAAATTAAAAAAAAAGACGTGCTAAGATATCTCAATAATTTCATTTTTACATGAAAGCATGTACCTTAATCTACTTTTCTACATAATTTCCGTCAATATTGAGGCACTTGCCATGAAGTTGGACCAGTTTTTGAATACCCTCCTCATAGAAGTCTTCCGCCTGACTTGTCAACCACTGCACCACCACTGTTTTGACTTCGTCATCGTCTTGAAGACGCTGACCGCCCAGGTGTTTCTTCATGTGTAGGAACAGGTGGTAGTCAAATGGTTGAAATGGCTCTGAGCACTATGGGACTTAACATCTGTGGTCATCAGTCCCCTAGAACTTAGAACTACTTAAACCTAACTAACCTAAGGACTGCACACACATCCATGCCCGAGGCAGGATTCGAACCAGCGACCGTAGCGGTCACGCGGTTCCAGACTGAAGCGCCTAGAACCGCACAGCCGTACCGACCGGCAGGTGGTAGTCACTGGGTGCAAGATCGGGGCTGTACGGAAGATGATCTAGAGTTTCCCATCGAAAAGATGTGATGAGATCTTTGGTTTGATTCGCCACATGCGGACGGGCATTGTCTTGCAGCAAAACGATGCCCTTGCTCAACTTCCATGGACCGTTGCTTTGAGTCTGATGTGACGTAGGCCACCCATGTTTCTTCGCCCGTAACAATTTGGCTTAAGAAATCATCACCGTCGTTGTGGTACCGCTCAAGGAAAGTCAATGCACTGTCTAAACGTTTGGTTTTGTGCACATCCGTCAAGTACCGAGCGAGGTGGCGCAGTGGTTAAACACTGGACTCGCATTCGGGAGGACGACGGTTCAATCCCGCGTCTGGCCATCCTGATTTAGGTTTTCCGTGATTTCCCTAAATCGCTCCAGGCAAATGCCGGGATCGTTCCTTTCAAAGGGCACGGCCGATTTCCTTCCCCGTCCTTCCCAAATCCGATGCGACCGATAACCTCGCTGTCTGGTCTCCTTCCCCAAAACAACCCCAACATCCGTCAACATTTTCGGTACCCAACGTGCGCACAATTTTCGGTAATTCAAGTGGTCGGTCACAATGCCATACAAAACACTACGAGAAACCTTAGGAAAGTCATCTCGCAAGGAGGAAATCGTAAAGCGTCTGTTTTCTCTCACCTTATTGTCCACTTAACGACCGAAGGACGCCCACTCCGTTGTTCATCATGCACATTTGTGCGGCCATCTTTAAATGCTCTCTCCCACTTTCTTACCATTCCATCACTCATAATGTTTTCTCCGTAAACTGCACAGATCTCACGATGAATATCGATCGCTTGTAGGCCTTTAGCACTAAGAAATCTTATAATAGTCCGTTCTTCACAGTCGGCGGGACTCACGACTATCGGAGGCATCTTAAACACTCAGTGCACAACGTAAACAAGAAAGAATCAGACTGTAATGGCGTCAGTGCGTAGATTAAGGTACATGCTTTCATGTAAAAATAAAATTATTGAGATATCTTACGACGTCTTTTTTTAGTTGCAAAACGGTACTTACTTAAAAAACACGCCTCGTATTTAGCGTTATCTATATAAGCCAAATGCTGTTGTTAAGGGCGTCATAGTGCCACAGTGATTAACAGGGGTGTTGGACAATAACATGGAAACATAGCGAGAAATGTGTGTACATCAATGCAGATGCTAGACAAGTTTGCAGGTTGGGCTGTTGCTTTTCACCACGAATGACGTATGTGCAGTGTGCTCAATGCCTTCCAAGAGTCAGTAGTGGCGAGAACGGCGTTCTGCGTAGTTGTATTATGGAAGAGCTAAGTGAATTATAATGAGAGCGAATCGTTGGTGCTCTTACTGCGAGTGCTTCGGTAACCAAAGTAGCGCAAGTGTTTGGTGTTTCAAGAGATTTATACCGCATACAGAGAAAACGGGAGAACATCATCCGCTAAATCAGAACTCGGACGAAAACTTGTGTTCAGTGATCGTGATCGACTGTCATTGAAGAGCCGCGCGCGATTAGCCGAGCGGTGTAAGGCGCTGCGGTCATGAAGTGTGCGGTTGGTCCCGGCGGAGGTTCAAGCTCTCCCTCGGGCATGGGTGTGTGTGTTTGTCCCTAGGGTAATTTAGGTTAAGTAGTGTGTAAGCTTAGGGACTGATAATCTGCCCGCATCTCGTGGTCGTGCGGTAGCGTTCTCGCTTCCCACGTCCGGGTTCCCGGGTTCGATTCCCGGCGGGGTCAGGGATTTTCTCTGCGTCGTGATGGCTGGGTGTTGTGTGCTGTCCTTAGGTTAGTTAGGTTTAAGTAGTTCTAAGTTCTAGGGGACTGATGACCAGAGATGTTAAGTCCCATAGTGCTCAGAGCCATTTGAACCATTTTTTTTGACTGATAACCTTAGCAGTTAAGTCCCATAAGATTACACACGCCCGTAAAGAAAACATTGTGCCGAACCCATGAAACTGGGATTGTGGGGCAGTGGAAGAAAGTAATTTCATCGGATGGCTCTTGTTTCAGACTGTTTCCAACTTCTGGCCGAGTTTACGTCCCAGAAGTGAAACATGACCGGCGTCCGGTGATAATTTGGACAGCAATATCGTTCTTATTCCATGGGCCCCATGGTTATTCTACATAACTGCATTACTGCCAAGGAATAAGTGATCCTTTTGGCCGATCAGATCCATCCCATGGTACAATGTTTGTCCCAGATGGTGATGCTGTATTTCAAGATGACAGGGCTTCTATAAGATTTAAAACTTTCCCGGCGTACATATAGTCCCACAAAATTTCGGGCGAACTGGCGGATGTTTGCAACTTTCCTGCCACAATATTTCGGCGCAGAGTCTTCTGGCCATCTTCAGGTGATACTGGTGAAAACTCCCTGAGCTCTGGCATTAAAGGCCTTTAATACCAGAGCTCAGGGAGTTGTCAGCGGGTTTTCTACAACGTATTAGGTGGGGTAATGCATTGTCTTTTTCGAGTTCCCATATTTTTGTCCACCTCCTTTAGCTCGATATTTAGCAATCGTGCACAACAGTTCGCTCAACGAAAGATCCGTACCTAAGGCCTCAAAAGTTGCACAGGCGACACCAATACACAAGAAAGATACTAGCAGCAGCCAACTCAATTACGGAACAATGTCGTTGTCGTCGATTTGCAGTAGCATTCTGGAACATATACTGAGTTCGGACATTATGAATTTACTGGAAGAAAACGACTTGCGGACACATAGTCAGCACAGATTCAGAAAATTTCGTCATTGTGAAACAAACGTAGTAACAAGTGGAATCAACAGAGGATCTCAAATTCACTCCATATTTACACATTTCCAGAAGGCTTTTGACACCGTTACTCACTAGCGGCTTCTAATCAAAGTGTGTGCGTATGGAGCATCGTCGCAATTGTGCCACTAGATTCCTCATTTCCTGTCAGAAAGGTGGCAGTTGGTAGTAATTCACGGAATGTCATCGAATAAAACTGAATTCTCATCTGGGGTTCTCCAAGGAAGCGTTAGTCCCCCTGCGGTTCCTAACTTATTTAAACGGTTAATGGGAAAGTCTTCTTAGATCGTTTGCAGACGATTATGTCACTTACCGTCTTGTAAAGTCATCAGAAGACCAAAATCTGTTGCAGCGTTGTTTAGGTATGATATACGTATGGTGAGAAAACCGCCAATTGACTCTAAACAATAAATAGTGTGAGGTCATTGTCATGGCCGCGCGGTTACAGGCGCCCTATCGCGAATTGCGCGGTCCCTCCCGCCCGAGGTTCGTGTCCTCCCTCGGGCATGGGTGCGTGTGTAGTCCTTAGCGTAAGTTAGATTAAGTTAAATAAATGGGCAAGTCTACGAACCGATGATCTCAGCATCTTGGTTCCTTAGGAATTCACGCATATTTGAAGATTTGAACATCATCCTCATGAGTGCTAAAAGGGATCTGTTAAATTTCGGTAACACGATAAATCACACACATCTAAAAGCTGTGAATTTAACTAATTATCTAGGAATTACAATTACGAACAACTCAGACTGGAACTCTCACGTAGAAAATATTGTGGGGAAGGTGAAAGAAACAGCGTTTTATTGGCAGAATTCTTATTAGATGTAACTTATCTCCTAAGAGACTGCTTACATTACGCTTGTCCATCCTCTCCTGAGTTACTGCTGCGCGGTGTGGGATGCTTATCAGATAGGACTGACGAGGATATAAAATAATTCAAAGATGGGCAGTTCGTTTTGTATTACCGCGTCGCAGCGGAGAAGCCGCCGATTGGAGGGACGAATATGTTTACTGGCCTAGTGATTTTAATCGATCCTGCTCCGTAGCTTTGTAGTCAGCGCGTTTGGCTTCTACGTTGAGTACCCGGGTTCGTTTCCCCGTACTTCCAGCGATTTTTCCTTGCTGGGAGGACCCGAATAAATTGCACTCAGCCTCGTGAGGTTGATTGAGGAGCTACTTGATTGAGGGGTAACGGCTACAAGGTCAAGAACACCGACAACGGCCGGGAGAGCTGTTTGCTGATCGCATGATCCTCTGTACCCCAAGCCGGCCGAAGTGGCCGAGCGGTTCTAGGCGCTACAGACTAGAGCCGCGCGACCGCTACAGTCGCAGATTCTAATCCTGCCTCGGGCATGGATGTGTGTGATGTCCTTAGGTTAGTTAGGTTTAAGTAGTTCTAAGTTCTAGGGGACTGATGACCTCAGAAATTAAGTCCCATAATGCTCAGAGCCATTTCATTTTTTTTCTCTGTACCCCACCCAAATGACGCCATGGGCGGAGGATGACACGGCGGTCGGTCGACTCTGATTAGCTTGACTGGGTCAGAACATACTACAAATGTAGTGCGCCTTGCCTATTGGCATCATTAATCGCGGCGTGGAACTTTGCTTTTTTGTCAGTGATTTGAATGGTGTGAAACAAAATGAAATGATGTTTTGTACGCAACTCATATTGAGTAATGAAGTCCGTCTTGAACTTCTTAAATGAGCGTAGCATCGTAGTTTTCTGTATTAGGTCTACATCGAAAGAAGGGAAGTTACAGATATATATTCAAGAATGCAGCGTTCCTTTATGACAAAAGTAGAACCGAAAATGCGGCAAGATTTAGGTTAGTTGCACGAGACCTCTGAAGCGGCAAGTAGTGAGATTATTTCATCATCCACTAACTTTTTGCTTTCAGTTCTTGTTTGATGTTTGCTGATATTTCGTCTGCAGCTGCTTTGTGCACTTATTTTTTATTCCTTGACTTATTTTTTTATGACACAATTTTATCTACCTAGCTTTCTACAGTGTTATTGAATTTATGCTTCAAAAAGTTTGGACTTGAATAATTGCAATCTGTAATATAACGTGAAAACACTTTTCTCTCTTATGCTTATTTCTAACAGGGACAAAGAGACCTTATGAATGTCTTCTGCATGTCTCAAGGCATTGCGAATGCAAGGTTTTGTCAGATTTTTGGCATCACTTACTAAGTGCAAACACAGCGTTGCCCTACAATTATGCCGGACTGGGATTCGAACCCAAGTCTCGTATTTACTAGGCAGATGTGCTGACCATTGCGCCATCCCGCCACAGTGGTCATAGCACCTGCACAGACTAGTCTGTCACGCCTCCCCTCAGACTCAGATTCTCAACTTATCCACATACTACAAATGTAGTGCGCCTTGCCTATTGGCATCATTAATCGCGGCTTTTCGCCGATTCCCGTAAGAGTTCGAGCGTGGCATTGACCCGCACTGATGTAATCAGTTGGCCATCCTCATTTTAATTGTCTTGGGATCGATTGTGTCGGGATGACGAAGTTGTCAGAGCATCTGCCTATTAAGCAGGAGACCCTGGTTCGAATCCCGTCCAGCACAAATTTTCAGTTTTCCCCGTTGACTTCTATCAGTGTCCACTCGTAGCTAATGTCTGTAATTCTTTTAGTTAAAAAAATGGTTCTGAACACTATGGGACTTAACATCTGAGGTCATCAGTCCCCTAGAATTTAGAACTACTTAAACCTAACTAACCTAAGGACATCACACACATCCATGCCCGAGGCAAACCTGCGACCGTAGCAGTCGCGCGGTTGTGGACAGAAGCGCCTAGAACCGCTCGGCCACCGCGGCTGGGAATTCTTTTGGTGCTTACTTAATTTTAGTAAGTCTGTGGATACGACTGAGTTCTTGTACTCTTTTCCTTTTAAGGGGTTTTACTACCTACATCGAAGGGCAGAGTCGGCTCTTCGACAGGCAAGGGTTTTCCAGCCAAATACCAGGCGAAATTGTAGTGGGATAGAGGGGATTCCATTTGGCAATATTTGAGAGATATTTTCAGTTTTGTTTTGTCTTACAAACAAGGAAGAACTCCTGCGATATTGGAGCCGCTTTTGTTTTATTTCTGGGACGATACATCTCATACTATTGTGTGCTTAACTGTCTGTTTGTATTTATGAGTGACTAAAGTCGACATTTTGCTGAGCCAGCGAGTGTTTGCTTTTACTGTCAGTTTACTTTTCACTATCTATGAGTAGCTCTCGCGAAAGCATGCGATAGCCGTGTCTGCGGCATTATTGTATAAAGGTGTCGTTGAACCAAATTCATTCGTGAAGGGCGCCAATGAGCTATGATCAATACAGTGCAAAAGAACAGTTGCGAGAGAACCTCTACCAGTTCTAGCGTGTGAGTGTGTGTGTGTGTGTGTGTGTGTGTGTGTGTGTGTGTGTGTGTGTTTGAGTGTGTATTTTATTTAACACATTTGAGTCTCTACCTCGGTACGTATGGACGTTCTCCTGGGAGACCTTGCTTGTTTCCGATGCACCACTGCCAGTTTACTGTAACCCTCGCATCCTCTCATTGACGATGCAACACACAAATTGCCGAACGCATTAACACGCTGCTTCCGGGATTGGGAAGGCACACCGGCCTCATGTGGAACCCGCCCAGCGGATTAACGAGGAGGGTTGGTGTGCCAGCCGGCCTGGATGCGGGTTATTGGCGTTTTCCCACGTCCAGCTAGGTAAATACCGGTCTGGTTTTTGCGTCCTGTCTCAGATACACGATGCGCAAATATTTAGAAGACGACCTCACATTTGAACATGGGCTGCACTGTAGATGGAAATGGACGGGGTACACGAATTTCGTCCCAGGTGTCGTGGTGGTGGTGGTTCAAATGGTTCAAATGGCTCTGAGCACTATGGGACTCAACTGCTGTGGTCATCAGTCCCCCAGAACTTAGAACTACTTAAACCTAACTAACCTAAGGACATCACACACATCCATGCCCGAGGCAGGATTCGAACCTGCGACCGTAGCAGTCGCACGGTTCCGGACTGCGCGCCTAGAACCGCGAGACCACCGCGGCCGGCGTGGTGGTGGTGGGGGAGGGGGGGGCAGTAGGGGGTTGGAAGAGGGGGTCGAGTCAGTAAGGGCATTTTGCCACCCACTACCACTAGCATTCCTACAATACATAAAACAGTACCGACCCCATAGTCGAACGGCACAGTGCAGCGATGAAGAAGAGCTACAATATTCTCTACCTCGAGGAATAGTGTGGCCTCTCCGAGAGTCCAGTTTTCTCAGAAAAATGCCAAGCAACAGCGTATTAAGGGATGTGCTGATATTGTTGTTGTGGTCTTCAGTTCATATACTGTGGAAGCATCTTTGTCTCCGAATATCTACATCTACATACGATTACTCCGCAAGCTCCTGGCGGAGGTAACCTGTACCACAACGAGTTGTTTCCTTCCCTGTCGTTCCACTCGCAGATAGAGCGAGGGAGAATCGACTGTTGCTATGCCTTCATATGACCCGTAATTTCACGTATCTTACGAGAAATGTAAGTTGGTGGCAGCAGGATCATTCTGCAGTAGACTTGAAATGACTGTTATCTAAATTTTCTCAGTAGTGTTCCTCTAAAAGGACGTCGTCTTCCCTCCACGGATTCCCATTTGATTTCCCGAAGCACCTCCGTAACACCTGCGTGTTTTTCGAACCTACTGACACTGAGCTGCTTCGATGTCTTTCTTCAATCCGACCTGGCGTGGATCCCACACACTTGACCAGTTCTCGGTAATAGGTAGCACTAGCACCCTATGAGCGGTCTCCTTTGCAAATGAACCTCATTTTCCTAAAATTCTCCCAATAAACCGAACTCGACCATTCGACTTTCCTTCCACAATCCGAACTACCGCAGCTTACATCCTTCTGAATCTACTAACTGTACTCATCACTTGGTCTCCAGCTATGATTTTTATTCTCCACACATCCCTCCGGGCCAACCGCTGTGGCCGAGCGGTTCTAGGCACTTCAGTCCGGAACCACGCAGTTGCTTCAGTCGCAGGTTCGAATCTTGCCTTGGGCATGGATGTGTGTGATGTCCTTAGGTTAGTTAGGTTTAAGTAGTTCTAAGTTCTAGGGGACTGATGACCTCAGATGTTAAGTCCCATAGTGCTCAGAGCCATTTCAACCATTCCTCCAGTACTCAACTGACGATCCCGCGATGTCTCAGAATGTGTCCTGTCAACCGGTCGCTGGATCTTCTCATTAGTTACGTGATCTACCCACCTATTCTTTAGAGTTCTTCTGCAGCACCACATTTCAAAAGCTTCTATTTTCTTCTTGTCTAAACTGCTTATAGTTCATGTTTCACTTCCATACATGGCTGCTCTCCATATAAATACTTGCAGATAATACTTCCTAACACTCAAATCTATTCTCGATGTTAAGAAATTTCTCTTCTCCAGAAACGCTTTCCTTGCCATTGGCAGACTATACTTAACATCCTCTCGAGTTCAGCCACCATCAGTCATTTTGCTGCCCAAATATCAAAAGTCATCTACTACTTCAGGTGACTGGTTTGCTAATCTTATTCCCTCAGAGACCACCTGATCTAATTCGACTACATTCCATTATCCTTGTTTTACTTTAGAATTGTACTAATACCTTCAGCTGCTGACGGGCGTTGATATATATCAACGGGGACAGATGAAAATGTGTGCCCCGACCGGGACTCGAACCCGGGATCTCTTGCTTATATGTCAGACACTCTATCCATCTGAGTCACCGCGGGCACAGAGGATAGTGCGACTGCAGGGACTATCTCGCGCACGCCTCCCGCGAGACCCACATTCTCACCTTGTATGTCCAGACACTACATTCGTAGTGTCCCATCCCAACACACTCATTACTCGTGGAAGACATTCTTACCAAGCCCCGTAAGAGTTCGGGGAATATGTGTACATCAGCACAGAAGAAGAGGGTCATGGCTGGTATTGCCAGAATATATATTCATATGGATATGGTGCCTGTTCTTTCGGACACGTGCACACATATTGCCTAAACTCTTACGGGACTTGGTAAGATCACGAGTAATTACTGTGTTCGGGTGGGACACTACGAATGTAGTGTGTGGACATACAAGGTGAGAATGTGGGTCTCCCGGGAGGTGTGCGCGATATAGTCCCTGCAGTCGCACTATCCTCTGTGCCCTCGGTGGCTCAGATGGACGTCGGCACGGTAGCTCAGCGTGTTCGATCAGAGGGTTAGCAGCCCTCTGTAATAATAATAAAAAAAACTGAGTTAACCGATCAACGACGAACTTAGTGTCTTACGACGTCCACCCCGAGCAGATGCAACGAACGAAAGCGAACAAAATGAGATTATTTTTAAAAAAGAAGGATAGAGCGTTTGCCATGTAAGCAGGAGATCTCGGTTTCGAGTCCCGGTCGGGGCACACATTTTCACCTGGCCCCGTTGATATATATCAACGCCCGTCAGCAGCTGAAGGTATTAATATAATTCTAATTTCCTTCTAGACGGCTCATCGATGGTGTCTGGTCTTTCGGACCGTCCGAAAGAACAGAGACCATATCCATAAAAGTATATTGTTTTACTTTTGTTGATTTTCATCTTATTATCTCTTTAAAGGCGCTGTCTATTTCGTTCAGCTGCTCATCCAAGTCCTTTGCTGTCTCTAAAAGAATTAAAGTGCACTGTTAACGGTGATTTCGTTTCCCCCGTCTCGGGCGCCCAGCTACTATCCCAGCAGGTACCTATGAAAGTTGTGTCATAGCTTACGACATAAGGGATTATACTATGACTACTATCACTAAGTAAGAGACGCTAGATTAGAGTGGTTACGAGAATTATGATAGCTGACTTGGATTGCTCGTACATCTGCTTCCGCATTTAGTTTACTTTCCGTTATCTGCGAACAGCCTGCGCGCCAGAAAATATTAAGCGCGTCTCAGAGATATTATAGGTTCACAGAAGTGCTTTTGAGACAAATTTATTTAGCAACTGGCTTCCATTACGAAAAAGTGCATTTCGCAACTTACCACTGACACCTTATGCATCTTCCTCCTTCCCCGTCGAACCACAGTGATAATTCCAGCGGTTACTTCTTCCTTCCCTGGGATACTGACCAGCGCCGGATACCGCGATTCTTCAGACCCGTCGGCTTACCGTTTTAAACACAGCTAATATCCAAGAAGCGCTGGACAGAGAGTTAACGAAGTTGCTATGTTGTTTGTTGCAGTGTTCTGTCTGAAGAGTGGTTTGGTGCAGCATTCCACGTTAATCTACTCTGCGCAAATCACGTCATCGCTGCATGGCAACCACAACCTACTTCTATTTGATCATGTTTACTGTATTCGACCCTTGGCCTCTCCTACAATATTTGTCACCCACACTTATCTCCATCAACAAACAAAATATTTCTCGATGCCACGGAAAGTACACTACGAACCCACCCCTTGTGTCAGTCAAGTTGTGGCGTAAGTATCTTTTCTCGTCAACTCCACCCAGTACAGCTTCATTAATAACGCAGTCTATCCATATAATCTTTAACAGTTTTCTGTAACATCTCATATCAAAAGCTTCTATTCTCTTATTGTCAGTATTGTTTATCGGCTACTTTTTACGCCTATATACATAACAATGCAAATGGATGCTTTATTTCCAACTGGAATTAGAGAAATCTATTTTCCTAATCTAATTTCCTCGGTGTCATGCACTCCATTACCATTCTTTTGGTTTTGTTGATTTTCATGTCATAATCATTTTCAAGTCACTAACTATTCGGTTCAACTGATCTTTCAAGTCCTTCGCCGTTTTTTCTGATAGAAACCTTAACGTTTGTATTTGTTTTCTCTGAACATTAATTCTCTTTCCAGATTTCTGGTTCCCTTTAGGTACTGAATGCTCTTTAGACACATGTAATAACGTGGAGGAGAGGCTACGGACATCACTTCTTTCTCATCTATTGCCTCTTCCACGTCTTTTGTTTCTTATAACCGTTTTTATTAACGTGAACATAATACAGTTTTCTCGACAATTTAAAGCCACATTGGCAGTTACTCTGCCGCGACTGTTTAAAAAATATGAAACAGTTTTTCAGAGACCACTACCAGTTACAAATTTTGTTCACTTACGTAGATTGATAGAACAACGTATTTCAAGGTACAAAACATTTTCAGTCTACAAGGGCTATACAAAAAATATTTAACAAAAGTCTACATATACAGGGTGGTCCATTGATAGTGACCCGGCAACCGAAAAAACTACAAAGAGCGAAACTCGTCTAGCTTGAAGCGCGAAACCAGATGGCGCTATGGTTGGCCCGCTATATGGTACTGCCATCACCATTTTTATTGCATATTCGTGTCGTACGTAAAGAAATATGAGTGTTTTAGTTGGACCACTTTTTTCGCTTTGTGATAGATGGCGTTATAATAGTCACAAATGTATAAGTACGTGGTATCACGTAACATTCTGCCAGTGCGGACGGTATTTTCTTCGTGATACATTACCCGTGTTAAAATGGACCGTTTACCAATTGCGGAAAAGGCGATATCGTGTTGGTGTATGGCTATTGTGATCAAAATGCCCAACGGGCGTGTGCTATGTATGCTGCTCGGTATCCTGGACGACGTCATCCAAGTGTGCGGACCGTTCGCTGGATAGGTAAGTTATTTAAGGAAACAGGAAATGTTCAGCCACATGTGAAACGTCAACCACGACCTGCAACAAATGATGATGCCCAAGTAGGTGTTTTAGCTGTTGTCGCTGCTAATCCGCACATCAGTAGCAGACAAATTGCGCGAGAATCGGGAATCTCAAAAACGTCGGTGTTGAGAATGCTACATCAACATCGATTGCACCCGTACCATATTTCTATGCATGAGGAACTGCATGGCGACGACTTTGAACGTCGTGTACAGTTCTGCCACTGGGCACAAAAGAAATTATGGAACGATGACAGATTTTTTGCTCGCGTTCTGTTTAGCGACGAAGCGTCATTCACCAACAGCGGTAACGTAAACCGGCATAATATGCACTACTTGGCAATTGAAAATCCACGAGGGCTGCGACAAGTGGAACATCAGCGACCTTGGCGGGTTAATGTATGGTGCGGCATTATGGGAGGAAGGATAATTGGCCCCCATTTTATCAATGGCAATCTACTTGGTGCAATGTATACTGATTTCCTACGTAATGCTTTACCGATGTTACTACAAGATGTTTGACTGCATGACAGAATGGCGATGTACCTCCAACATGATGGATGTCCGGCACATAGCTCGCGTGCGGTTGAAGTGATATTGAATAGCATATTTCATGACACGTGGACTGGTCGTCGAAGGACCATACCATGGCCCGCACATTCAGTGGGTCTGACGTCCCCGGATTTCTTTCTGTGGGGAAAGTTGAAGGATATTTGCCATCGTGATCCATCGACAACGCCTGACGACATGCGTTACCGCATTATCAGTGCATGTGCGAACATTACGGAAGGCGAACTAGTCGCTGTTGAGAGGAATGTCGTTACACGTATTGCCAAATGCATTGAGGTTGACAGACATGATTTTGAGCATTTATTGCATTAACAGCATGCGTTCTCAGAAATGATAAGTTCACAAAGGTCCATGTATCACATTGGAACAACCGAAATAAAATGTTCAAACGTACCTACGTTGTGTATTTTAATTTAAAAAAACCTACCTGTTACCAACTGTTCGTCTAAAATTGTGAGCCATATGTTTGTGACTATTACAGCGCCATCTATCACAAAGCGAAAAAAGAGGTCCAACTAAAACATTCATATTTCTTTACGTACTACACGAATATGTAATAAAAATGGGGGTTCCTATTTAAAAAATCGCAGTTGATATCCGTTTGACCTATGGTGGCGCCATCTATCGGGCCAACCATGGCGCCATCTGGTTTTCGCCTTCGAGCTAGAGAAATTTCGTTTTTCGTAGTTTTTTCGTTTGACGCTTATTTCGTGAGATATTTGGCCCGGTCACGATCAATGGACCACCTTGTATATCTTGACAGTATTGGCATGTGTACTGGTCATCATCGTTCAAATAAAATGCCTCTCTTCTGGTGATGTGTTCAGCTACCCCCATTTTTACGGCTACTTCGATCTTATGGTTTAACGTGGTGACTCTATACAGCTGTCAGGAGTTTGTAGATTTGCATGTTCATCATCATTTGTACGGTTTCGGTCGTGGCGACCATCTTCACAGGAAGGTGGAACGCTATGAATTAGGCTGGCATGCATTTCAACTTCCCGCTGGATAAAATGAAAACCAGCAGGCTAAAAAAAAAGAAAAAAAAAGAAATGACTCTGATGGTTTTCAATTCACCCAGTGGAAAGGTGAATTGCGTGTTCAACTAGTGTACAGGTTTTTCTCTAAACATCGAAATCGGTAAGGAATAAACAATAAATTTGTACAGCTGATGGCAAATATCCAATTCTTCAAATTACTTGGACTTTATTAAGCACTGTTCATTAATTTAAAGTGGAGGTAACTGAGAACATCGAAACAAAACAGTCATGTAATATGAAGAAACATAACCCGAACACATATGGAGACCGTAAAGAATAACTTCAGTATCTAAATGTACTGTTGTTACACGTTTTCTGTATTATCGCAGTAGCCTGAATATGCAATTTGCACCTCCAAACATGTTGCTTCATCAAGTAATTTAAGTAAGCCAACAAAATCTTTTGACTAGTAGCGGTCTCTAAAAATCCGATTCCCAACATTTTTTGCTCCTTCAGTTTTATCACTGTTGGGTGGAATATGGTTTGCCGTTCCGTCAACATTAAGTCCATTGGAGACGGTGCAACAAATTCGAATTGGAGAGCGATGCAGCATAAAATCAACGTGACACTCGCATGAAATAATTTAGAGAAACTTGCGAATACAAGTCAGGACTCTGCTCCTCCAGCACTTTCGTGAACGTTGCACTGTTTCGCTCGGTTTTTCAAATCTGATGAGAGCAAACTGGTTGATTAACTGTCTTTCAGATGTCGGTGATTTCACGTAGTCTAAAAAACACAAGTTCACTGGACAAAATATTGCTTGCAGCCCTAAAAGAGCACTCTGCTCTCTTTTTCAGTGCTGCAGGTAGTGTAGAACCGGTAACGTGCGCTCATGTGACCCTCCTTCGTTGACGTAAGCCGCAGCAGTAAAGTGGTGAATATGAGCCAGGCCGCTGTTTGCAATCAACGCATGAAGACATGTCGTCATAAAGATGGGACAGAACGCTAGAAAAGAGGTATCGTGTTTTGACGTGCCAATGAACTGCCTATTTATTGGTGTAGCTACGTGACCCATTCAACGTGTCAAAGAATGGTGCACCATTTGCAGCGATGTAACACATTCTCAATGACATTGATTTTCAAGCCAGACAGGAATTGCTGCTGTAACTGAATGCTGGTCTGTCTCAACCAATTCCTGAGCGAACAGTGCGAAAGGAACTGCAGGCAGTGGATATTTGAAGTCGAGTACCTTGCAAAAGGCCTGTGCTCATAGCGATACACACCTTCAGTGGGCCAAACCACACAGTAATTGGACTTTTGTAATGTGGTCAGATGAGTCGTGATTTGCCTCTCTTTCAGATGAAGCAGCCAACGGCCATGCCGCAGTAGTAATGCCGTTCCCTACCAGATCACCAAAGTATTGTCGGGCTTGGCTAGCATTTGGGTGGGTCACCATCTGGGTCTGCCAAGTGCTGTTGGCAAGTGGGGTGCACTCAGCCCTTGTGAGGCCAGTTGAGGAGCTACCTGATGGAGAAGTAGTGCCACTGGTCACGAAAACTGAAAACGGCGGGGAGAGCGGTGTGATGCTTACATGCGCTCGATATTCGCATCCAGTGTTGCCTGTCGGGGAGGACGACACGGCGGGCGGTCGGTACCGTTGAACCTTCAATGCGTGTTCGGGCGCTGTTTTTCTTGTTGTTCGGACGATGCAAGGCATGGAATACAGTGACGGCCCAATAAGGCGTTTAGCTCGTGTTGTGTGGAGAGTGTATTTGAGACTGGAGGTGTTTTTCTGACTTATTTGAGGGGTTTTTCGTACTATGACTTCAGCCCACTGGTTCAGCTTACGACGAACATTAACCAGGATGTTTATTTCAATATTCTTGTCGACCAATCCTTGCTCTTGAGGGGTATGCTGTGGATAATCCCTTCTCCCAAGATGACAACAGCTGTGTTCACAGGACTGTTTACATAAGCTCCTCGTTTGAGGAAACTCAGACCTCCATCGCACAGTGTGGTAGCTCCATGGGGTCTAATAATTACTGAGTGACTTAAGCTGGATACGGAATAGCTGAAGAAATTTAAAGTCTCCCTTCCCTGCTGGTGAGAAAAATCATGGGATACCTCCTAATATCGTGTCGGACCCCTTTTGCCCAGCCTAGTGCAGCAACTCGATGTGTCATGGACTCAACAAGTCGTTGGAAATCGCCCACAGAAACATTGAGCCACGCTGTCTCTATAGCCGTCAATGTTTCCGAAGGTGTTGCCGGTTCAGGATTTGGTGCACGAACTGATCTCTCGATTGCGTCCCATAAATGTTCGATGGGTTTCATGTCGAGTGGTTTGGGTGGCCAAATCACTCTCTCCAGTTGTCCAGGATGTTATTCAAACCTGTTTCCAACAATTGTGACTCGGAAGCAAGGCGCATTGTCACCCGTAAAAATTCCACCGTTGTTTAGCGACATGAAGTCCTTGAATGGTTACAGATGCTCTCAAATAGCCAAATATAACCAAGACCCAGTCCATTACATGTAAACACAGCCCACACCATTACGATGGCACCACCGGCTTGCACATTGGCTTGCTGACAACCAGGGTCCACGGCTTCGTGGGATGTGTGCCACACTCGAACCCTACCATCAGCTCTTACCAAATACAGTCGGGACTCATCTGACCAGGCCACGGTTTTCCAGTCGTCTAGGATCCAACCGATATGGCCTCGAGAACAGGAGAGGCGCTACATTCGTGCTGTTAACAAAGGCACTCGCGAAGGTCCTCTGCCGCCGTAGCCAATTAACGACAAATTTCGCCGCACGTTCGTCGTACGTCCCACATTCTGTGTGTTTATTTCAAACAGTGTTGCTTATCTGTTACCCCCGACAACTCTATTCTATTGCAGCTGCAGTCGGTCGTTAAGAGAAGGTCGTCGGCCATTGCACTGTCCGGGGTGAGAATTAATGCCTGAGATTTGGCATTTTCGACACGCTCTTGGCACTGTGGCTCTAGGTATTGAATTACCTATCGTCTTCAGAAATAGAATGTCTGATGCGCCTAGCTGCAACTACCATTCCGCATTCTAAGTATGTTAATTATGAAATGATAATTAAAATCAAGACCCTAAGCTGTCGACAGGCGCTGATATAAATCAAAGGGGACAGTTGACAATGTGTTCCCCGACCGGGACTCGAACCCGGGATCGGACATGTCCGAAAGAACAGATACCATTTTCATATAGTTAAGGCTAATCGGCCATTGACCTTCTTCTTTTGCGCTGGATGCACACGCATTGCCCTAACTCTTACGGGAATCGGTAAGATTGTCTGCCGCGAGTAATGAGTATAATGGGCAGGGGCACTACAAATGTAGTGTGTGGACATTAAGTTGGGAATGTGGGTCTCACGGGGAGCGTGCAAGGGATAAATCCCTGCAATCGTACTATCCTCTGTGCCCTCGGTGGCTCAGATGGATAGAGCGTCTGCCATGTAAACAGGAGATATCGTGTTCGAGTCCCGGTCGGGGCACACATTTTCAACTGTCCCCGTTGATGTATATCAACGCCTGTCGGGGTCTTGATTTAATTATCACTTCATTCTAAGGGAGCCGCATGGTCACCGATGGTATCTGTTAATTATGACCGTGCGGCCATAATCACATCGTATACCTTTTCACAGGAATTACCCAAGTACAAATGACGGCTCCGCCAAAGCATTCCTTTTATATCTTGTGTGCGCGATACTACCTCCATCTGTATACTTGCATATCACTATCCCATGACTTTTGTCACCTCGGCGTAGAGGCTACAGGCGGTATTGCAAGGTATTTGCGTCATGTGTCCTGGGAGTGACTTAATTTTTCCTTCGGCTCGCTTTTTTAACATAATGAATTCGTAACACTGCAGCGGATTGTACACAGATTTAACAGAAATTGAACTTGGGTTTAGAAATGATGGCAAACCTGAAGCTCTATCTTGACAAACAGTGAGAGAGGCTTTCTATTTATTTATTTATCGGGCATGGATGTGTGTGATGTCCTTAGGTTAGCTAGGTTTAAGTAGTTCAAATTTCTAGGGGACTGATGACCTCAGATATTAAGTCCCATAGTGCTCAGAGCCAATTATTTATTTATTTCTTAAAGGTCAGAGACCTTCCAAGCCTGTACCGACATGGTGACAACCACAGAAGTTCTACTGTTACCTCTGCATTCGTTAGTTTTAATCGAGGAGTTTCCAGGATGCGGATCTGTGATGTCCGTACGTCTGGGTAGGAATACCCACTAACACGGACCCATCATGGTGATAGAAAGTGGACGAAAGCGATTGAAGAGAAGCGGTTTTAAGGCAGGGGGGAAAAGGTGCCACGGCAAGCGTCAAAAAAAGAAGAAAAAACTACCTCTGAGACAGTCTGGACGGGTAGTAAGAGCAACAGCAGGTTTTCTAGCTTGCTGCCACAGATGATGCAAAGATAAGGTTATCGTCAGTTACTGGGTACCATGCAATGCTCGCTACCAATGTCATAGCTTAGGTTCGTCATAAAGAGTGTCAGTCGAATCGATGAGGCTAGGCACCGACGATACCTCCTGGGTCAGCTGCTGAGTCTGCGTATCTGCCATGGTCGTCATGTGAGTGGTCGATTGGTCATAAATCGATCACACAGTGTGAAATGTGTGTGACTTTTGTTTGTGTTTAGCGTACAAATTGGCTTCCCTGCTACCGAGATATGTGGGGCAGTGGTTGGCACACTGGGCTCGCATTCGGGAGGACGACGGTTCAAACCCGCGTCCGGCCATCCAGATTTCCCTAAATCGCTCCACGCAAATGCCGGGATGGTTCGTTTGAAGGGGCACACCCGATTTCCTTCCCCATCCTTGACACCATCCGAGCTTGTGCTCCGTCTCTAATGACCTCGATGTCAACGGGACGTTAAACCCAATCTTCCTTCCTTCTTTTTGGATTTCCTGCTGTTGCCGGTTGGGCGGCTGTTTTAATTTGTCTGGTAGTTACAGTCATCTTCGCTGAGATGCAGGGATTCGCCGATATTTGCGTTGTTTGTGTGTCTTTAGCGGCCGGCCGTTGTGGCCGAGCGGTTCTAGGCGCTTCAGTCCGGAACCGCGCAACCGCTACGGTCGCAGGTTCGAATCCTCCCTCGGGCATGGATGTGTGTGATGTCCCTAGGTTAGTTAGGTTTAAGTAATTCTAAGTTCTAGGGGACTGATGACCTCAGATGTTAAGTCCCATAGTGCTCAGAGCCATTTGTACCATTTTTTGTCTTTAGCATGCAATACGTGGTTAAGCGCCCCTGGTAAGGAGTGTCTTGGACGATTGTGTTTACATCTGTCATTATAATTTTAGTTCCCCACATTTAGGATAAACGGGTTGTTCGAGTGTGTTGAATTCCTGTACAGTCGTGTGGTGAGTTTTTTGAATGCCTCCGGGAGAATCTCGAGACGTTATTGATAGTGCAGGTCCGCGGTGCGTGCGAATCGTGGAGTATTGCTTTCATACGCGATGATGGCAGCTAGCTCTACATGTAGAAAAAGTAAGTTAATGCGGATGATTAGGAAAAACAAACCCATAATATTCGAGTTCAGTAATAGTAGTGAGCTGCTTGATAACAGTCTCGTCAATAATATACCTAGGCGTAACGCTGCAAAACGGTATGAAATGTAATGTCCGTGTAAGGACTGTAAAAGGGAAGGCGAATGTTCGACTTCGGTTTCTTGAGAGAATTTTAGAAAAGTGTGGTTCAACTGTAAAGGAGACCACGTATAGGGCACTAGTTCGATCCATTGTTGAGTACTGTTCGAGTATTTGGGATCCGCAACACGTCGAAGCAATTCAGAGGCGGGATGCTAAAATTGTTACTAGCAAGTTGGAACAACACTTAAGTATAACGGAGGTGTGTCGGTACTCAAGTGGGTATCGCTGGAGGGGAGGCCACATTGTTTTCGAGGAGCACTATCGAGAAAATTTAGAGAAGCTGCATTTGAGGCTGACTGCAAAACGATTCTACTGCCACCAACATGCATTATAGAGATTAGGGTAGTTCAGTGGCATATAGATAGTGGTTTTTACCTTGCTCTATTTGCGAGTGCAACTAGTTTTACGTGGTAAACTCCACCACGCACCATACGGTGGCTCGCTGAGTATACCGGGTGATCAAAAAGTCAGTATAAATTTGAAAACTGAATAAATCACGGAATAATGTAGATAGAGAGGTACAAATTGACACACATGCTTGGAATGACATGTGGTTTTATTAGAACCAAAGAAATACAAATGTTCAAAAAATGTCCGACAGATGGCGCTTCATCTGATCAGAACAGCAATAATTAGCATAATAAAGTAAGACAAAGCAAAGATGATGTTCTTCACAGGAAATGCTCAATATGTCCACCATCATTCCTCACCAATAGCTGTAGTCGAGGAATAATGTTGTGAACAGCACTGTAAAGTGTGTCCGGAGCTATGGTGAGGCATTGGCGTCGGATGTTGTCTTTCAGCATCCCTAGAGATGTCGGTCGATCACGATACACTTGCGACTTCATGTAACCCCAAAGCCAATAATCGCACGGACTGAGGTCTGGGGATCCGGGAGGCCAAGCATGACGAAAGTGGCGGCTGAGTACACGATCATCATCAAACGACGTGCGCAAGAGATCTTTCACGCGTCTAACCATATGGGGTGGAGCGCCATCCTAATAAAACCCCATGTCGTTCCAAGCATGTGTGTCAATTTTTCCCTCTCTATCTACATTATTCCGTGCTTTATTAAGTTTTCAAATTTATACTGATGCAGATGTAGCACCTTGTTCTCTGCAGTCGGCGCAAGCGTGTTGGAGCTACAAAGGCATAAGGAACACGCTCCGATAGCCATGCGTATTAAAGCTCAAATTTGAGGTAGGTGAGACGTGCCTGTCACGGATCGAATCCGTCCGGCGGATTAATGATCACTGACCAATGACCATCCTGGCTGTGGCTTTTAGGTTTCCCAGATCCCACTAGCTGAATGCTAGGCTCGAACCCAAGTTCAACGACAGTTACGCGATTCGCAGATATTTAGAAACCTTCCGCTCACTTTCACATGAACAACATTGTACGCACACAGTTGAACACAATCTGTAAGGAGGTGGCGACAGATGGGGCATCCGGCTAACCCTTAAATTGACAATGGCCCAACGGAAGACCCAACGGTACCGACTGACCGCCGTGTCATCCTCAGCCAAAAGCGTCACTAGATGCGCACATGGAGGGGCATGTGGTCAGCACACCGCTCTCCCTCTCGTTGTCAGTTTCCGTGACTGGAGCCTCTACTTCTCATTCAAAAATGGTTCAAATGGCTCTGAGCACTATGGGACTTAACTTCTGAGGTCATCAGTCCCCTAGAACTTTCAACTACTTAAACCTAACTAACCTAAGGACACCACACACATCCGTGCCCGAGGCAGGAATCGAACCTGCGACCGTAGCGGTAGCGCGGTTCTAGACTGTAGCGCCTAGAACCGCTCGGCCACCGCGGCCGGCTCTGCTTCTCATTCAAGTAGCTGCTCAGTCGGCCTCACAAGGGCTGAGTGCACCCCGCTTTCCAACAGCGCTGAACGATCACCCATCCTAGTGCTAGCCAAACCCGACAGCGCTCAACTTCGGTGATTGCCGGGAACCAGTGTTACAGCTGCGGCAAGGCCGCCGGCGAGACTAACAATGCCAAAACCGTAAATAACCATGCCGAGCCTGCGCTGGTGCGCGGCAAACGAAAGGGAGGAAGAAGAGAGGCATAAGCAGATCTCTATTTTGAGTCGACGATGGTGAAGTGTGCGAGGATAACTGAGTTAGGAAGGTGATTCCCTTCAAACTTCCGCTGATTTCTGTTCTCACACGTGATTTCGATGGAGTAACTCACTTTTCCCTTTTCCCACACTGTCTACCGGCAATAAATCTTTTAGAAATACGATAGGAAACTTGGTAGTGTGCGGACAGGAATATATGTGCAATCCATAGTTGTTGTTGTGGTCTTCAGTCCTGAGACTGGTTTGATGCAGCTGTCCATGCTGCCCTATCCTGTGCAAGCTTCTTCATCTCCCAGTACTTACTGCAACCTACATCCTTCTGAATGTGCTTAGTATATTCATCTCTTGGGCTCCCTCTACGATTTTTATTCTCCACGCTGCCTTCCAATGCTAAATTTGCAATCCCTTGATGCCTCAGAACATGTCCTACTGACCGGTCCCTTCTTTTTGTCAAGTTGTGCCACAAACTCCCCAATTCTATTCAATACTTCATCATTAGTTATGTGTTCTACCCATCTAATGTTCAGCATTCTCCTGTAGCACCACATTTCGAAAGCTTCTATTCTCTTCTTGTCCAAACTATTTATAGTCCATGTTTCACTTCCATACATGGCTACACTCCATACAAATACTTTCTCAGAAACGACTTCCTGACACTTAAATCTATACTCGATGTTAACAAATTTCTCTTCTTCAGAAACGCTTTCCTTGCCATTGCCAGTCTACATTATATATCTTCTCTACTTCGACCATCATCAGTTATTTTGCTCCCCAAATAGCAAAACTCCTTTACTACTTTAAGTGTCTCATTTCCTAATCTAATTCCCTCAGCATCACCCGACTTAATTCGACTACATTCCATTATCCTCGTTTTGCTTTTGTTGATTTTCGTCTTATATCCTCCTTTCAAGACACTGTCCATTCCGTTCAACTGCTCTTCCAAGTCCTTTGCTGTCTCTGATAGAATTACAATGTCATCGGCGAACCTCAAAGTTTTTATTTCTTCTCCATGGATTTTAATACCTACTCCGAATTTTTCTTTTCTTTCCTTTAGTGCTTGCTCTATATACAGATTGAATAGCATCGGGGAGAGGCTACAACCCTGTCTCACTCCCTTTCCAACCACTGCTTCCCTTTCACGCCCCTCCACACTTATAATTGCCATCTGGTTTCTGTATAAATTGTAAATAGTCTTTCGCTCCGTGCATTTTACTCCTGCCACCTTTAGAATTTGAAAGAGAGTATTCCAGTCAACATTGTCAAAAGCTTTCTCTAAGTCTACAAATGCTATAAACGTAGGTTTGCCTTTCCTTAATCTATCTTCTAAGATAAGTCGTAAGGTCAGTATTGCCTCACGTGTTCCAGTATTTTTACGGAAGCCAAACTGGTCTTCCCCTACATCGGTTTCTGCCAGTTTTTCCATTCGTCTGTAAAGAATTCGCGTTAGTATTGTGCAGCTGTGACTTATTCATCTGATAGTTCGGTAATTTTCACATCTGTCAACACCTGCTTTCTTTGGGATTGGAATGATTATATTCTTCTTGAAGTCTGAGGGTATTTCGCCTGTCTCATACATGTTGCTCACCAGATGGTAGAGTTTTCTCAGGACTGGCTCTCCCAAGGCTGTCAGTAGTTCTAATGGAATGTTGTCTACTCCCGGGGCCTTGTTTCGACTTAGGTCTTTCACTGCTGTGCCAACCCTTGACGCAGTATCATATTTCCCATTTCATCTTCATCTAAATTCTCGTCCATTTCTATAATATTGTATCATTTATCCATATAGTAACGTTGCACGCCCTCGGGAAAAATTACGGCTGTAGTATCGCCTTGCTTTCAGCCGTTCGCAGTACCAGCACAGCAAGGCCGTTTTGGTTAGTGTTACAAGGCCAGATCAGCCAATCATCCAGACTGTTGCCCCTGCAACTACTGAAAAGGCTGCTGCCCCTCTTCAGGGACCACACGTTTGTCTGGCCTCTCAACAGATACCCCTCCGTTGTGGTTGCATCTACGGTTCGGCCATCTGTATCGCTGAGGCACGCAAGCCTCCCCACCAACGGCAAGGTCAAATGGTTCAAATGGCTCTCAGCACTATGGGAATCAACTGCTGAGGTCATTAGTCCCCTAGAACTTAGAACTAGTTAAACCTAACTAACGTAAGGACATCACAAACATCCATGCCCGAGGCAGGATTCGAACCTGCGACCATAGCGGTCTTGCGGTTCCAGACTGCAGCGCCTTTAACCGCACGGCCACTTCGGCCGGCTCAACGGCGAGGTCCATGGATCATGGGAGGGGGGGGGGGCGGGGGGGGGGCATCTATAGACGGAAACTAATTTTTACTACGACTGACTTGAATCGATTCGAATTGCACCGCAAACATGAGAGGCAATAAAATTCCTTGTTATGCCTCACTAATCGATGTCTTGGTTTTGAACAAGAAGATTCAATTTTTTTCCCCTCGTCGTTTACAGTGACATGGTAACGGCTCTCGCCACACCTTGCACGGCGGGAAAGTCCGTCATCTAACGCCGGGACTGGTATGGAATTCTGATACGCACTCTTATCTGTCTGGTACAGTTGCACTCTATCTCTCGTTCCTGCGTCGTAGGTACCTCCAAACTTAGTTTTAAGATAAGCACTAAATGTACCCACACGAAGTTCAATTCTCACAGTGGTCCTTGTCACAGACTTGGTAATATTCTCTAATGGCGCTGTTATACACCTACGTCGAAGAAATTCTGATGGTACAGTGTATCAAGACGTTACTTCTAAGTTAAAATACGCTAGCGACTATATGTCCTAGTGTTCAGTTAGCTGTGCGCAACGAGGAGTTCGTCTTGAAAGCCTTGTTGTCATAGTTTTCATATCTTCTCCATTCTCCAGCACTCCCCAAGTGATCAACATACTGTTATTATTATTTGCGTGTGGATACTGTCGTGTTACGCAGTGATTTTAGATTCGTTTTCCTGATCTCCGATATGGCCCTTATTCTCTCTCCGTGGGCTATTTTTCTTTCTTCAGTCCACTTGGTTCTTGTTTTATTTTGTAACCTCGTTTTTCGGGTGTGCTACCCAACAATTTTGCTTTTTACTGAACAAATTCTTGCGTACTACTCCCACTGCTTCCGTCCGTGCTTTCCCGAGATCCTTTTTAACTTGTTGGATAGATGGCGTATCCATCGAATTTCCTATACATAACGGGCCATCAAAAAGTTTCTGTTCGAATGCTGTAGAGTCCAGTATCGGTAAACCAATCAAGCAAAATCGCCCTGAGCATTGTGAGAGTAATTCTACCGACGCACGAGATTGAACACCTTGCCCAACAGTGTGAAGAAGTCTGTAACTGTCTGTTGCATATACTCGTCCGACAGGAATCGTCGCAAATTCAACGCCTTCCTTAAGCGACCGAAGGCGAGATAATCGCATGGGGAGACATCATGACTATAGGGCGGGTGCTCGAGCGTCTCCCACTTCAGTTGGCGTAACGCCTGCGTTACGACATTTGCGATATGGGACGTGCGTTATCATGAAGCAGCAGCACCTCTTGGCGCACCGTTCTACAATGGTAGTATTTGACAGACGTGGTGCCCCATACACATCGTTCATTCTTCAGTGGATGTCTAGAGATATTTGTCCTTCGGCAGCCAAGAAAAGGGAAGTAACACGTTGGTCGTGTTGGCACGCATTTGGCAATAACGTTGCCACAGTTCACGATGACGCATTCACTGCACGCACGTCAGAAAGACAAGAACGCCACACATACCTTGCTTACATGTCTGTCTTTATACACTACTGGCCATTAAAATTGCTACAACACAAAGATGACGTGCTACAGGCGCAAAATTTAACCGACAGGAAGAAGATCCTGTGATATGCAAATGATTAGCTTTTCAGAGCATTCACACAAGGTTGGCTCCGGTGGCGACACCTGCGACGTGCTGACATGAGGAAAGTTTCCAACCGATTTCTCATACACAAACAGCAGTTGACCGCCGTTGCCTGGTGAAACGTTGTGCCGCCCGAGGTGGCCGAGCGGTTTATAGGCGCTACAGTCTGGAACCGCTCGACCGCTACGGTCGCAGGTTCGAATCGTATCTCGGGCATGGATGTGTGTGATGTCCTTAGGTTAGTTAGGTTTAAGTAGTTCTACGTTCTAGGGGACTGATGACCTTAGAAGTTAAGTCTCATAGTGCTCAGAGCCATTTGAACCATTTTGAAACGTTGTTGTGATGCCTCGTGTAAGGAAGAGAAATGCGCACCATGACGTTTCCGACTTCGATAAAGGTCGGATTGTACCCTATCGCGATTGCGTTTTATCGTATCGCGACATTGCTGCTCGCGTTGGTCAAGATCCAAAGACTGTTAGCAGAATATGTGATAGGTGGGTTCAGGAGGGTAATAGCGAACCTCGTGCTGGATCCCAACGGCCTCGTATCTCTAGCAGTCGAGATGACAGGCATCTTATCCGCATGGCTGTAACGGATCGTGCAGCCACGTCTCGATCCCTGAGTCAACAGATGGGGTCGTTTGCAAGACAACAACCGTCTGCACGAACAGTTCGACGACATTTGCAGTAGCATGGACTATCAGCACGGAGACCATAGCTGTGGTTACCCTTGACGCTGTATCACAGACAGGAGCGCCTGCGATGGTGTACTCAACGACGGACCTGGGTGCACGAATGACAAAATGTCATTTTTTCGGATGATTCCAGGTTCTGTATACAGCATCATGATGGTCGCGTCCGTGTTTGGCGACATCGCGGTGAGCGCACGTTGGAAGCGTGTATTCGTCATCGCCATACTGGCGTATCACCCGGCGTGATGGTATGGGGTGCCATTGGTTACACTTCTCAGTCACCTCTTGTTCGCATTGACGGCACTTTGAATAGTGGACGCTACATTTCAGATGTGTTACGACCCGTGGCTCTACCCTTAATTCGATCCCTGCGATCGACTGCTGCCCTGGTCAGCACATTCTCCAGATCTCTCACCAATTGAAAACGTCTGGTCAATGGTGGCCGAGCAACTGGCTCGTCACATTACGCTAGACACTAATCTTGATGAACTGTGGTATCGTGTTGAAGCTGCATGGGCAGCTGTACCTGTACGCGCCATCCAAGCTCTGTTTGACTCAATGCGCAGGCGTATCAAGGCCGTTATTACGGCCAGAGGTGATTGTCCTGGGTACTGATTTCTCAGGATCTATGCACCCAAATTGCGTGAAATTGTATACACATGTCAGTTCTAGTATAATATATTTGTCCAATGAATACCCGTTTATCATCTGCATTTCTTCTTGGTGTAGCAATTTTAATGGCTAGTTGTGTATATCCACATCGGAGTCGCGCTACGTTGCACATACGCCGCAGCTACGCCGCCAGGCAGAAATTCTTTGATCACCCCTTATTTCTCATAATCTTGTGTGTAAGCTTTATTAATGGGTGTCATGAACAAGTTATAAAATTTTAATCTTCGTTTTCCAACGTCAGCTGCCAGACTTAATAATTTCTCGATTGCCTAACAGGAGTATAGTAAGTATCCACCCAGCGTATATTCTGGGCCAAGAATTCTCCTCATATTCTTTCGTTCTTCCTTCAGGATGTTCTCGAGATCACCTGTTCAGGATTAATATTCCGCTCGTGTACAGAGCTTCAGGATTTATAACTACTTATATTGTGATATCTAACCTTTGTATGTGTGGACATCCGCCCCATTTTACCGATCTCAAGCCGTGGGCCTCATCATACAAATTGCGAGCAAGGAGCAGGAGGAATAACGACACTGTAAAACAGCCAGGCCTCACGTGGCCCAGGTGATAGTGCCCCTGCTATGGTGACAGTGAAGACCCCAGTCCAGATGAAGGTGATGAGAATTGGTCTCGGTACACCAGAACCGACGGAAGAGGCACCTTCTTCAACAAAATCCATTTTTGTCTGACTTGAAGCAAGTGGGAATGAGATCGACTCTGTTTACGCAGAGCGTACGGCTGCAGATTTGATGTTCAGGGCCGGCCGCCGTGGCCGTGAGGTTGTAGACGCTTCAGTCTGGAACCGCGTGACCGCTACGGTCGCAGGTTCGAATCCTGCCTCGGGCATGGATTTGTGTGATGTCCTTAGGTTAGTTAGGTTTAAGTAGTTCTAAGTTCTAGGGGACTGATGACCACAGATGTTAAGTCCCATAGTGCTCAGAGCCGTTTGAACCATTTTTTTGAAGTTCAGGAACTCTCGTCCGAAACCCCCAGTGGAAACACTGGACAAAGTAATCATGATCCTTGAGAACAGAAACACCCTTAACCCACTTGATGAAAAATACACCGGTCAACGAGCGGCAACCAGGCGTTCGGGTCAGCATAACAACCATCATCGTTATCACCGTCATGGTCGTCGTCATTACCTAGAAGCCTGTTAACTTCAGTGAATGAACGAATTGTTGTATTTACAGATTCTGGTCTGTTGTACTTGGATAATCGAGCTGGGAATGGGTAAAGAATGTTGCGACTCTGAAAAAATGGCTAAATAGTAAATTAATACTTGTTACGAGACTTTGAATTTGCATGTCTAGAGGTGTTATTCGAAATGTAATGACTCTGAAGGCCGATGGTCAAACGAGTGGATCCACTGCAGGCCTCCAGCATCGGTAGACCTCGACCCACTTTCTACTCCGGTCTCGCAGCTTGCTTTGCGTGGGTCAAGCATGCGATAAATTGTCAGGATTGGAATTTCACAAGTTGCACTGTCTCGTCTCGTTACGCTGAGAGGAATGATGCCATCTAAGATTTACCACTGCTGGTCGCTTGTGTGGGTGTACGATTTGGTCTGGTAGTTATTATCTGGAGGCGTAGCTTTGTATTCCATGTGAATGCTCTGAAGCCGGCCGCTGTGGCCGAGTGGTTCTAGGCGCTTCAGTCCGGAACCGCGTGACTGCTATGGTCGCAGGTTCGAATCCTCCGTCAGGCATGGATGTGTGTGATTTCGTTAGGTTAGTTAGGTTAAAGTAGTGGTAAGTTCTAGGGGATTGATGACCTCTAATGTTAAGTCCCATAGTGCTCAGAGCCATTTTTTGAATGCTCTGAATTTTTCTGTAGCGGCATGTTCTGCACTGTGGCCTACTCGGCCCTGATACGTCGTAAGAGGAGCTGTTTGCATCAATAAGCGGTGCTGTTAGTATGCAAATAGGTGGAACGGTGCCTCACTGAAATACTTGCACTGGTTTGCGAAGCAAAGTACGTCTTCATTTGAACATCGAAAGTAAACAGGCTAAGTAGATACTTTCTGATCTACTTCTGTAATGTTCAGCAAATCACCTTACTATGTTTGGCACAGGTTCAGTAACTACTCATAGACTACAGGCGGCAGCACTAGCAGTGAAGGATGTACAAAGCGTGTCGGGAGGACGCGGAAAACAGTGCAGTCGTTGGCGTAATGCGGGCTGGACTACAGGACGGCTGCTCGAGCGTCTCCCACTTGAGTTGGTGTAACTTTTGCGTTACGATAATTGCGACATGGGGACATGCATTTTCATGAAGCAGCAATTCCCCCTGGGGCACCATTCTAGAACCGTGGTTTCCGACAAGTGGTCACCTTAATGTGACTGAATAGCGTATTTGTTTACGATGAGGGACAATTGCTAATCCTTGCACTACACTTCGATTCATTTGAGGCATTTCAGCTTTTAGCTTTCCTTCTTCTCTGTGTTCAAGCGCATTGTCCACAAACACTCCCATTGAACTTCCGATGTTATCCACTAGTTCATTTATATACAGGTGCCCCGCGAGGACGGGTCAATATTTAGGGATTTAGCAAGAACGATCATTCGAACGAAGGATTATGAAGAAAAATTCTTAGCCCAGAGAATACGGAGGAGGGGTACAAACTAAACTTCCCCGTGAAGCAACGAAGATATTACCAAACCTGGAAGCTGACATTACAAAACGAAGATTAAAATTTTATGACTTGTTCGATGACTCAAAGCAGTGATGCTAGCGCACAAGATTATGAGACGTAAGGGGGCGATCAAAATGTTTCTGTTTTAGGGTGTTGCTACTTCGTGTATGCGAGATCCGATGCTGGTATATAAGCACCGACATGTCGGTATGGCATTAGTGTGGCATCCGTATCTTCCTGACGTGCGTGCGGTAAATGTGGAAATGTGATCTATGGCGGCGTTATTGTCAAATGTGTGCAAGAGGAACCAACGTACTGTTATTGTTTTCTTGGCTACCGAAGGACAAACACAGGTAGACACCCATCGGAGTATGAAGAATATGTATAGGGGCACCATGACTGGTAGTGTCATTGTGACCTTTATCCGATAGTCTTTTTTCTAGGACAGTGCATAATCAACATTAGTTAAAAGAAGTCGCGCGGGATTAGCCGAGCGGTCTACGACGCTGCAGTCATGGACTGTGCGGCTGGTCCCGTCGGAGGTTCGAGTCCTCCCTCGGGCATGGGTGTGTGTGTTAGTCCTTAGGATAATTTAGGTTAAGTAGTGTGTAAGCTTAGGGACCGATGAGCTTAGCAGTTAAATCCCATGAGAACATTTGAACATTTGAGTAAAATATATTTTCTGTTGGTGGTCATACTACCATGCTAAGACGCAACGGACATGCAGTGTTCTCCGTATACTTGTGCCATTCTTCGATGAATTTCTGTTCCCCGCACTACTTCAGCTGTAAAGAAACACACTACAGTACTTCGCTCTTGTTTTGGAATCTCAATTTTCCTGTTTACAGCACTATAGACTGCTGAAGACGATCGAAGCATGTACGTGGTCTCTTTGTCGTTATAGTGGGCATACGCCTATATCCCTTTAGCGGCGTATTTGGGACTTCAGCCCTCTTTTATAGGTACCGCTCCTTCCTCCGTAGGCAGCGCCATTGTGATCCCTTTAGCGATTTTCATTTTAAAAAGCTTGGGTCCTTTCTTTTTGAATGCCCCTCACAAGAAAACTTTTCTCCGTTGGGGCTCTACTGCTCTCCTTCCTACTTAGCGATCACGATTGTGGAGTTTATAATACTGGCGTCCGCATTTGCTTGTTTCGATCGGAGTCTCCGCATTTCACGGAAGCAGCGTGTGTTAATTCCGGAGCAGAGGAATGCTTCGACCTTGGTTTCCTAGTGTACTGCTGAGGCGTTGCTCGGTGGGGAAATTAACTGGTCCGCCCACGGGCCGCGGCGAGCTGGTGCTCGTGAATAAAAGCGCTCGAGGGCTGCGTGCCTGTGGCGGCGGCGTGTATGATACGGTTGGCGCACTGCGATACGAGTGAGTCAGCCGAGATAAGCTAAATGCCGAGTGCCGACTGCGTGTTCCCGCTGTCTGGGCTCCGACCACGCCAACCACCCATCCACGGCGGGAAATACGCCTTACAAGTGCTGGCTTTAATTAAGCTTCCAAACAAAATTTGACGATTCAGTCTGATAACATAAGGACAAAGATTAGATGACTGACTGATTTGAGGGAGGGGACCCAACAGCGAGGTCATCGGTCTCATCGCATTAGAGAAGGGTGGGGAAGGAAGTCGGCCGTGCCCTTTCAAAGCAACCATCTCGGCATTTGCCTGAAGCGATTTAAGGAAATCACGAAAAACCTACTTCAGGATGACGGGACGCGGGTTAGAACCGTCGTCAAATGGTTCAAATGGCTCTGAGCACTATGGGACTTAACTTATGAGGTCATCAGTCCCCTAGAACTTAGAAATACTTAAACCTAACTAACCTAAGGGCATCACACACATCCATGCCCGAGGCAGGATTCGAACCTGCGACCGTAGTGGTCGCGCGGTTCCAGACTGTAGCGCCTAGAACCGCTCGGCCACGAACCGTCGTCCTCCTGGATACAAGTCCAGTGTGCTAACCACTGCGCCACCTTGCTCGGTTAAGGACAAGGGCCAGCTGGACAGAAGTAAAAATCAACATGTATGTTATGTTTTTGTTTCCAATGGGCCCGCAGCTCGATATATGTCGTGTAAAGACATTATGAATTAAGTCCGAAAAGCTGCTTCTTTTTTTTTTTGAGATGTTTATTTAACCACGACAGGTCTGTTTCAGCACTATTGCCGTTATTAGGCGATCTGAAAGTAATAGTTTTATTATATACTATTTTCTAGGGCAGACGGTAGCCTACTTGTCATATATGAGATTGACATCCATACATTTATGGAATTCTTAACTTACCTATAACATCGGTTGGAAGTTATAGCCTGAATTTTATTTGTTGTGTGTGGCAACTTTTTGTTTGACGTTTAATCAACGATGTTGTAAGTTTACATCAGAGCAATTACTTATCGATTTCCCTTAGTTAACGTGTTGTTAATTTTTATCTGTGAATGTATGGTTGTCAAAAAAAAATGGTTCAAATGGCTCTGAGCACTATGGGACTCAACTGCTGGGGTCATTAGTCCCCTAGAACTTAGAACTAGTTAAACCTAACTAACCTAAGGACATCACAAACATCCATGCCCGAGGCAGGATTCGAACCTGCGACCGTAGCGGTCTTGCGGTTCCAGGCTGCAGCGCCTTTAACCGCACGGCCACTTCGGCCGGCGTATGGTTGTCAATCTCATACATGACAAGTAGGCTACCGTCTGCCCTATAAAATAGTATATAATAAAACCATTACTTTCAGATCGCCTGATGATGCAAGAGTGCTAAAACAGGCCTGTCGTGATTAAATAAACATCTCAAAAAAAGAAGCAGCTTTTTGGACTTAATTCATAGTATATGTTATGAAAACAATCAGTTGTTGCATTTATCTACATCTATATCTATACGCTTAGACCACCTTACGGTGTGTGGCGGTGGGTACTTTACGTACCTTTGTTACTTCTCCCTTTCGCTGTTCCAGTCACGAACTGCTCGCTGGAAGAGCGACTGCCTGTAAGCCTCCGTGTGAGCTCGAAACTAATTTTATGTTCATGGCCTTTTCGTGAGATACGCGTAGGAGGAAGCAATACACAGGGTAATCATCTTGTGGTGCAGTTCTTCTTGTTGTCTCCGTGCTTGCTAAGAAAATGGGATGAGAAGTTCCGCCTTATGCAAGACACCTTTTTTCTATTGTTTCACCCATACATGTTTCAGCACTTTTGTGCTATCATCAGTGGGTTCTATTTTTATTTTTAACTTACATTATATTATTGTCCTCTTGTTTTGGTAGCTGTTATGCTACACAATATACAACATGTCATAGTTTTGAAGTTGTGGTACGTTTTCCTGTTTTGTTGGCGAAGTAAATGGGCTTACTTCTTTGCCTGTGTTCATGTGGTAATCGAAAAACTGCATTACCACACAAACACAGGCAAAGAAGTAAGCCCATTTACTTCGCCAACAAAACAGGAAAACGTACCACAACTTCAAAACTATGACATGTTGTATATTGTGTAGCATAACAGCTACCAAAACAAGAGGACAATAATATAATGTAAGTTAAAAATAAAAATAGAACCCACTGATGATAGCACAAAAGTGCTGAAACATGTATGGGTGAAACAATAGAAAAAAGGTGTCTTGCATAAGGCGGAACTTTTCATCCCATTTTCTTAGCAAGCACGGAGACAACAAGAAGAACTGCACCACAAGATGATTACCCTGTGTATTGCTTCCTCCTACGCGTATCTCACGAAAAGGCCATGGACATGAAATTAGTTTCGAGCTCACACGGAGGCTTACAGGCAGTCGCTCTTCCAGCGATCAGTTCGCGACTGGAACAGCGAAAGGGAGAAGTAACAATGGTACGTAAAGTACCCACCGCCACACACCGTAAGGTGGTCTAAGGCGTATAGATATAGCTGTAGATAAATGCAACAACTGATTGTTATCATAACATATATTATGAATTAAGTCAAAAAGCTGCCCTTGCAGTACATGCACTGAGGCTGGCGGTCGTCGCTTTGAGCAATTAGTGTGAGCTATGTTGTTGTTACGCTGTCGGTGTACCCTGTGTATATCCATTACACAGTAAATATGCATTTCCGACCACTGGTTCCCTGTCTCAATATAATTGGGTGTGGATCGACTAGGACTTGTTTCAATTTGACCCAGAAGATTTGAGACACCCTGTATCGGTTGACTCTTCTAGGAACGTAGGCTCTCGCAACTACAACAGTAAAGCACCACGTGATGGAGAACGCCTCTCTTGCAAAGTCAGCAATTGACGTTGGCTGAGAATCTCCGCGACGCATTCATTCTTACAAAATGGACCTGTAACGAAACGCGCTGCTCTTGTTCAGATCATATCTATTTCTTCTTTCGATCCTATCTGCCACAGATGCCACACTGACGGGCAATATTCAAGTGTTCGTGGGACGAGGCTTTTGTAAGCTACCTCCTCTGTAGGTGTACACCCCACTTCATGAGTATTATTCCAATGAATGTGACTTTGGCATCGGCCTCATTTGCGATTGGTTTTATTTGCTCGTTCGACTTTCAAACGCTCCGTAGTTTGGTGCTAGATGTTTTATGGATGTGACTGCTCCCAGTGATTGTTCTGCAATTGTGTAATCATACACTACTGCGTCTTTCTCTCTATTTATATGCAATACATCAATTTGTTTATGTTGAGGGTACGTGCACAGAACGTCAATCCTCTACAGGTCCTCCTGCATTTCGCTACTATTTTCTAGCGTTGTGACTTCTCCGTATACAACAGCATGATCGTGAAAAAGCCTCAGGGAACTTCTGACGCTATATATTGGATCATTTATAAATATTGTGAAAAGTAGTAGTCCTGTAATACTCCGTTCGGGTACACCCGAAGTTACTTTTAAGTCTGAAGATATGTCTCCGGTGATGACGACATGCCATGTTCTGTTTGCTAGAAGCTCTTCAATCCATTCACACATCTGGTCTGATTTTTAAAATGATGGAGCACAGCAACCAGTTGCCCTTTCCTTTCAGGCCTTATTAGAGCAAAACTAGATTTCGGCTAGTGCCTAGCCATTATCAATGCACTGTTTCATAGTTCCAATATCTATCCTAGTACGTCAGTTCCCTATTCTTCGAGTTTCTGCCATAGGTCATTCAAGTCATGAATGAACTGTGACAGAAGACCGAAGAACAGGGGACTGACGTACTAGGACATGTACTGAAACTATGAAATAGTGCATTGATAATGGCTAGGCACTAGCCGAAATCTAGTTTTGCTCTAATAAGGCCTGAAAGAAAGGGCGACTGGTTGCTGTGCTCCATTATTTGAAACCCATATCACAGTCGTTGACACCTAGTCTGATGTTCCGTACGCTCGTATCTTGTTCTGTAGGCGGCAGTGTGGAAATGTATGGAATGCCTTTCGGACGTGAAGGAACACGGCATCTACCGAGGTTCCTGTGTCCACTGCTTTCTGGGTCTCGAGGGCGAACAGTACGAGCTGGGTTTTACGCGATCGTTGCTTTCGAAACACATGTTCGTTCCTACACAGGAGATTTTCGGTCTCCAGAACTGTCAAAATGGACGAGCGTAGAACACGTTCCAAAATTCTACAACAGACCGACGTCAGAGATATAGGCTTTTTTAGTTTTGTGCATCTGTTTGTGGATCCTGCCACGTTACGGGTAGTAATATCAGTACCCAGCTACATTCATTTTTATGGCTGTAGGTATCAGAAGAGGTAGGCAGCTTATCGTCTCCAGTATGACAAATGGTCGAGACACCTGGACTCACAGTGTATGAAAATTTCAATCGGTAGGTCACGTTGTCTTTGAGATACGGCAGACCGTAGAAACTTCCGCACGAAACTGACGACAATGTGCATAATTTTAAATGACGCTTCATATTTGCAACATTATTTATTACAAAATTACTTTTGGAGGATAAACCAATGAATCAAATCAAGGTGACGAACTTCGTTGGAGGTGTCCGATCTCTGTCGGAACTGCGACCTGCACGGGCAAAAGAGAAACTCTTGGATTGTGATCATTAAGTAGTGCAACTCGGTAGTTGGTGATGTCAACAAGTATCTTGTTCTCGACCGAACCAGTTGTGATTTTGTATCTGAAAGTGATGTACACTATCTGATCAAAAGTGTCCGGCTACCCCTGTATAAGGGGGAATTCACGAATAGAAGTCACGCTAGGCGGACCTGCCGTTATTAAAGAAGGCTGGGAATAGTTTTTGTCAAAACAGAAACATTAAAACAATAACAGCAGAATGAGTCGGCCAGGAGATACTCAGTGACTTCGAATGCGGACTATTCTTTGTATGTTACCTGAGTAACAAATAACAGACATATTTAAACTCCTCCAAAGCTGTCAAGTTGACTATTGGTGATGTGATTGTGAAGTAAAAACGCGAAGGAATAACCACTATTAAGCTAAAATCAGGCAGAACTCATGCACTGATGGACAAGGATCGTCGAGCATTGCGAATTGTGGTTGTAAAAAGTCGCATGAAGTAATCGGAAGAAATCACTCGTGATTTCCAAAGTGTCACCAGGAGTCCGGCTAGAACAGTGACTGTACGTAGGAAGTTAAAAGGAACTGGTTACAACGGTCGAGAAGCTCCTCATAAGCAACACAGTTCTGAGGTCAGTTACAAGTGACGTTTGAGGCGGCGTAAAAGACGACGCCACTGGACAGTTGATGTTTGGAAACGAGTGCTTTGGAGCGAAGAACCACGCTGTACACTGTGGGGTTCAGGAGGAACGGTTTGGATTTGGTGAATGCCTGGAGAATGTTACCCGCCGTCTTTTGTTGTGCCAGTGATGAAATCCCGAGGAGGTGGTGTTCATACATGGGGGTCTTTTTCGTGGTTACGTGCTGTCCCCTTATTGAACTTAAGGGAACGTTAAATGACGAAGGAAATGAACATATGTTGCAGTACTGTGTACTATGTACAGTAGAGTAACAGTTTATAGACGATGACTACATCAGCATGACAGTACATACTCTCCTGAAACAGCGTGTGTGAGGCAATAGTTTGTGGTTAGTAACAATCCGGAAATGGGCTGGGCTTGTGGATTATCAAGTCATCCAAAGGTACTCCGGTCTTCCGTAGAGGGTGTGTAACCACTACGACTTTGTGCTTGGCGAGAATCCGACAGGCTTCCCCCATAGGGAAAGAAATCCATGGGTTTAATTTTTTTATTTTTAATTTATTTATTGTTCTGTGGGACCAAATTAAGGAGAGGTCTCCATGTTCATGGAACGAGTCAATATATGAAATTATAACACGATAGTAGAAACAGATAAAATGAAATATAAGAAACATATTCAGGCGACAAGTCGTAAGTTTAAATAAAGAAAATCAACAATGTAACAAAGGAATTCGCTTAATGTTTCAGATCTTCCAGGAGCTCCTCGACGGAATAGAAGGAGTGAGCCATGTGGAAACTCTTCAGTTTGACTTAAAAGTGTTTGGGCTACTGCTAAGATTTTTGAGTTCTTGTGGTAGCTTATTGAAAATGGATGCAGCTGAATAGTTCACTCCTTTCTGCACAAGAGTCAAGGAAGTGCATTCCACATGCAGATTCGATTTCTGCCTAGTATTAACTGAGTGAAAGCTGCTAACTCTTGGGAATAAGCTAATATTGCTAACAACAAACGACATTAAAGAAAATATATACTGTGAGAGCAATGTCAGAATTCCCAGACTATTGAATAGGGGTCGACAAGAGGTTCTCGAACTTACACCACATATAGCTCGAACAGCCCGTTTTTGAGCCAAAAATACCCTTTTTGAATCAGAAGAATTACCCCAAAAAATAATAGCATACGACATAAGCGTATGAAAATATGCAAAGTAGACTACTTTTCGTGTTGAACTGTCGCTTATTTCAGATACTGTTCTAATGGTAAATAAAGCAGCATTTAGTTCCTGAACAAGATCCTGGACGTGGGCTTTCCACAACAACTTACTATCTATCCGAACGCCTAGGAACTTGAACTGTTCCGTCTCGCTTATAATATGCCCATTCTGTCTGATCAAAATATCGTTTATTGTTGAATTGTGAGTTAGAAACTGTAAAAACTGAGTCTCATTGTGATTTAGCATCAAATTATTTTCCACAAGCCACAAACTTATTTCATGAACTACATTATTTGATACTGTTTTAGTATTACATACAAGATCCTTCACTACCAAGCTGGTGTCATCAGCAAACAGAAATATTTTTGAATCACTTCTAATACTAGAAGGCATATCATTTATATAAATAAGAAGCAGCAGTGGCCCCAGCACCGACCCTTGGGGAACGCCCCAGTTAACAGTGCCCCATTGGTACTGAACATCACTACCACTCTCAATATTGCGGAGAATTACCTTCTGCTTTCTGTTCTTAAAGTAAGAGGCGAACCAATTGTAAGCTACTCCCCTTACTCCATAACGTTCCAACTTCTGCAGTAATATTTTGTGGTCAACACAGTCAAAAGCCTTCGTTAAATCAAAGAAAACACCTAGCGTTCGCAACCTTTTATTTAATCCGTCCAAAACCTCACAGAGAAAAGAGAATATAACATTTTCAGTTGTAAAAAAAATGGTTCAAATGGCTCTGAGCACTATGGGACTTAACATCTATGGTCATCAGTCCCCTAGAACTTAGAACTACTGAAACCTAACTAACCTAAGGGCATCACACAACACCCAGTCATCACGAGGCAGAGAAAATCCCTGACCCCGTAGGAATCGAACCCGGAAACCAGGGCGCGGGAAGCGAGAACGCTACCGCACGACCACGAGCTGCGGACTCTATTGTTAAACCGTTTCTAAAACCAAACTGTACATTTGACAGCAAATTATGTGAATTTAAATGCTCCAGTAACCTTGTATATACAGCCTTCTCGATAACTTTAGCAAACACCGATGGCATAGAAATAGGTCTAAAATTGTCAACATTATCCCTGTCTCCCTTTTTATAAAGTGGCTTCACTACCGAGTACTTTAATCGGTCAGGAAACCGACCACTTCTAAAGGAAAAGTTACAGATATGGCTAAGTACTGGGCTAACATACATAGAACAATACTTCAGTATTCTGCTAGATACCCCATCATATCCATGAGAGTTCTTGGTCTTTAGTGATTTAATTATTAACTCAATCTCTCTCTTGTCAGTATCATGGAGGAGCATTTCACGTAACAGTCTCGGAACACTTTTTTCTAAGAGCGCTGTATGATTCCCTGTTGGGACTAGGTTTCTATTTAGTTCACCTGCTATATTCAGAAAGTGATTATTGAATACTGTATATATATGCGACTTATCAGTAACACGGACATTCCCACGACGCACTGATTCTGTATCCTCGACATGTCTTTGCAGACCAGCCACTTCCTTTACGACTGACCATATGGTTTTAATTTTATCCTGAGACTTAGCTATTCCATCTGCATACCACATACTTTTTGCCTTCCTAATAACATTTTAAGCACCTTACAATACTGTTTATAATGGGCTGCTGCATTTAGATTTTGACTGTTTCTAACGTTTTGATGTAATTGCCACTTTGTTCTACAAGATATTCTTATCCCTCTAGTCAGCCACCCAGGCTTCCTGTTTGTGCTAGTACCCTGTTTTGAACGTTCTAACGGAAAGCAACTTTCAAAGAGCACGAGAAAAGTCTTCAGGAACGCATTATATTTATCGTCAACTATATCAGCACTATAAACATCTTGCCACTCTTGTTCCTTGATAAGGTTTACAAAGGTCTCTACAGCAACTGGATCAGCTTTCCTAAACAGTTGATAACTATATTTTAACATGTGCTGCAGCAGAAAAATCTTTTAAAGTTAAAATTTGTGCATCATGATCTGAAAGGCCATTCACCTTTTTGCTAACAGAATGCCCTTCTAGTAATGAGGAATGAACAAAAGTGTTGTCTGTGATTGTTCTACTGTTCCCTTGCACTCTCGTTGGAAAGAATACAGTTTGCGTAAGATTATATGAATTAAGGAGGTCTACCAGCATCCTTTTCCTTGCACAATTACTTATACAATTAATATGTTACCACATGTAACTAACTTTTTGTATTTTCTATGAAGTGAACCAAGAACCTCCTCTAACTTTAGCAAAAATGTTGTGAAATCGGAGTCTGGTTAGTTAGTTAGTTAGAAGTTTAGCTCCACTAAATTTAACCACACCTGCACAACATTCAAACACCTTTTCAGTGCAGTACTTTGAAACATCAATTGACTCAAATGGGATGCCGTTTTTCACATACATGGCTACGCCCCCACACCGCAAAGGGCTCGTAGAAAAGCTGCCAGCCAACCTGTATCCTAGTAAAGGAAGCCTCTGAATTATCTCCTTATTTAAGAAGTGTTCAGATATATCAATAATTTCAGAGTCAATATCTATAAGCACTCTCTGTCTTTTTCTTTGTTCCTTTTGTCCACCTTAGGTTTTAGATGTAGCGCCTTACGTGCCGGTTGTGGAGAATATCGAACGACCTTTTTAAGTGCAGAAGCGCATCGTGCAGACGGCTCTCGCCAACAGTGCTGTGCGCTTTGTGAACATATCTGGGAAGCCTGTCGTCAAAAATATTCGAATCTCCACCAAGCACAATGTCACAGTGATTTTACATCGTCTACTGAAGAGTGCAGCACTTTTCGATAACTTGATGTTCCACACGGTGGAGGTTTACGAGTTCCCCTGCGAGTGAGCTTTTCCTGCGTAGGGGAAACACCTCGTATAGTCCACAAAAAATTCATGGAACAATGTACATACATCCAGCACCTACAGCCCAATAAATCGGCTGTGTCAGAGCAGTGTATAGACTAGGTGACTATGTGGAATGAAAATGTCAATATTTTGGCACCGACTTCATTTTTTCTCGGTTGCGGAAGAAACAGTTAAAATTTCTTTGGCGAAGAAGTTAACTAAGAGAAGGCTAGCGGTTTCAATATGGACGAGACATGGAATCCTCCGTTTCCCTTAATAAATCGGCAAGGACCTTGCTACAGGACAGCTCGTAATGATACATCGATACCCCAGCATGGACCGACCGCGAAGCTACTGATTCGGTTTATGAATACTCTTTGCCGCCGATTAACGACTCTGGCGCTTGCGTTTCTGTGGCCGCATACGTAGTAGTGCGATCCGCCTGTCTAAAAGGACGGAGCGAGTGCAGTAGCTTCAGTCTGTCGCCCCGCATTGAAGATGGTTGAAAGGCATATGTCTGAAATATTAGAAGAAATAAAGTTCGTGCTGCTGCATTCCCGAAATTTAATGAATCCTTTCTATTGATTATGTTCCGACGAAAATACTGCCTCGTAGTACGTTTGAACACGCGGTGAAAGAGTTTATCACCAAGAAAAATATACAACAATCGAAGAACAGGAAACGCAGAAGAACGGTACCAGAGGAAGCTAATGAGACCAGTAAATTTTACCGGTGTAAAATGTAGTGAATGTAATAGAGATGACATCAATAAAGATGCAAAGACATGAAATGACGTCAGTGATGGAAACCTCATAAATACTAATCTACGAACGTGTTATGACTAACGAAACTTTGTACCAGTTCGGGAGTCGAACCAGGATATGCTGATTTTCACGAGCAGACGCTTTAACGGTCAGGCTGTCTTCGCGTGCCTAGGGACTGACTCAGATTTTCCCTTCTTTTCTTCCTGTTACATCTGAACAAACATGATTCTCCATTTCGGAATAGAACCACGAGAGGAAAAGTTTGATTGGAGAATCGTGCCTAACAGTGCCACAAGGGAGGTACAAAGTATAAAGTGCTCAAATGTATGTGAATTCTTAAGCGACTAAACTGCTGAGATCATCGATCCCCAGACTTACACATTACTTAAACTATCTTATGCTAAGAACAACACACACACCCATGCCCGAGGGAGGACTCGAACCTCCGGCGGGAGGGGCCGCGCAATCCGTCACCTAGCGCCCAAGACCGCGAGGCCACAAGGTAGATCAGAAAGATTTTTACAAGAATATGTCTCCTATATGAAAGGCGATAGAGTCGAAACTAAACGATGAGCTTGGCCTAATTTGTTAGCTGCCGGTTCATGTAGTTGGCGATGGCGGCCCGCCTGATGCAGCTCTATTGGGTCAATTCGAGATGGCGGTAACGCAGCGACAAAAGACGCTTCGCATTCTCCTTAATGTGTCCAGTTCACTTACAGTTGTGTGGCGATAGTCGTGTCAACAGTACAGTGCTGCATTTCCTGCGGCACAGGGGAATCCAAACGCCGTCCGAGTGTGTTCGTTGAAGATGTAGGGTGCAAACAGAAGTCCGGTCGTTGTGAGCGCCGAGAGAGAGCTATTCCTCAAGTGGCTCTCTGGTGTGTTTTTCGGTGACTTTTATGTTTCAAAACATACAGAATCCAGTTGCTACAAGCCCTTCATGATGGTGATAAACAATAACATATAGAGTTTTGTGAATTCGTTCTGGCCGCGGAGATGCAAGGTAACAGTTTGTTTGATGTTCAGTAATGAAGCTGCATTTCATTTGAGTGAAGAAGGAACGTACGAACTAGGGAAACAAACCTGTTACGTGCCATACTCGAAAGTGACAGAGAGACAGAGCGAGAGAGACACAGCGAGAGTGTGTGTGTGTGTGTGTGTGTGTGAGAGAGAGAGAGAGAGAGAGAGAGAGAGAGAGAGAGAGAGAGAAAGAAAGAGACTCCACCGCTTCATTTATTTAACACCGTTTTCCGAAAAAAGATTTAAGGCCCCTTTCTTTATTGTCGAAAATACCATTACAGGAATCACGTACCAGGCTCTGTTGAAGACCAGAATGTTTCCACAATTGTGAGAACATGCCGCAGATTTCATTGTTGAACAGGACAGAGCGCCTGCACGTAAAAGCATTTGTAAACAGTGAGCTGGCTCAACGATGGATCAGCCGGCGAGAGGGGAGTACTGATCTCGCATCCCACCATTGGACTCTATGGTCGCCTGATCTCACAACGCGTTAGTTCTTTGAGGTACATTTGCGAAAGTCTCCATCTGTGCGCTCCTCTTCCAACAAGTTTGTGTGAACTACGACGGGGCATAACAACAGTAGTGAATGCAGAAATTCCAAGCGTTTTCGCAAAAAATCTGGACGAGTTGGCCTGTTGTGTGTTGTAGGGCACTTTGAACATAAGTGAAAGGTAAATAAAAACTTTGATTCTTAACGTAATTGTGAAAAGTACTTTATGACATATACTGTTTTAAAATAGAATGGCTCTTTTCACTATATATTCTTTAAGTTTTATTCGCAAGTTAAAGTTCAGCCTCAGTACATCAACTCAATTAATTTCATTCACATGAGATGAGTGGAGGTAATTTCTAAGCGTTACTACATTACTATCAGTACCTGTCGTTGAATTATCCATGATTTCATCCCCGAGACCTACATCATTTTATGTCAGTGAAGTAAGATCAGTTGATGACAAGTCACACTTCTATACAAACAGGGTAGCGGAAGTGACCAGCAAAACTACCATCAAATATCCTTGAGATTCATTTACTGTAGAGTCTTAGAACATATCCGCAGCTCAAACGAAATGAGATTCTCGAAAAGTATGACCTCCATAACAACCAGCACGGACTCCGAAAATATCGGTAACGTGAAACCAAACCTGTGCTTTTCTCACATGGCATCCTGAAAGCCTTGGATCAAGGCATTCAAGTAGATGCAGTATTTCTTGACTTGCAAAGAGCATTTGACTCAGTTCCACACATACGCTTGCCATCAAAAGTACCAACATACAGGGTTTCAAGTGAGACTTGTGATTGGATTGAAGATTTCATGGTGGAGAGGGCACAACACCTTATCTCAGATGGAGAGTCATCGACAATGTAGGAGCAACTTAAGATGTATTCCAGAGAAGACTGGTGCAGCTCTTGATGTTTATGATGCATGTTAATGACCCTGCAGACAATATTAATAGTCTTCGTATATCCATAACTGAAACGGACGACTTGGGACGTCAGCTAGTAGATTTAAGTAGATCGTCTTCAGGCCCATACTTGTTGACAGCAACCGAATGTGTCAAGCACTAGTAGTCAGTGGTGAGATAGTCATGCGTGGAACACGCCTATATCACCACTGACTACTAGTGTTTGACACATACGATTTCTGTCAACAAGTATGGGAGTATCGGCCTGAAGACGATGTTGCAACAACATCGAAACTAGTTGCCAATAAAACCAACACCTTAATACAGCTGGAGGAAGTTCGTCATTTTTTAACAAATATTAATAGTAATCTCACTCGTGACATCCATCCTACAGTATTGCTCAAGTGTTTGGGAGCTGTACCAGATAGGGCTAACAGGGGATAATGAGCTGATACAAAGGAGGGCACCAAGAATGCTCAAAGATTTGTTTGACCAGTGGGAGAGTGTCACGAAAACGCTCAAAATCTGAACTGGTAGACGTTGGATGATAGACAGAAACTGTCCCGTGACAGCCTACTTACAAATTTTCTACAACCAACTTTAAGTGCTGGATCTAGGAATATACTACAACCCCCAAAGTATCGCTCCTCCAAGGATAGCGAAGACAAAATCAGACTAATTACAGCACGCAAAGAGGCATACGAACAGCCATTCTTCCCGTGACCCACACGTGAATGTTATTTGAAAGACACCTAATTATTGGTCCAGTGGAAAGTATCCACTACCATGCACTTCACAGTAGGTTTCAGAGTATTTGTGGATACGTAGATTTACAGGGGTTGCGCAGAAGCATGGAAACACCGTGAGAAATGCCTCCTTGAACATAGATGCAGGTGGCAACCATGCCAGTGGCAACCATGCCAGCAGATTGTGCCGTTGTATTTGATCACGAACCGCACCTGTGGAATGTCCTAAATACGTTGCAAGAGTCCATAGTGGTCAGGACAGTGTTCTATGTAGCTGTGAGTGCGTTATGTCGACTCTAAGTGAATTAGAACGTGGGAAAATTGTTGGTGTTCGTATACTGGGTGCTTCTGTAAGCAAGGGAGCCTCAGTGTTTGGTGTTTCAAGAGGCATCATGTCGAGGATTTGTAGTGCATACAGGGAAAACGGAGAAACATCATCCGCTAAGTCACAACGCGTACGAAATTGTAACGAAAAATGAGAGAGCGACAGCCGCTCGCGAACCCTGTCAACACTGAAACAGCACTAAGGAAGGTCCATAAGCAGGGAATTACATGGTGAGCTGGAATTACAAAACCACTCATCGGTGATGCAAATGCCCATAAGAGGAAAACGTGCTTCCGAAGCAAATACAATCTGGCGTACGGAGCAATGGAAGAAAGTCATTCGATCGGATGAGTCTTGTTTCATATAGTTAACAAATTCTGGGCGAGTTCACTTCCTGAGAGTGAAACATGGCGGGGGTTCAGTAATGATTTGAGTAGCCATATAGTGATGTTCCGTTGGCCCCAACAAGTTCGCATTACCGCCAAGGATTACGTGACCATTCTGGCTGGCTTTTAGTAGAGATTCGTGCTGCTGTAAAAAGAGCGATGTGCAAAGCATCCAACCACTACCACGGTCATACCTTAGCAAAAGATCTTGCCGAAAACCCAAGGAAATTCTGGTCTTACGTAAAATCGGTAAGCAGGTCGAAGGCTTCCATCCAGTCACTCACTGATCAGTCTTGCCTGGCAACGGAAGACAACAAAACGAAAGCTGAAATTTTAAATTTAGCATTTGAGAAATCTTTCACGCAGGAGGATCGTACAAACATACCGCCGTTTGAGTCTCGCACAGATTCCCGTATGGAGGACATAGTGATAAGACATCCCTGGGTTGTGAAGCAGCTAAGTGGGTTGAAAATAAATAAATCGCCAGGTCCTGATGGGATTCCAATTCGGTTTTACAGAGAGTACTCCAATGCATTCGCTCCTTATTTAGCTTGCATTTATCGCGAACCTCTTGCCCAACGTAAAGTCCCGAGCGACTGGAAAAAAGCGCAACTGACGCCTGTGTATAAGAAGGGTAGAAGGACGGATCCTCAAAATTACAGACCAATATCCTTAACATCGGTTTGTTGCAAGATTCTCGAACATATTCTCAGTTCGAATATAACGAATTTCCTTGAGACAGAGAAGTTGCTGTCCATGCATCAGCACGGCTTTAGAAAGCATCGCTCCTGCGAAACGCAACTCGCCCTTTTTTCACATGATAACCTGCAAACCATGGATGAAGGGTATCAGACGGATGCCATATTCCTTGACTTCCGGAAAGCGTTTGACTCGGTGCCCCACTGCAGACTCCTAACTAAGGTACGAGCATATGGGATTGGTTCCCAAGTATGTGAGTGGCTCGAAGACTTCTTAAGTATTACAACCCAGTACGTTGTCCTCGATGATGAGTGTTCATCAGAGGTGAGGGTATCATCTGGAGTGCCACAGGGAAGTGTGGTAGGTCCGCTGTTGTCTTCTGTCTACATAAATGATCTTTTGGATAGGTTGGATAGCAATGTGCGGCTGTTTGCTGATGATGCTGTGGTGTACGGGAATGTGTCGTCGTTGAGTGACTGTAGGAGGATACAAGATGACTTGGACAGGATTTGTGATTGGTGTAAAGAATGGCAGCTAACTCTAAATAATTAAATGTAAATTAATGCAGATGAATCGGAAAAAGAATCCCGCAATGTTTGAATACTCCATTAGTAGTATTTGGGCGTAACATTGCAGAGCGATATGAAGTGGGACAAGCATGTAATGGCAGTTGTGGGGAAGGCGGATAGTCGTCTTCGGTTCATTGGTAGAATTTTGGGAAGATGTGGTTCATCTGTAGAGGAGACCGCTTATAAAACACTAATACGAACTACTCTTGAGTACTGCTCGAGCGTTTGGGATCCCTATCAGGTCGGATTGAAGGAGGACATAGAAGCAATTCAGAGGCGGGCTGCTAGATTTGTTACTGGTAGGTTTGATCATCACGCGAGTGTTACGGAAATGCTTCAGGAACTCGGGTGGGAGTCTCTAGAGGAAAGGAGGCGTTATTTTCGTGAATCGCTACTGAGGAAATTTAGAGAATCAGCATTTGAGGCTGACTGCAGTACAGTTTTACTGCCGCCAACTTACATTTCGCGGAAAGACCACAAAGATAAGATAAGAGAGATTAGGGCTCGTACAGAGGCATATAGGCAGTCATTTTTACCTAGTTCTGTTTGGGCGTGGAACAGGGAGAGAAGATGCTAGTTGTGGTACGCGGTACCCTCCGCCACGCACCACGCCATGGTGGATTGCGGAGTATGTATGTAGATGTAGATGAAGATGATCAGGTCGATCCCATGGTACAATGTTTGTTCCCCAATGGCGATGTATTCCAAGACGCATCGTGCGGTACTGGTTTTGTGAGCTCGAGGATGAGTCGTCGCACCTTCCCTGACCACTGCTGTCACCAGATCTCAATATTATTGAGCCTTTGTGGTGTACTTTGGAGACAAGTGCATGTGTTCGCTATCAGCAACCACTATCGTCACCTCAACTTGCCCCTAATTTGCAAGAAGAATGCACAAGATTCCCTTGAAAACGGTAGAGAACCTGCATTGATCCATTCCTAGATGACTGGAAGCTGTTTTGAATGCCAACGGGCTTCCTGCACTGTATTACGTATTACGTATTTCTTGAGGGATGGTAAGCTGGTGCCCTTCATGATGGTTGTTTCTCTGGTGGTCCTATCCCAGAATGTGGAACCATCTCTGTTCGACCAGAAGTCAGAGGAAGCAATGCAGTAACAGTGAACGTATGAGTCAGGTCCGCAGGAATGCCCCGATAACCTAATGCTTCAGTCCCGAGTCGACCGCGCTGCAGTGCGGATCGGAGCAGCAGGAAAGAAGTTCTTGGTGGGCCAGTAGTCCACTACGCAGTGTCGGCGTCCTGTGTTGTGAGTACAGCTGGTTTTTAGCCAGAACGGAGCAGTTAGTGAGAAACTATATGCTCAAATTTGTTTTTTCCTTTAGCTCAATAGGACCAAAAGCAGTAGGCGTAGATCAATGACTGTGAAAAACTGTGTTTCCAATTCGGTGTCGTAGCTAACCCGCTGTGTGTAATGTTAAAGGATGACGGATCGTGTACAAAAATTATAGAAGTAGCTGGAGGCGAAACCATTTAAGTATTGAATACTTAAGCAAGATAAGGTTTGCGTTCCCTTCGAATAATTATCTTACCAGTGATATTAGAAGCGCACAAAACTCAACAGATGTTTGCACTTTTGTTGCTGTTGTGGCCTTCAGTCCGAAGCCTCCATTCTAATCTATCCTGAGCAAGTCTTTTCGTCTCTGCATAACTACTACAACCTACATGCATCTGAACGTGCTTGTTGTACTTAAATCTTGGTCTCACTTAGGCCTACAGTTTTCACTTCTACCCTCTCCGCCTCCCCCACGCCCGCCACCACATCCACCACCCCAACTTCCCTCCATTAGCAAACTGACTATTCTTTGATGTCTCGGGATGTGTCCTATTAACTAACCACTTCTTTTAGTCAAGTTGTGCCGTAAATTTCCTACTTCCTCAATCCGCCTCGGTACCACCTCATGAGTTACTTGATCCACCTATCTAATCTTCAGCATTCTTCTACAACACCACGTTTCAAAAGCTCCTATTCTCTTCTTGTCTGAGCTGCTTATGTTTCACTTTCACTTCCGTAAAACGCTACGCTCTAAAGAAATATCACCAGAGAAGACATCCTAACACTTAAAATTCAGATTCAGTATTGACAAATTCATCTCTTCCAGAAATATCTTCCTTACTGTTGCCAACCAGCACTTTCTGCTGCCGAAGTAGTAATACGCATCTCCTACTTTCAGTGTTTCATTCCCTGATATGACTCCGTCGGCATCACCTAATTTAATTTGACTACAATTCAATACCACTGTTTTACATTTGTTGACTCTCATCTTATAATCTCCTTTAAAGGCGCTGTCCATACGGTTCAACTGCTCTACCAACTCCTTTGATGTGTGTGACAAAATTACGATCTCATCGATTAACCTCAAAGTGTTTATATCTTCTCCCTGAAATTTATCCCCTTCTCCAAATTGTTCTTTATTTGTATTACTACTTGCCCAATGTACAGATGAGTAACATGGGGGATAGGCTGCAACCTTCTCTCATTCCCTTCTCAACCACTCTTTCTCTTTCATGTCTTTCGACTCTTGTAAAAGCAATTTTTTTCTGTTCAAGCTGAATATAACCTTTCGCTGTCCGCCCCCCGTAGTTGAGTGGTGAGCGCGACGGAATGTCAGTCTTAAGGGCCCGGGTTCTAGAGATTTTCACCTCTCAGGGACTGGGTGTTGTGTTGTCCTAATCATCATCATTTCATCCCCATTGAGGCGCCAGTCGTCGAAGTGGCGTCAACGGGCTCTGAGCACTATGGGACTTAACATCTATGGTCATCAGTCCAAGTGGCGTCAAATCGAAAGACTTGCACCAGGCGAACGGTCTACCCGACGGGAGGCCCTAGTCACACGACATTTACACTTTACCTTTTACTTCCACTATTTCGAGTTGCAGACGATTTTCTTTTGTATCCTGCCTGGATAGGCGGCGCGTGGATCATAGACCGAGAGTGAAGGACGCGAGTAGGAGCAGGAAAAGGTGAAGTACTTCTGTACTGCAAGTAAAGTTAAAGCAGCTTTACTGGTGTACAAACATATATAAACACATTACTAAACTTTTGATACAGATGAGTACGTAGGTGCGCAGCCGTTCATGTATCGAAGCTAACAGTTACTAGAAGTTACAAAGGCAAAGTCTATAATGGCTAGCCCCCCCTACAAGTAGAAGCTAAGTTGCTAGGTCGTCTGCTCTTGATCAAATGGGCGGCATCTGGAGCGGCGCTTGTCGAGCTCCACAGAGTCGGCTGGAGGGCGCCGTGGTTGGCGTTGTTCGTCTACTCTCGTAGTGCCAACCTACGAGTGCGCACCTACGTTGTGGCATCGTAGCTATCGATACCTCATTTTCATTCCTGATATTTTGTTTCGCTACCTTAAGAATTTTGAGGTGTGTGTACTAATCAGTATTGTTAAACGCAAAGTCTACAGATGCTATAAAATTTAGGTTTGCTTTTCCTTGACATATCCTCTAACATAAATGGTGGGCTCAGTACTGCGTTGTATGTGGCTACATTTCTCAGATGTCGCACATTAGTTTCGTATCTAAATATTTCGTGTCAGTATTTTTAAATCATGACTTATTACACCGATAGTTCGGTAATATTCACATCTGTCAGCGCCTGTTTTCTTCGGAATTTGACCTTTACGAGAAATTTGTGATGAACAGACTAGGCGTGCGCTCTCTGTGGTGCCATGGAACATTTGAAAGTGATGTGAAACCTTGCTTCTTGTCAAATCTGATGATTCTATATCAACGGATTTTGATTAGCGTGTTTGCGAGTATGAAATATGTGAAGTAAATGGCCGTATCTTTTGATTACACGACTTGAAAGCTTAAAGCTTATACTCTGCCAAGGGACCATAGGCCATAGTATGTGATACGACAATCCGTTCGTGAGAAAAAGGGTTTCCTACAGTCGGAAAGACAGAGTGTCGAATAACAAATGACAAAAATTTTTTTCTTATGATATAATTACAAATTAACAGTTTTCTGATTTTTTCCTTTAGTTGTACTGTGAAACCTTACTTCTTCCCTAATATCACGATTCTCGGTTAAGGGGGTTACCCTATAAGTTCTGATGAATGAGTTTGCGAGTGTCAAAATGTGTGATATAAATGGCAATATCTTTTGAGTGCATTGACTTAGAAGATTCAATTTTTTACACGTACAATGGCCCGTAGACCTTAGTACGTGACACAAATTTTAACTCAACACGTCCACCCGTTTCTCAGAAAAATGGTTTTTAACAGTCGGACAGAAGACAGACAGATAGACAGACGAACAACTAAGTGATCATGAAAGGATCCCGTTTTTACCGACTGATGTACGGAATCCTAAAAATGCGCAAGCAAATATTAGTTCAGATGTACCGAACGAGATGACGCACTGATTAGCACACTGGACTCGCATTTGGGAGGATGATGGTTCAAACCCGGGGCCGACCTTCCTGATTTAGGTTTTCCTTGATATCCCTACATCCCTTCAGGCAGATGACCTGATGGTTACTTTGAAAGGGCACGGCCGATTTCCTTCCCCATCCTACCCTTAACCGACAGCACCGATGACCTCGCTGTTTCATCCCTCCCCCGAATCAACCAACCAACCAACTTCAGATGTCTACGAGATCCATACTGCAAAGCGTTGGATTTGCCTCAAAATATCTTCCGTCTGAAGAGGTCGAAGGCAAAAGTTGCCTATTTAATGCAACAGTCGTTGCAACAGTTCTAGGCGCTTCAATCTGGAACCGCGCGACCGCTTCGGTCGCAGGTTCGAATCCTGCCTCGGGCACGGATATGTGTGATGTCCTTAGGTTAGTTAGGTTTAAGTAGTTCTAAGTCTAGGGGACTGATGACCTCAGATGTTAAGTCCCATAGTGCTTAGAGCCATTTGAACCATTGTTTTAACGCAGATACCTTTTAGCGTACAATTTTGTCACCGAAAATGGTAGCACACTGGCTAACCTTGAGGCTACCTGCTTCCCGTGGTCAAAAATGGCTCTGAGCACTATGGGACTTAACATCTGAGGTCATCAGTCCCCTAGAACTTAGAACTACTTAAACCTAACTAACCTAAGGACATCACACACATCCATGCCCGAGGTAGGATTCGAACCTGCGACCGTAGCGGTCGCGCGGTTCCAGATTGAAGCGCCTAGAGCCGCTCGGCCACAACGGCGGGCCTTCCCGTGTTCGAAACTCGATTAATGTTTCGTTTGTTTTATTTCATTTTTTCATCTCTCTACTCTTGTCCATAGAAGGTTAGAGAAGAATGCTTTTTACCAAGTTAGGGGATATGAGGGCGTTATATTAATTGTAAAAATACAATTGGGTTTCGCGCAGTTATACACTTATTATTGAACGCATGTGTGTGTAGTATTTTCAAGGGTTACGTTCTTTTTAAATTCTCGTATTCTTATATTTCATTTTTACATCAATTCAGCTGTGTTGGCTACTGAGGGAGTTGGCATCAACACAAACGAGAAAGGAGAGAAGTTGCCATGACCGGTATCAGGAATCCAAAGTCGTCTGTACAAAACTTGAAGATTAGTGTAATTCTTCATTTCTAAAAAGAAAATAAATATAACTTAACTCGTAGTGCTGATTGTGCCTCCTACAAGCAATTACTGTTCACTATAACTGCTCGCAGAACACAGGCTAAGTAACGTCTTGCTAATACTCAGTACAGATGCTCTAGAAGACTGCAACCACACTGGATCCGACGAGTAATGGACGGCTGGTTCTGGCTAAGTCAGTGTTGACAGGGGACGCTGAACTGTGTTTCCTGGATATGTGGCGCTGCCCACTCTTCCCATTCGCGCGTGAGTCAGCGCCTTCTTAGTGCCGTTCCGCTGCGCTGCGCTGGTCGGTACGCAGTCGATGATTTAGGACTGCACAAATTCTTGTACTAATTCTTATACTTTATTCTTATATCTATTCTTCAGGAAGACTGGAGCATTTCCTTGAATTATGCCGATAGTAGAAACATTCGAAATATAGAAATTCCGAACTGCGAGCATCGCGCTATGGCAGATCTTCCGCAATGACAATTCTTCGTATGAATCTCACTCGGGATAGAAACGAAGTTAACTTTGCTGGAGATTTCACCTGCTGGCAGTAATTTCACGCAAACCACCCATAACGGATCACTTTACCGTTAACTGGCGCTTGCTATTGGTTATGAATCAAGATATACTACAACAATTTAAAATAACTTTCTCATTCATTTATTGTTTTTCATTTTTTATTCAGGCTTTTTTTTTTAATTCTTTCATGAGGCATACGTAGGCGAATAAAGTCAGCCGAAATTCAGTATACATTGGAAAACGTTCGTGGATAATCTGATACGGACATGGGTTGATAAATGAAAAACTAAAATAAGGGGCGCAGAAGTATAAAGCCGCAAACTTAGCCACTGTGCCACCGCATCGGTTGCACAGTTCGCTCCGCCACCGCATCGGTTGTACAGTTCGCTCCCTAAACCACGTAAAGTATGTAGAAAACTTTGACCGCCGTTTTCTCAGAAACGGTCGAGTATCTACGAATAAGCCGGGACACGTGTTCTCTTATTTTAACACCTGCTCCACTGAGCGAAGTTTCTGGGAAATCGGGGTATGACACTTGCTGCGTTCTCCACGTCATCCGTACGTAATATGTCCTATCGGGGAAGACATTGGTTTACGGACCTATGTTCATTAAGTCTTTGTAAGCCCATCTTTATACAGCTATTTGCAGCACCTCAGCTGTTGAGAATCAAACGTCGAATCAATTTGAGCAACCAGTTTCAGCGTTACATTACGTCTTATTTAGGCTAGTGATGATCGAAGGGATCTCTGTCTTAAGAAGAAATCTACGGATACCAGTCACTGAATGCTGTCCCCTATTTTGACTGCATCAGAGGTCGGATTTTTCCTACACTTCGGTCACGAGGCCTGAACATGGCGTAATATATCACTGAAACTGGTTGTTCAAGTAAATTAACAACTGGAAATATAGACGGTTGAAGGTGTTTGATTCTATATTTTCTACGTACATTAGGACGTTTCATTGTCCTCTGCTTACCCCTATCGATTGTACCTGTAATTGTAAAACGCCCTTGTAATGCCATGCATTCACATAAATACATTAACTTTTTGTCTCGATAGTTTTAAAAGCATAAAGCGCCCCTTACTAGTATCTCAACCATGTCGTGTGACTAGGGCCTCCCGTCGGGTAGACCGTTCGCCGGGCGCAAGTCTTTCGATTTGACGTCCCTTCGGCGACTTGCGCTTCGATGGGGATGAAATGATGATGATTAGGACAACTCAACACTCAGTCCCTGAGCGGAGAAAATCTCCGACCCAGCCGGGAATCGAACCCGCGCCCTTAGGATGGATATTCTTTCGCACTGACCACTCAGCTACCGGGGGCGGACATCTCAACCATAGTTAGACCTTTGTGGTACATACCTATGAAAAGCAAGTTTTCCCACTTTGACGCATTTACTATTTGATTCGTAGCAGCAACCATTATTGACCATTGCTGTTACTAGTAAGTAAATTTGCCAGTAAATGAACGTGTGAAAACAGGACAAATACGCGCAGTATGAAAATTTCGGCCTTAGAGCAAAATTTAAACAAACAGTCTTATATCAAAGTCACGGGACAATCCTAGTTTGATGTTGGCGACATGCACAGTGCGTTATGCTCGCTCCACAGATTTCGTGTTCTTTGCGGAAAGATGACGGTATTCTCCAACAGCCGCATCATTATCACCGCAGGGCTGATGGACATAATACCATATCTGCCAGCTCTGCGTTAGCGGTAATGTGAGATACTTTTAGCGTCCACTTGTCCAATGAAACAGTCAACTGACACTTCATTCTGATGTAATCGCAGCTGCTCTCGCTCGTGCAGTCGTAAGAGATAACGGAAAACTGATGCGTATTCGCTGTCACTGTTGTGTTGCAGCAAGATATTCGTGACACGGCCGTTCGGAGCAAAGACGTTACGGTATGTTGCGAACCGCGGGCCACTAGCAAAGAAACTAAGGTACACTGACTAATACACTGATTTCCTGTCAGAAAGGTCACAGTTCGTAGTAATAGACGGAAAGTCATCGAGTAAAACAGAAGTAATATCCGGCGTTCCCCAAGGAAGTGTTATGCGCACTCTCTAGTTCCTGATCTATATTAACGATATAGGAGACAATCTAAGTAGCCCGCTTAGATTATTTGCAGATGATGCTGTCATTTACTGTCTTGTAAAGTCATCAGATGACCAAAACGAATTGCAAAATGATTTAGATAAGATATCTGTATGGTGCGAAAAGTGGCAATTGACCCTGAATAAAGAAAAGTGTGAAGTTATTCAGATGAGTACTAAAAGAAATCCACTAAATTTCGATTACGCTGTAACTCACACAAATCTAAAGGCTGTAAATTCAACTAAATACTTAGGGATTACAATTACAAATAACCTTAATTGGAACGACCACATAGATAATGTTGTGGGTAGAGAAAACAAAAGACTGCGATTCATTGGCATAACGCTTAGAAGGTGCAGCAGATCTACTAAAGAGACTGCTTACACTACACTTGTCCGCTCTATTCTGGAGTACTGCTGTATGGTATGGGATCCGTATCAAGCGGGACTGACGGATGATATTGAAAAAGTTCAGGGAAGGGCAGCTCGTTTTGTATTATCGCGAAATAGGGGAGATTGTGCCACAGACATGATTGGGGTGGCAATTATTAAAACAAAGGCTTTTTTCGTTGCGACGGGATCTTCTCATGAAATTTCAATCCCCAGTTTTCTCCTACGATTGCGAAATCACTCCGTTGGCACCCACCTACATAGGGAGACATGGTCATTACGGTAAAATAAGAGAAATCAGGGCTCCACAGAAAAAATTAAGTGCTCGTTTTTCCCGCGAGCCGTTCGAGAGTGGAACGGTATAGAGACAGCTTGGAGGTGGTCCATTGAATCCTCTGCCAGGCACTTTATTGTGAATAGCAGAGTAATAATGTAGATGTAGATGAATTAGGTAGGGCTCACGTAGACCTCCACTTGAAACGGCTAGTTTTATCCAACAGCGATTCATTTTGTAGTTTTCGAGTCAACAATGATACTGATCTGTTTACGATCACATTTCATGACAAATAATCCATTGAAGCATTTAATTCGTGTTGGGTTACTTTGAAACTATGATAGATGATTGATATATGATCACTGTGTCTCTCGGCACAGTAAGGATCCTACGTAACGATGTTGTAATGAGATTTCGATAGTCGCCTTTTGCTGTAGGGAGGCACGCAGTCAGAGCAGTTTTGGAATAGTGTATTGCGCGACCAGATTTCCTTCTTCATGTTAATGTTGTAATCTTCAGTACGAAGACTGATTTGATGCACCAATGAACGCTTTCCTGTGCGAGCTCTTTCCTCAGTGAATAGCTACTGCATGCTACAACCCACTGAACCTACTAACCGTCTACAGGGCGGTCATAAACAGTCCGAAAAGCGTATGAGGGTGCTGCAAGAGAGGTTGTGCTGAGAAAAAATTGGAATCGGGTCACAGCGCCTGCAAATTAAAGCACCTACAGGTGTTAGAATGAGGTGGCGCACAGACATCCTTGGATCCGTGAGTAACCACTTATTTGAATGCTCATTCCCTGTTAAAATTTGCCTTTCGGGAAATCATAAATTTAAAGAAGGCGAGCATAGACTACGTTTGTTCGGTTTGAGGAAACAAAACGAAGAATAAGTATGGTGACACTGCCTCTGGCAGGGTGCCTTCATTTCCGCGACCTGATTGGCTAACTTCAATGCCGAATAACTCGGAAACGGCCCAACGTATCGAATTTTCTTCTTAACAATCATCACGTAGATGTAGAAAAAAAGGTGAGGCGCGCACAACTAGAGGCGGAAAGGAAGTGAAACTTCACAAGTTGAGAGTGTATGTCATGTTATTTCAGTGATTACAAAATAATCAAATTTTAGAAAAAACCTGGCAGGACGAGCCCAGTTATCAGTATGGCGTTGCACCAGCTCTGGCGTGGGTGTATGCACTGATTCGTTTGGGAAAGGTATCGTGAGACAGTTGTGTCCTCACACAGTTGTGTGCTCACAACTGTTGTAATTGGTTCTTGATAGTGTCACTAAGAAGGAGCTGATATTCGAACTGGGCCCACACAGGTTCTGTCGGAGGCAGATCTGGGCATCTTGATGGTGACGGGAGTACTTCAACATCAGGCAGACAGTTCCTACAGAGACATGCCGTGAGTGGACGAGCATTGTTCTGTTAAAAAATGGCAGCAAAGTACTGTCGTATGAGAGATAAGACATCTGGAGGCAGCATATCCCTGAGTTAGAGTTTCTTTAATCGCTACCAGGCGTGACTTGAAGTCATACCCGATGGCAACCCAGACCATGGTGCCAGTAGTGACGCCGATGTACTTCTCCAAAACACTGGAAGAATGGCACTTCTTCCTAGGTCGCCGCGATACTCAGCGATAGTGGTCATCCGGGGTAGTGCAGAACTGCGACTTATCGCTGAATAAAATGGGACATCGGTCATCAGCAGTCAATGCTTTCTGTTAATGGCATCGCTCTAGACCCACTCGTTTGTGTTGTGTTGTCGAAGGCAGCGTGCATATTGGGCGGTAAATACCTAGACTGGCCCTCGCTGGTCTCTGACCAATGGTGCAGAATCACGGAGTATTGCACGGGGTCTATTACTTGTTATCGGATGGTAGGTACGGGTGTGAAGGTGTTACGGAGTGCATGCTACACAATATGGTGTTGCTCTCTTATGGTAGTTAGACATGCTGCACCAGAATCTTGCAGACGAATCTGCCTGCCCTCAGGTTGACATACAGTCCGACATCGAACTACTGTCACATTCGAATGCCCAACAAAACTGGATATTGTATGTTTCCACCTACAGATCAAGTGGAGACCCTCAATGAGGCTCCTTCCAATATCTGTCAGGTGCTGATAACGCTTTCTCACACAAATACGTGGTGTCTCCGTGTCTTTCAGTGAGGTCACTGTCCGCCCCCGGCAGCTGAGTGGTCAGCGCGACAGAATGTAAATCATAAGGGCCCGGGTTCGATTCCCGGCTGGGTAGGAGATTTTCTCCGCTCAGGGACTGGGTGTTGTGTTGTCTTAATCATCGTAATTTCATCCCCATCGACGCGCAAGTCGCCGAAGTGGCGTCAAATCGAAATAATTACACCCGGTGAACGGTCTACCCTACGGGAGGCCCTAGTCACACGACCACACACTGAGGTGACTCAACATCTGACGCTGTTCGCGCTCGTTATATACCGTACCAGGTCTGGTAACAACACTAAACACAGTCAACACTAATACACTCTGGTGGCCATTCTACCTGTCACAGAGAACTGCATCTCTATCAATATTTACATACCCATCGATGGTGTTTACATGTACCAAGTTAAACTGACGTTAGAACATGTTTTCTGAGTTTTTCAGTTTAAGCAGTTTACATGCCAATTGGCTGTACGTCGTAAATCATTTGGAGAAGAATTTATTTCCTCGAAATGACAGTTTGTGTCACTTTCCACTAATGATGAGGTTTCCTACTCGATTACGTTGTATCTGCTTAATAAGGACGCTCGAAAAGTCCTGTTAAGCCCAAGTAGGTACTATCGATTTGTACTTCTAATTATTCACGTGCCACCCCATTCTCTGAACGTCAGTTGGCGACTTGCTTCGTTGTGGAGCAGCTTTCGACAGAAATAGTCTTCGGCTAATATTTATTGATGTGAACAAAACTATTTGATCTTACGCAGTGATCATCAGTATAGCAGTCTTGTAAAACAGACAGTTGCAACATAACTCCAACGCTCCATTATTCAGTAAGGTAGCATATTCTGTTACACTATTGTAGCAGAAAGGAATGAAGATTATGGCTCACTTCCCGTCGCCAATGACGTCATTAGAGACGGTATTGCTGCAGGTACGACAGGAACTTTACTCACACGTTCGAGAACAGGTCGCAGACACGCTCAGAGAGAACCATGGAATTATTAATGTTTAGTAGTTCAAAATTCATAATAAGCTTTAATCTGTGCACGTTAGCAAATACAACCAGCGAAACAGATATTGAAATTAATTGTACTATGAGTCTCCTTCAATAGATGCCGTGAACCTACCACCGTGGATTTAGAAGCGTGAGTGGAGACATGCCAACATCCACTACTGCGCCGGTTACTCGTGGCTTGTTGATTTGTGGGTACAAACAATGTTTAAACGAAGAAACATTAGGGTTTAACGTCCCGCAGTCCTTATCTGCTGCCCATTGAAACCGAAACAACAAGAGAGCGACATGTAACAAACAAGCTGCACGAAGTAGATACACAGAACCCAGTCGACGTGCTATACGTAAGTAAAGCTTTTTGATTTATTTAGAAAAGTCAAGCTATTCCTAGCATAAGGAGCAGAAACTTCTACCAGAAAGCACCAAGTGTGGGAATTCGACAGTGGCAGGATCGTAGCCTATCGAGATTGTAGAATATCGTTCGGTGATATTACTGCTTTCGTTGCTCGGAATCCCACGATTGTCATGCGAATATGGGACCGACGGCTTGATGAGGGAAATACGAATCGCCATTCGAGATCTCAATTTTACAGGTGATTAGCTTCAGAGAGGACACTATATTGTTGTTCAACTTTTGTAGTCCTGTCGTCTTTAGTTGCGTTTAATATTACGGAATGTTGATAATTTTCACTTTTGGACCATCTGAATACAGCTGAATAAAACACTATTTTCCTTTCATACCTTTTTTCGTCTTTATTATTTGCAACGTATCTTCAGTGGCAGGTTCTGTGGAAGATATTTTACGTGTTGTGTTTGTGTTTCGTGTTTGGAGCTGTTCTTGTCCTTATAATCGCCATTTGAGGTTTTTGTTTTCCAGACTTCACAGCACTAGGAACTGAACGCTTGTTTTCATGCAATCAAAACAAGTCTTCAGTTCCTAGTGCTGTGAAGCCTGGGAAATAAAAACTCAAATGGCAGTTATAAGACGAAGAACAACGCTAAAAACGGCACGAAAATCAATATTCCTCAATGTTGTATTGTTCCCTTGACCGTGCAGCATCTTACGAGCCACGAAATGAGCAAAGACAACACTGAAAACAGGATTAGCACTACATCGTCTTCTCAGACGAGTCGCTGTTCTACTTGCAGCATCACGTTGGACTTGTCCGTGTGTGGAGTCTCCGAGGAGCTGGACTGCTGTCACACAGGCGCAGTATCTGGAGCGATTATGTAAGATGCCATTGGCACACAACACGATCCCCTCTGGTTTGCCTAGTCGCTAGCCCAACAGAGGGAAGACTGCTGGACCCGGTGGAATACCAGTACGATTCTACTAGAGTATGCAAAAGAATAGTCCCTACTCTAGAAACAGTGTACTGTAGGTCTCCAGAAGAGCGAAGTGTATCTGATGATTGGAAAAAGACACAGGTCATTCCTGTCGTCAAGAAAGGTCGTCCAGCTCACGCACATAAATATAGCCTACACCTCTGACGTCGCTCAGTTGTAGAATTTTGGGAAGTGTTTTATGCCCGCGTGTTATGGCACTACTAAGACACAAAATCTCCTATGTAGGAATCAACATGGATTCCAAAACCAACGATAGGGTGAAACCCAGATCTCTCTGTTCGTTCACGAGATCCAGAAGGTAGTAAATAGAAGCATCCAGGCAATCCCGTGTTCCTTGACTTTCGGCTGGCATTCGATATAGTTCCGCACTGCTGTCTGAACAAAATACGATTGTACGGAATATCATACCAACTGTGTGACTGGATCGAAGAGAGGGAAGTCTACAGACGTAAAAGTAGCTTCGGGTGTGCCCCAGGGGAATGTTATGGGATCATTATCCTTCACAATATGTATAAATGACTCAGTAGATAATGTGTGAAGCTCCATGTCGTTAAGAAATTGTAGCGAAATGCAGGAAGACCAGTAGAGGATCGGTGCTTCGTGCAGGGAGTGGCATCTGACCGTCAACATAAACAAATGTAACGTATTGCGAATCCACAGATAGGAAGACGGTTTCTTTTTTCGATCACACAATTGCAGAACAATCCCTGGGTGCAGTTCCTTTCATATAATAGCCAGGAATCTGAAGTGAAACGACCACATGAACTTAAGTGCAAGTAAGGCAGATGCCTGACAGATTCATTGTGAGAATCCTCCAGAAATGTAGTCCACCCACAAATCAGGTAGCTTACAAAATCCTCGCTCTACCAATACTTGAATATTGCTCATTAGTACGGGATCCGTACGAGATATGATTGATAGAGGAAATAGAGATGATCTAAAGAAGATCAGTGCGTTTCGTTGCAGGTTTATTTAGTAAGCGTGAAAGCATCACAGAGACGCTCAGCGAATTCCAGCGGCAGACACTGCAGGAGAGGCGTTTTGCATCACGTCTTGCTTTACTGTTTAAGTTCCGAGAGCATATGTACCTAGAAAAGCCAACCAATACGTTGATTCCTCCAAAACATATCTCGCGAAATAAATTTCGCCCCCTGTATTCCCTAAAATCACCTAAAAACTTAATCATGTAGTGTTCCTGGTATATTGTATACATAAAGTTTGTAAAATTTCGTTGTCTGCTATCCTTCCTCATGTTAAAGTTTTAATGGCAAGCAGTGTATTTAAGATCATCAGCCGTCCGTTGTGGCCGAGCGGTTCTAGGCGCGTCACTCCGGAACAGTGCTGCCGCTACGGTCGCAGGTTCGAATCCTTCCTCGGGCATGGATGTGTGTGATGCCCTTAGGTTAGTTAGGTTTAAGTAGCTCTAACAAGGGAACCTCCCCCATCGCACCCCCCTCGGGTTTAGTTATAAGTTGTCACAGTGGATAGGCCTTGAAAAACTGAACACAGATCAATCGAGAAAACAGGAAGAAGTTGTGTGGAACTATGAAAAAAATTAGTAAAATATACAAACTGAGTAGTACATGCGAAGATAGGCAACATCAAGGACAATGGGAGTCAAGGAGGGCCGTGGTCCCGTGGTTAGCGAGAGCAGCTACGGAACGAGAGGTCCTAGGTTCAAGTCCTCTCTCGAGTGAAAAGTTTACTTTTTTATTTTCAGTTTATGTGACAAACTCTTATGGTTTCATCACTTTTTTGGGAGTGATTATCACATCCACAAGGAAACCTAAATCGGGCAAGGTAGAAGAATCTTTTTACCCATTCGCTAAGTGTACAAGTTAGGTGGGTCGACAACATATTCCTGTCATGTGACGCACATGCCGTCACCAGTGTCGTATAGAATATATCAGACGTGTTTTCCTGTGGAGGAATCGGTTGACCTATGACCTTGCGATCAAATGTTCTCGGTTCCCATTGGAGGGGCATATCCTTTCGTCTACTAATCGCACGGTTTTGCGGTGCGGTCGCAAAACACAGACACCAAACTTATTACAGTGAACAGAGACGTCAGTGAACGAACGGACAGATCATAACTTTGCGAAAATAAAGAAAGTAAAATTTTCAGTCGAGGGAAGACTCGAACCGAGGACCTCTTGATCCGCAGTTACTCACGCTAACCACGGGACCACAGCGCTCCCGAGCTCAGATTCTCCTTGATGTTGCATATCTCGCGCATGGACTACTCAGTTTGTATATTTTATTAATTTTTTTCATAGTTCCACACAACTTCTTCCTGTTTTCTCGATTTATCTGTGTTCAGTTTTTCAAGGCCTATCCACTGTGCCAACTTATAACTAAATCTGAGGGGGGTGCGATGGGGAGGTTCCCTTGTAAGTAGGGGACTGATGACCTTAGATGTTAAGTCCCATAGTGCTTAGAGGCATTTGAACTATTTTACAATCATAGATGAAGAATGCTAAAGAATAGTACGGATACAGTAATGTGTTCTGGAATGCAATTGACTACCAGTCTTTTGGTCATGCGAGGGATTCCACAAGGTAACTATTGAGAAGTATGCAGTTATGTCACTACCACTTGACAAAAAGTCTATGACATCATGGAGCAGGTCTCCGTTGGGAACAGACACTGTTACACGAGGGGTGTTCAGTAAGTAATGCAACACATTTTTTTCTGGAAGCAGGTTGATCTTATTCAGGATTCCAATACACCATATTATTCCCCACTCTTTTGGCTACAGAAACCCATTTTTCATCATAATCTCCGTTCAATGCGACGGCCTTACGCCACCTTACTGGGAGGCCCCGCATGCTCGCGTGGTCCCACTCTACTGGTCGACGTCGGAGCCAACGTCTTGCTGCATCAGTGATCTCCCCATCACCTACGTAGTGCTTTCCGCGGAATGCACCGTTCATTGAGCCAACCAGATGGAAGTCTGAAGGTGTGGGATCTGCGCTGTAGGGTTGATGAGGACGAACGGTCCTACGAAGTCTTGTCAGCTCCTCCCGGGTGCGCAGACTTGTGTGAGGCCTTGTGTTGTCACGGAGAAGGAGAAGTTCCTCGGGATTTTCTGGCAAAGAACACGCTAAAGTCGTTTCTTGAGTTTTCTGAGGGTAGCTCACTACAGTTCAGAGTCGATCGTTGAACCGTGACGGAGGACATCAAACAGAACACCACCTTCAGGGTCCCAGTCCAGTTGTGCAGCGAGGTATTTGATTCTGATCCGTCGAGCACCTCAAATGAGAGAACTGTTCCAAGAGATTCGACAGGCAGTAGACCACTCCATTCGCACCATCAACAGAACAGGCTTTGCTAACGGTATACTACGCCTTCCACATCGCTGGCGACAGGTTCTACACAACGCTGGTGACTCTTTGAAGGACAGTAACTGGTGCAAACATGTAACTCTTTTATATCGGTTGTGAATAAATAGTTGCCACTATTTAAATTCCAACCCTCGTTCAAAACGAACTGCCCATCTTTGAACTTTTCCGATGTCCGCAATCAATACTACCTCGTAAGGATCCCATAACGCGCAGCAATAGTTCAGAAGAGGATGAACAAGCATAGTTTTCCATTGAGAGTTGCAGTCTGAGTTGTTCGTAATTGTAATCTCTATGTATTTAGTTGAATTCACAGCACTTAAATTTGCGTGATTAATCGAGTAACCGGAATTTAACGAATTCCTTTCAGTACTCATTCTGGACGGCCTCACACTTTCTACTGTTTAGAGTCAATTCGCAGTTTTCGTAACATACATACATAATGTCTAAATGATTTTGCAATTGGTTTTGATCTTCTGATGACTTTTGGAAGACGGTAAATAACAGCATCCCCTGCAAAAAATCTAAGAAGGCTGTTCAAATAGTCTATTAGATCGTTTGAATAAATTAGAGGTGGCAGAGGAGCTATAACGCTTCCCTAGAGAACCCAACATATGAATTCAGTTTTACTCGATGACTTCCTGTCACTTACTGCGGTCTTCCTGACGGGAAATGACAAATGTAGGCTCACAGTTGTGACGGTACTCCGACGGCACGCAATTTTATTAGAAGCCACTTGTGAGGAACGGAATCGAAATCTAGAAGTATGGAATCAATTTGAGATCGTATGTCGATTGCACTCATTACTTCGTGTGAATGAAGAACTGGTTGTGTTTAAGAAGAAAGATGTTTTCTGAATCTTGGCTGCGTGTCAGTAAGTGGTTTTTTTCCAGTTAATTTTCGAACTCAGTATACACTCCTGGAAATGGAAAAAAGAACACATTGACACCGGTGTGTCAGACCCACCATACTTGCTCCGGACACTGCGAGAGGGCTGTACAAGCAATGATCACACGCACGGCACAGCGGACACACCAGGAACCGCGGTGTTGGCCGTCGAATGGCGCTAGCTGCGCAGCATTTGTGCACCGCCGCCGTCAGTGTCAGCCAGTTTGCCGTGGCATACGGAGCTCCATCGCAGCCTTTAACACTGGTAGCATGCCGCGACAGCGTGGACGTGAACCGTATGTGCAGCTGACGGACTTTGAGCGAGGGCGTATAGTGGGCATGCGGGAGGCCGGGTGGACGTACCGCCGAATTGCTCAACACGTGGGGCGTGAGGTCTCCACAGTACATCGATGTTGTCGCCAGTGGTCGGCGGAAGGTGCACTTGCCCGTCGACCTGGGACCGGACCGCAGCGACGCACGGATGCACGCCAAGACCGTAGGATCCTACGCAGTGCCGTAGGGGACCGCACCGCCACTTCCCAGCAAATTAGGGACACTGTTGCTCCTGGGGTATCGGCGAGGACCATTCGCAAACGTCTCCATGAAGCCGGGCTACGGTCCCGCACACCGTTAGGCTGTCTTCCGCTCACGCCCCAACATCGTGCAGCCCGCCTCCAGTGGTGTCGCGACAGGCGTGAATGGAGGGACGAATGGAGACGTGTCGTCTTCAGCGATGAGAGTCGCTTCTGCCTTGGTGCCAATGATGGTCGTATGCGTGTTTGGCGCCGTGCAGGTGAGCGCCACAATCAGGACTGCATACGACCGAGGCACACAGGGCCAACACCCAGCATCATGGTGTGGGGAGCGATCTCCTACACTGGCCGTACACCACTGGTGATCGTCGAGGGGACACTGAATAGTGCACGGTACATCCAAACCGTCATCGAACCCATCGTTCTACCATTCCTAGACCGGCAAGGGAACTTGCTGTTCCAACAGGACAATGCACGTCCGCATGTATCCCGTGCCACCCAACGTGCTCTAGAAGGTGTAAGTCATCTACCCTGGCCAGCAAGATCTCCGGATCTGTCCCCCATTGAGCATGTTTGGGACTGGATGAAGCGTCGTCTCACGCGGTCTGCACGTCCAGCACGAACGCTGGTCCAACTGAGGCGCCAGGTGGAAATGGCATGGCAAGCCGTTCCACAGGACTACATCCAGCATCTCTAGGATCGTCTCCATGGGAGAATAGCAGCCTGCATTGCTGCGAAAGGTGGATATACACTGTACTAGTGCCGACATTGTGCATGCTCTGTTGCCTGTGTCTATGTGCCTATGTGCCTGTGGTACTGTCAGTGTGATCATGTGAAGTATCTGACCCCAGGAATGTGTCAATAAAGTTTCCCCTTCCTGGGACAATGAATTCACGGTGTTCTTATTTCAATTTCCAGGAGTGTATGTTCCAGAGTCCTACTGCAAATCGACGACAGTGACCTGGTTCTGTAATTGAGCTGACAACTTCTTGTGAATTTGTGTCACCTGTGCAACTTTTCAGTTCTTAGGCACGTATATTTCGTTGAGCGAATTGTTGTGTATGATTGATAAATATCGAACTAAATGAGGTGGACTGAACGGTGAAAACTCCAAACACAGCCACGGACTGCGCGGCCCCTCCCGTCGGAGGTTCCAGTCTCCCTCGGGCATGGGTGTGTGTGTTGTTCTTAACGTAAGTTAGTTTAAGTAGTGCGTAAGTCTACGGACCGATGACCTCTGCAGTTTGGTCACTTAGGAATCCTCATACATCTGAACATTTTTCTTTCCAAAAGCACAATACATTACCCCACCTAATACGTTCCAAATATCTCGGAGTGGATAAATTCCAGTCCTGTATGATTTTCAGGGGCATTATACCGCAAAATAGTCGCACATTGAGGTAATTGTGATGGAGGTGGATAGCGATCATGCACCCTCCTCTCCAAAGTAGACCATGAAAGCCAAATGCCCGCATCTCGTGGTCGTGCGGTAGCGTTCTCGCTTCCCACGCCCGTGTTCCCGGGTTCGATTCCAGGCGGGGTCAGGGATTTTCTCTGCCTCGTGATGGCTGGGTGTTGTGTGCTGTCGTTAGGTTTAAGTAGTTCTAAGTTCTAGGGGACTGATGACCATAGATGTTAAGTCCCATAGTGCTCAGAGCGATTTGAACCATGAAAGCCAAATAATATTGAGATCTGGTGACTTTACTGGTCAGGGGAGACGCGAAAGTTCATTCTCATGCGCACAAAACCAGTCCTGGATGATGCGAGCTGTGTGAACAAAGGCACTGTCACGTTGGAATACAGCACCACCATTAGGGGCAAACATTGTACCATGTGATGGATCTGATGGGCCAGGAGGGTCACTTAGTCCTTGGCAGCAATGCACTTTTACAAGATAACCATTGGGCCAATGGAGTACCAACGATATGGCTTTCCAAATTATCACCAATTCCCCTCCATGTTTCACTCTTGCACGGTAAACTCGGTCAGAAGTCGGAGACAGTGTGAAACGAGACTCATTAGACCAAATGACTTTCTTCCATTGTTCCACAACCCAGGTTTTATAATCTCGACGCCACGTTTCCTGTTACGGACACGTGCATCAGTGATGAGTTTCAGGGTAAAAGCTCTCCCTGCGGTTCCCTGCTAGTGGAGTTCATTTCGTGTTGTTTTGGAATTTTCAGAGTTTGCAAGTGCGACGTTCAGTTCTGCAGTGACTTTATCAGCCGTAGTCCTTATTTTTCGTCACAGTCCTGCTCAACGACCGTCTGTCACGATCACTCAACACACATTTTCGTCCGCGTTGTGACTTACAAGGGGAGGCCGCCAATTGTGAAATTCAGATTCAATTCATACTGCGCATAATAAAAGCTCATGGCCAGAGGTGTAATGTGGCAAAGCACCAAGATGCACTTCTCAGCCGTTGTCGAGAAAATCGACAGTTAAAAGAAACCGTTGTGGTGAAATACTCTCTACGATTAGTAGTTTTCTACAGCGTCGTGGCGCAGCGGTAAGCGCTCGGGTTCGTAATCCGAAGGTCACCGGATCGATCCTCGCGCCATGCAACGTTTTTTTTATTATTAGTTTTTGTATTCAAATATATACATATATATATATATATATATATATATATATATATATATATATATATATATATGTATATAAACTATTAATTCAAATGTGTGTGTATACACACACACACACACACACACACACACACATATATATATATATATATATATATAATTCCTGGTAATCAGTTGCAACAATTATGAAGTTGTTGAAAGTCGTTTGTCGTGGAAAAACTGGCTACTTCGAACATCATTATGTTTTCCGCAAACAAAGTTGTATTTCACAAATGTTATTAATTGTCTTCATAATGTTAACCACGTATAGTTAACGGAAGACGTAGAAACGATATTCCGAAACGAATACGTATAGCGTAAGTCAAACGTTCGAATTAGAATAGAAACCCAACGAACACAAATTTGCTGTGGCAGGTATGAAATATAAACTCCGTTACTCGCTCGTTACACTTGAAGGTCAGATGTTGAATGGGCCGAAACGAGCCGCCGCATATCAGCGCAATTGCCTGCTAACTTCGAAAGAAGGTAGATACGGTCCCTAGCGCAACTTATAAGATCGTCGAAAATCAGTGCGGACGTGAGAGCTTTTGGTACACCCTGTTAAAGAAACGGAAAAATGGAGGCGGTACAATTGGAGAGCGATCCGCCTTCTCTAACATGCATAAGCAATTCATTAATAGTTTATATATATATATATATATATATATATATATATATATATATATATTTGAATTACAAAAAACTAATAATAAAAAAACGTTGCATGGCGCGAGATTAGATCCGGCGACCTTCGGATTACGGAGCCGAGCGCTTACCGCTGCGCCACGACGCTGCAGAAAACTATTAATCGTAGAGAGTATTTCACCGCAACGGTTTCTTTTAACTGTCGATTTTCTCGACAGCGGCTGAGAAGTGCAGCTTGGTGCTTTGCCACATTACACCACTGGCCATGAGCTTTTATTATGCGCAGTATGAATCGAATCTGAATTTCACAATTGGCGGCCTCCCCTTGTTAGTGGAGGTTGTTTTTTCCGCCTTCCCTGTATGCAGTATAAACTTCAGTACGGTATCTCTTTATACATTAAGCACTTTGGCTAACTTGGGTTACGGTAGCACCCACCGTAAGAGCACCAACAATTTGGCCACGTTCGAGTGCACAGGGCTCCGACGTAACGCCCACACAGCTACACGGAACACTGCTCTGACCACGGCTGGTACTTGCAATACAGTGAGAACACTGCACAGGTGCCGTTCGTACTCAGATAGAACAAGAACAATTTGTCCATTTTAGTTGGACTGTTGAGCTCCGTGGCCGCGGATAATGATATTTTACTATAAAAATACAACGACCAGCCACTTTTTTTAATTGCGTTTTATTTATGCCAATATGCATTTCGGGTTTGCACCCATCTTCAGCTGGCAAATTACATGTATCTTCAGTTTCTACAGTGGTAAAATAGCGACAGCAGTTTGGATGCTGCAGCTGGCCTGTGCAGAAGCAACGATTCCAATCATTTACTTCAATTTCGCGAGTTTAGAGTTACGCACTATCAGTTGTTCATTTTACTTACATTCTCCTCTTCTTGTTTTTTCTTGGCCTTTCTTCTTTTTTGTAACAGCACAAACACTTTTTATCACGTATTTTACACAGGCGCACTGCGTTATCCGCCATGTTGTCGACTGACACTTTTGTTTACATGCAAGCAGTTTATCTATGGGCAGATTTATATTTTACGAAAGTTTTGAGGTTCCAGCTAAGCTACTGTTTACTAAACATTGACTTGGGTGATAGAAGTATTCTAAGTACGATGTAAACTAAGTTTTTTTAGATAAACTGCTTGTATGTAAACAAAACTGTCAGTCGACAACATGGCGGATAACGCAGTGCGCCTGTGTAAAATACGTGATAAAAAGTGTTCGTGCTGTTACAAAAAAGAAGAAAGGCCAAGAAAAAACAAGGAGAGGAGAATGTAAGTAAAATGAACAACTGATAGTGCGTAACTCTAAACTCGCGAAATTGAAGTAAATGATTGGAATCGTTGCTTCTGCACAGGCCAGCTGCAGCATCCAAACTGCTGTCGCTATTTTACCACTGTAGAAACTGAAGATACATGTAATTTGCCAGCTGAAGATGGGTACAAACCCGAAATTCATATTGGCATAAATAAAACGCAATAAAAAAGTGGCTGGTCGCTGTATTTTTATAGTAAAAAAAAAGATAGAACAACGCTGTCTGCAGGCTTAACCAGCATCTGCTTTCATACTCAAGCAAACATTTCTCGCGCTGTTTGCGTATTTTTGCTGTATTAACACCAGCATACTCCGGGAGGAACCAATTTAATATACAATCTGGACTGTAAGATTTAGTAAGTGATTTAAGTTACTTCGTTCCACCGAGTGTATCTACAAATAAACATTCCTAAGGGATACACTTCGATTTCGATGGACTTCGTTGTATGTAGAGCAAAATAAGAGAGAGACATATTTTTTTATATGTGCCCATACGGCCGTTGACTGGGTGAAACACATCCTCGAAAAACTTGAGTTTAGTATTTTTGATAGAATGTCGTTGAAACCGTAGCAGATATAAAAAAATTCAAATAAAAGTTTTGTATTTTTAATGTACATTAGAACGGTGCACCCAAATTTATCGAAAAGTGATTATTTTAAAAATCGCCACCCCCCCCCCCCTCCACTATTTTTACTTTCAGTTCGAAGTTTGACTAATAGCAAAACGTATAACATCGTTAATACATAGAAAGAAGGATCCTTTATTGTATGATTACATGATAGCGGAACAAACATTGGTAGCAGTTACTTCTGTAAAATATCTGGGAGTATGCGTGTGGAACGGTTTGAAGTGGAATGATCATATAAAATAAATTGTTGGTAAGGCGGGTGCCAGGTCGAGATTCATTGGGAGAGTCTTTGAAAATGTAATCCATCAACAAAGGAGATGGCTTACAAAACACTCGTTCGACCTATGCTTGAGTATTGCTCATCGGTGTGCGATCCATACCAGGTCGGGTTGACAGAGGAGATAGAGAAGATCCAAAGAAGAGCAGCGCGTTTTGTCACAGGGTTATTTGGTAGGCGTGATAGCGTTACGGAGATGTTTAGCAAACTCAAGTGGCAGACTCTGCAAGAGAGGCGCTCTGTATCGCGGTATAGCTTGCTGTCCAGGTTTCGAGAGGGTGCGTTTCTGGATGAGGTATCGAATATATTGGTTCCCCCTACTTATACCTCCCGAGGAGATCACGAATGTAAAATTAGAGAGATTCGAGCGCGCACGGAGGTTTTCTGACAGTCGTTCTTCCCGCGAACCATACTCGACTGGAACAGGAAAGGGAGGTAATGACAGTGGCACGTAAAGTGCCCTCCGCCACACACCGTTGTTTGGCTTGCGGAGTATAAATGTAGATGTAGATCAAATTCACTTATACATGACGAAGTGGTGCTCCAAGGATACATTTGTCAAAAATAAGCTAGAAATATGTTGATATAGATGCACCAGAAACCGATATGATTGTCTCTGCTTCGGTGCCAATTGCGATGTTGTGTTAATATGTCTTTCCCATGACAAAAATTCTAAGTGTATAGTCTACATATATCCTTCTATATATATTTTCTTTTTCTTTTATGAAATATAAAATATCTTGAGCTCAATTTGTTTTTCTTTTTATATTTGATGTAATTTTTTGTTTTTAAGTTGAAACTTTTTCGGATTTAGTTATGCTATATTTGAAATTTTTTGTATGTTATTGTTGTAACAATATTGTCAATCTGCACAACTATGAGAAAGCACAGAATATACTTTGGTTTTGCGCGCAATGCGCGTGGGACAACGAAGAATATAAATTTGGACTATGCAGGGTGTACATAAAGTCCGGGAACACTTTGAATTACTTATTGCACAAGAACTAAACATTGTACAGATGTCATACATATTGTATATTGAAGAGAAACTCTGAAAGTTTTTTTACAAACGTGAGTGACCCGGCATACGTCAATACGGTAATCGAATTCTTGCCATACCGTCCCAGCATGGCATCGTCGACTGTGACAGTCGCTTACCGTATTCTTTCCCTGAGCTCTGCTACATCACGTAGTAGAGGCGATACATACACCCACAGAAAAAAAGTCACACGGAGTGAGATCTGGTGATCGGGGAGGCCATTTCGTGAAACAGCTCGCTCCGCACCTGAACTTGCCACGTTTGCGACTAGCGCTGACTATCGGAAAATTACCAAACTACGCTGTGGCGGTATACATGAAAAAAATTTCAGTGTCCCTCTTCAAAATGACATATGTATGATACTATACAATGTTTGTTTCTTGTGCAATACATAATAGAAAGTGTTCCCGGATTTTATGTACACCCTGTATTATAGGAAAAACTTATTAAACAACCCAACATGAGAATTGCATTGAAACAGACACATATCAGGTATACATGCAGCGATATAAAGATATTTCTAACTTATTTCCGACAAATGCGTCTTTCGAAAACCAATTCATCATGTATGATTGAATTTTGTATTAACGATGCTGCCAGCCGGGGTGGCCGAGCGGTTCTAGGCGCTACAGTCTGGAACCGCGCGACCGCTTCGGTCGCAGGTTCGAATCCTGCCTCGGGCATCGATATGTGTGATGTCCTTAGGTTGGTGAGGTATAAGTAGTTCTAAGTTCTAGGGGACTGATGACCTCAGAAGTTAAGTCCCATAGTGCTCAGAGCCATTAACGATGCTATACGTTTTTCTGTTACTAAAACATTGAACTGAAAGAAAATAGTAGGGGGGGAGGTGATTTCGAAAAAGTCATTTTTTCGACGAATCGAGAAGCACCATTGAAACGTACATTAAAAACTATAGAGTTTTTATTCTGTGTTTTTTTTATATCAGTTACCATTTCAACTGTATTCATTCAGAACTGTTAAAAAGAAGTTTTTTCAAAGGGGTGTTTCACCCCTATAACGGCCGTATGGGCACGCACTATAACGACCTTATGGGCACGCATAAAACGATGTCTCTTATTTTGCTGTACACTGCAACATATTCAAAGCCGATCAAAATCGAGATGCATCCCTGGGGTAGGTTTAGTTGTAAGTTACTCATGTTGGCACCTGCTTTCTCATTCTAAATGTGGTTATTTGCACTTCTTCTTTGGTGAAGGAATTTCGAAAACCCGTGTTTAGCAGCTCCACTTTATTGGCACTGCCACTAAATCTTACTTGGGATGGTGCGAGCTCGTCTGCGCGGACACAGCTGTGTACGGTACAACCACCAGTACTGTGAGAGCCTGGCTACCAACAAGTCAACACAGGGAAGGTTGAGGAAGACGCCTTACTGGGGTGACACACATTAATGGCATGCGGCCTGTGTAACTCAGCTGAGCTGACAGCCGCTTAACCACGGCCGACCTCACTGGTGTACTGCTACATGACGCCACACCTCCTAAAGTTCTTCTCTCGTCTGCTTCTACCAGTTGTCAAGTAAACAGTACAGCATACACGTGCCTGTCTCACCCGTCGTTGGTGACTAACCTTCCTCGATTTCGAAATACTCGACAGTTAATGATCATTTCGGAAGACGTGAATAGACACACGCCGTGCTGTGAGTAATGTGACGGGGAATGTGCTCACTAATTTAGTCAGCCGTAGAGCTTGGCCGGCCGCGGTGGTCTAGCGGTTCTAGGCGCTCAGTCCGGAACCGCGCGACTGCTACGGTCTCAGGTTCGAATCCTGCCTCGGGCATGGATGTATGTGATGTCCTTAGGTTAGTTAGGTTTAAGTACTTCTAAGTTCTAGGGGACTGATGACCACGGATGTTGAGTCCCATAGTGCTCAGAGCCATTTGAACCATCGTAGAGCTTGAGATCGCGGAAATGAAGGCAGGAAGAGTTGATTCTACAGTCTGTCAAGGACGAGGTCATTAGACTCTGAGCACAGCTCGAACTGGACAAATACGGAGAAAGAAACTGGCCGTGACCTTTTCTTCTAACATATGAGGAAGAGACACGGAAAAACTAAATCATGTTGTCTGGAAAGGCTTCAGCCTTCGTTCCTTCCGAATACAAGTCCAGTGTGTCTATGATTATACTACGGCGCTCGGCGACTCATAAAGGCAAGCCAGATAACCTAGATAACAAACGTTACTAGTAAAACAGCACCGGTGCAGAATACCATTTGTTGTGCAAATGCTGCTATGAAGCGAGGTGATGCAATGTTTCAAGCACTGGTCTCGTTTATGGGATGTTTGGTAATACAATAAATGTCCGTCCATCTCGATTCAGATTTTCGGTGGTTTCCCAAAACGACTTAGTGCTGGTGTCATCTCGAACTAACTACCCCGACGCCGATAATGAGATAAACCACGAACTTCGTTGTGACACCTACTTCATTTAGCGTTACATGATTTGTAAGCTAGTTGCATGTTGCTTACGTAATTTGAACGATATTTTTATAGAAATTATGTGGAACGAATCAGTTTACAGGATATTTATGCATTATCTTTTAACATTAACAAACATATTCTTTTTCAGTCCTAATCATGCAGCTACATTTAAAACTATTTTTTTTAGAGGATACTATATTATAAAAAAAAAACCCTCATCTGTGAAACAGAAGGAATTGTTCTGAAGTAATTATTCTGTTAGATTTAAAGCTTACTTTTCTACCTACCAGACTTTTATGTTGTTGGACAAATGATCGAAAATTTTTGCTGATGCGCACTGAACTCCTTTCTGAGCCACTGACATTTTAATATGTATGATAAATGTCATTTTTTCCTCTGGTGTTGTCGGTATGACAACATTACTTAAACTGTGGTGGGTTACTTATGAGCAGTTTCAGTACCGAAAATACGTGTTGTGACGGTGCAGTTAAAACGCCTCTCATAGAAGAGTTACCTAGATGCAGACCACGGGTTAACACCAAATATTATTCTTACTGCTCGATTTTGTGCGAACAATACTTGCTGTCTAAGTCATGAGTGACTGTGCGGCTGGTCCCGGCAGAGATTCGAGTCCTCCCTCGGGCATGGGTGTGTGTGTGTGTTTGTCCTTAGGATAATTTAGGTTAAGTAGTGTGTAAGCTTAGGGACTGTTGACCTTAGCGGTTAAGTCCCATAACATTTCACACACATTTGAACATTTAAGTCATGAGTCACCCCAGAAAATTATTTCATAACACATTTTTGAGCAGAAATACGAGATCTCAGGAGGTTGAGTCGTTTGTTTCAAGCACCAGAAAATATACGAAGAGCAAAAGGAGCTGAACTTTATTGTTTTTGTGAAACTCTGTGATACACTGCATCCAGTTCAAGTGTTCATCAATATGAACACCCAAATATTAGGAGCATTCCACCCTTTTTACTGACTCCTCTTCGTAAGTTGTTAGTATATCTCTATTTGTTGTACAGAACGAAATTTAAGGAGAATGCTGGCTTTCTCGGCGAATCTCGATGATAAAATCTTCTCCGGTTGACAGTCGAGACTTCGCCTGAAGATAGAAAGTAAGAAACTTGCCGAAACGGTGGTGGAGAAGAACGCATTGACTCGGATGTCAAACCCAGAAGATTTTATCATCAAAATGTGGGGAGTTTTCTCAAAGCTTTGGAACACTTCATTTTCGGGAAAGCACTTAATAATTCTTTGACAAACACCATTAACAATTTCGTCTGTTGCTTTGCCTCTGATGGGGCTTGGTACATAGCTAGTATAGTCCTCAAGTCTTCAAAAATTACCAATTATGCGTGATGAATGTTAAATGAAAGGACATTCCTACGCACTGCCTGACAAAAATGCATAGCACCCCACAAGGAGAAAAGGGCACGGAATGGAACTTCACGAGTTGAGAGGGTATGAGATGTTATTTCAGCGATTACAAGATAGAGTCAAATTCACAAAGAACTTGTCAGTAAGCGCCTACTTACTCTAGGCGACAGCTGCAGTAACTGGTCCTTGAAATCCTTGAAAGAGGAACTGGGGCGGGATTGGCATCCCAGCTGGTCCCACACATGTTCTATAGGGGACAGATCTGGGCATCTTGCTAGTCACAGAAGTACTTCAGCAGCACGCAGACATTTCTTAGACGCACGTGTCATATGTGGATGAGCATTGTCCTGCTGAAAAACGGCAACGCTATTCTGTCGCATGAATAACATTTGAGGATTCAGGATGTCCGTAACATATCATTGTGCCTTCAGAGTTCCTTCAGTCAGTACCACCCGTGACTAGAAGTCGCACTCTGTGGCTTTTCCCTCGCCGCGAAGCCAGGAGTAACACCGCTGAGCGTCTAAAAACATTGAGAAAATGGGACCTGTTCCCATGTTGCCGCCATACGTGTTGAAGATGGTCATCCAGGATGGTACGGAACCGTAGTTCCTCGCTGAAGACAATGCGACGCCATTCAGCAACAATCGGTGCTTCATGGTCACTGTACCACTCCAGACGTATGGTTTTGTATTGTAGTGTTAACAGCAGCCTGTCCATGGAATGATAATTCCCTGGTCCAGCTGCTGTTAATCCCCGACCAAAGATAGCGGATGATACAGAATGTCGCAGGAGTCCATTACTTGTTCCCGAACGGCAGGCGCTGATGTGAAAGGGTTATGATGTACCTGTACGGCGATCCTCGATTGTGGTGGCCACATATGCTCGTCCGGAACCTTGGCGATGAGTATTCCTGCCCTTATGTTGCCATGTAGCCCAACATCGTACCAATGTTGCACCCGAATGCCCCACAAATCTGGATATTGCATGATTCTACCAGTGAGACAAATGGAGACACAAAATGAGGCCGCTTTCAGAGCTTGTCATCCACAGCTCGTGGCCTAGTGGCTAGCGTCGCTGCCTCTGGATCACAGGAGTCCTCATCATTTCATCATCACTCGGGTAAGTGACGAGACTGGACAGTAAAAATATTGGGAATTTGTACGGGCGCTGATGACCACGCAGTTGACTGTCCCATAAACCAAATATCATCATCATCAAAGTCTGTCAGGTGCCAAGAAGGCTTTCTTACAGGAGAACTCAACATCTGACACTGTTCACGCCCGTTATATACCTTTCTACACTTGGTAATGAACCTATACGTGAACGAAACTATTGAACTCTGGTGGCCATTCTTTCTGTCACAGAGAATGGTAACTCTAATAATTTGCATACCAGCTGACGGTGCGTGGGTATACGAATTTACATTGATATCCGACCTTTTCTTCAGGGTGCTTCACTTTTTTTTGTCAGGCAGTACACGTCAGAAATACGAGTGGACCCAAAATTAAACCATGTGGTACTTCGTTCATGATTTCTCCCCAGCCATTGAAGTTTTCTCTCCTCGCAACATTGTTTGTATTATTCACCACAACGTTTAGTTTCCTCTTTGTTGAGTATGACTGAAATCAACTGTTTGTAAAGCCATCAACTGCATAAAATCGATATTTTTCTAAAAGGGTAACTGTATCTACATTATCAAACACCTTGAAAAGATCGCAAAAATATCGACTGGCAATATTTTACCATTTAAGAATTGCAACATATGGTGTGTGAATATATAAGTAACATTCGCACACGAGCAACCCTTTTGTAATTGGAAGTGTGAAGTGGGAAGTTAACTGTTTCTACTTAAATGTCAAAGTACTCTTGAGTACATGAGTTATACGAATATTTCTGAAAACTTAGGAAACAGATCGAATGAAGTCTTTCTTGTTACCTTTCTTATGAAGAGGTTTAACAACAGTATGGTTTACATTGTCTGTAAAAAAACTTCTGTGTGAATGATGTATTACATATTCTATTATGGACATTATTAACTTAGAAGAGGTCTTTAGAATTCTGTTTGAAATTCCATCGACACCAAACGAACTCTTGTTTTTGACAACTTTTGTAAGTCATTTCATTTGAAGACATTATGTTGCTGCCACTTCTAGTTTTCTTATTAACCCGAAACAGAAAGTAAACTGTGTAAAAAGTTTCGTTTCGAGGGTTATCATATACAGAAAATATGTTAAACGGCACTACATGGCGGCTATGATAATGATGAACGCTGGATTGATTATGGATACTATGGTATTCACACATATTGAAGTTGGATTACTGTTCGTGATTTCTCTATTTAGCACTTCTTTAACCGTTTACAGTCATTCCCACAATAATTGTAACAGCTTTATTTCATAAACTGTAGTGCTTAATGGCAAAAGAATAAGCAGTTCATTTCGTTTTGTTATCAGACTGATACAACGATTGCGTTACGCATTCGTAATTTATCGGTGACCGAGTGTTCCTATTCTATGTTAAACAATTGTTTTACGGAAAAATTTCAGAACAGCATTTTGAGACTTGACATTACTTTGTTAGCTGGATCTGTTTATCTAGATGAGAATCGATTTTTACTCGTTTAAGATACTTCTATTTTTATTTATAAGTGCGAACTTATTCTGAATCTATGAGCTATCCGTTCAAAGCACTGTGGAAAAAATCTGTTAGCAAAAGTTACTTTTGGCGTTCACAGACGCTCTACGCTTTAGAACACAAATGCTGTAAAGTAAAAAATCAGATTCCAATAATGCCATATGCGTAAAAACAATTTTTTAAAAAAAAGTAACATTTACCAAATTAAACTGTTTCTCGAAGTTTTTAAGGCATCGTCTCGCAAAGCTCTATGCTAATCAACACTTTCATTTCCCGTGTTCGAATATTTCGGGAAAGAGATGGCTTATCGCACAACAACGACGAATTTCTCAACGCTAAACTCGGTAAGAAACTCAGCTGCAAGTGTAACCAGCATATAGACTCGGTTCGTTCGCCGCTAACATTTACGGAGCCACGATAACCTAATTAAGGCAGAAACTTGTGCTGTTCCAAATTGGAGAGCAGCCTTTATGCGCTGGCCATAGTCGTTCGAGGGCTGTTTGCTTGTCACCGTATGTGAATGAGTTCGGTCAGCTCCGTAATGGTCCTTGAACACCAGTAGCAACAAATAAAACGTACACCCCTAACTACTAAAGCCAACAGAAGCATTTAACGTCAGCCTCGTGTCCCAAAATGAAGGTGAGACGCAGGGACTGTGGGAGAGTGTTCGGTTCATTTTGTATCTCAAATTCACTGAGATTAAACAATTCACAGGTTATAACACATATCCCGTGGCCGCACTAAAGATTATAAAAAACATTTTAGATATTTAAGACGTGTATTCGTTTACAGAACCGTCATCTTTAGTAGAACTTCTCCGTGTTGAGAACGTAGTGTCTCGTCATTGACAGGATTGTTACAGACGGAGCGTTCCAATGGGCAGGAACTCAAGTACTATAATTTAGGGATAGAAAGAAAAACACAAATCAATACGGCTGGATCGGGCACCGATAAGCAGTAGAAAGGAGCAAGGTTGGAGTATAACATTTGTCGGCAAGGTCGTTAGGCACGGTTGCTAGCTCAGACGTGATATGGAAGGGGAGGACCATAGAGGAGTTTAGCCATCTATTACGCTAATGTACCCATAGTACTGGTGGTTACTAAAATTTTTGAAGAAATACAGTAATCAGATACTTTTACGTAACATTATTTAGCTAAGACGGGTACCAGGTTTTTACCGATCTTTAACTGGCATAATACTGATACTCATTTATCATTACAAATATCACGTCTACTGTGTTTTGAAAGCTGCAGCTACCTTTTAAACTGTGTCTTGTAACTCCTTGTTTCGGGTTTATGTACATAATATACACTCAATTTAGGTTATAGTAATAGATGTTTCACGAAAGCTTGCAACCGTCTCATTCATGATTTAAATAACGAAAACTTCACTAGTTACTAGTTTTTTCATGCTCAGCACAACGAGCTTCGAGAATTTATTCTCATTTTCGAGTTAATTTGTGCATTTGTTTACACGAATGTGTTTGGTGGTGTTCGCATGTGTGATTTCCTGCCTTTCTTGCGTCTTTTTGAAGTTAGGAGGTATGGTGCTTTCACCATTGTACAGAATATCACTCACACGCGAATTGTCACTTAAAAGCCGACCGCTGTGGCCGAGCGGTTCTACGAGCTTCCGTCCGGAACCGCGCTGCTGCTACGGTCTCAGGTTCGAATCCTGCCTCGGACATGGATGTGTGTGATGTCCTTAGGTTAGTTAGGTTTAAGTAGTTCTAAGTCTAGGGGACTGATGACTTCAGATGTTAAGTCCCATAGTGCTTAGAGCCATTTGACCATTTTTGTCACTTAAACTGCATGTTTACAAAACGTGCTACAAAGATATTGTGAATGTCGTAATAGCTTTGTAGCATATTTTGTAAACAGAGAGTGTAAGTGATGATTTGCAGGTGTGTAATATTCTGTACAATGGAGGAGGCATCATACGTTCTGTGGTGGTGGTACTCATGACTCCAGAGAGTATCGCACCACAATCGATAAGCCGCACTCAAAACCCTAGCAGTACAGCAGCTGTATGTGCTGGCAATGCAAACTGTGTCGAGGCACTGCTAGGAGCCGCAGCTGCCAACGTCTAAGAAGCATAATTTAAGTATCTCTGCATATTTAATAAATATAATTTTATCACTAACTGTTGGGAATCGTTCCGATTGAAAATAACCTACGCCGTCCTCCTGTATACCCATCTTCTAATGTCGATGCAAGAGAGGTAGAAAATTACACATTCAAACATCACAAACATATTCATATGAACATATGCACAAATGGAAATGGAAATCAGAATAAACTCTCGAAAAGCGTTGTGCTAAGCATCGAAAAATTAGTAACTGGTGCAGTTTTCATTATTTAACTCATAATACACACTATTTTAGATTCGGTGGTAGACTCTTGCATCGCCCCGTTCGTCGTATGGCCAACTTAAGTATACACCATTCAAGCTAAAAGAGTGTGCTTTACGTATATAAATGCGAAACAAGGATACAGAATTGGTTAATGAGGTATTAAGTAAGGAGTGTGGCAGTACATTCTGCTGGCCACCTTGATCTCTTGATCTTCGTCAATTTGATTTTTACCTGTGGGGTAAATCGAAAGGTCGAGCATGCTCAAATAATCCTCAATCACTGGAAGAGCTACAACAGAAAAGTTAAAACACTGCCTTATTCTCAAGAAGTTGGCTGATACGTTTCGATATCAATGTATGCAAATATATAAATAGTTTTAGCAAATTGTGTCGCGTCAGTCTTATAAATATTTTCCTGGCCAGTTTTATTTTGACTACCCTGTATTAAAAGTGGGATAAACTGATAACGTAGACAACTGTCGGACAGATTCTTTGCTACGAGTGTTTACCAAATTCTTGAAAAATCAATGTGTAGGGATATAGTGGTATGCCTTAGTACATATAATTTGTTGCCAGACTCCAAATATGGCTTCATGAAAGGAGTTGTCCACAGAAAATAATGTTTCGAGGTTCAAGTAGGGCTGACGGTAGTTTGCGGACAGCAGGTATATTTTTTGATTTAACAAAAGTACTTTATTGTATAGACCAAGTAATACTTAGGTAGCCCAGAAAGTGGAGCTTTACGGAATTACAGAAATACCTGAACTATGGTTGATTTCATACCTAGAAAGAAGGAAGTAGAAGGTTGTCCTCCTTTATCAACAAATATGGAAGAGTTTTGAATCTGACTGGGGTAATTAGAAGTAAGGTACGTCACATGTTTCATTTCTGGATCCATTACAGCAAAGTGGAATGAATATTTTTTTTTAAAATTACAATGAAATGAATACACCTAACTGCATATAGGCGTTAATATAAGTCAACTGGGACAGTTGAAAATGTGTGCCCGACCGGGACTCGAACCCGGGGTCTCCTGCTTACATGGCAGACGCTCTATCCATCTGAGCCACCGAGGACACAGAGATCCGAAAGAACAGATACAAGGCTCACCGGCCATCTTCTGTGCGGATGCACAAACAGTGCCTGAACTCTTACGGGAATCGGCAGTAAAACCGCGAATAATGAGTAGAATGGGCAGAGGCACTATGAATATAGTGCGGGACACTAAGTTGCAAATGTCGGTCTCATGGGAGGCGTGCGCGAGGTAAGTCCGTGCAGTCGCACTATTCTCTGTGTCCTCGGTGGCTCAGATGGATAGAGCGTCTGCCATGTAAGCAGGAGATTCCGGTCGGGGCACACATTTTCAACTGTCCACGTTGACATATCACCGCCTGTGTGCAACAAGGGGGTATTCATTTCATTGAAATTTCATTCTAACGAGCTGAATGGTCACCGGTGGTATCTGTTCTTTCGGACATGTCCGAAACAACAGATACCATCTTCATCTAAATATATTTTTTATTTGGAACTCTTTTGAAAGCGTAATTTTAGTGTCCCAGTATGTTCAAACACGCAGTGACGCGTTTACTTCGTTAAGACGGAGGGTAGATAAAAAGATTCCTTGGAAATGTCACTTGCAATACGTTGTGCAGAAAGTAAATGCTTCTCCCTCCACTACACACTGTTAGTGGACATTAATATTGGGTGTGTCCACCCTTCGTGTTTATGACGGCTTGAACTCTTCTGGGGAGGCTGAGGTGTCTGAATATCTATGGGGGGGGGGGGGGGGAGGGGGAGTAGAAGCTCAATTTTCGTCAACTATCGAAACCAGAGAAGGTAATGAAGTTGGACGCTGGGGTCTGGAGTGAAGTCGACGTTCTGACTCATGCCACTGGATTCATTTCGGGATCTGGACAGGCCAGTCCATTTCAGGAATGTTATTGTTCACAAACTACTGCCAAGAGATGCTGCTTGATGACAGGTTGCCATATCATGCTGATATATAATCATCGTCTGCGAACTGTTCCCCTGTTGTATGCTGTAAAATGTGTTCTTACCCTGGCCGGCTGAAGTGGCCGCGCGGTTAAAAGCGCTACAGTCTGGAACCGCACGACCGCTACGGTCGCAGGTTCGAATCCTGCCTCGGGCATGGATGTGTGTGATGTCCTTAGGTTAGTTAGGTTTAAGTAGTTCTAAGTTCTAGGGGACTTATGACCACAGCAGTTGAGTCACATAGTGCTCAGAGCCATTTGAACCATTTTTTTTTTTTTTGTGTTCATATCCTTCCGCATTTATCATTTTGTTAAGCACAGTAAAGGAACCACACCAAAACCCATAACGTAACACCTCCTGCACCGTGCTTCACTGATGGCGCTCCACATGAGCGCAGGTAACGTTATGTAGACGTTTCCCAAACTCACGCCCTTCCATCGGACTGCCAAAGGGAACAGAGTGATTCATCGCTACAAATCACTCTTTTCCAGTCATCCACCGTCCAGTGGCGTCGCTGTTGACTCTACCTCAAGTGACGCTTAGTAAGAATTGATTACAGGAATGTGTGGCTTGGGCGCTATTGCTCGACCACTGTGCCCCACTATTTTTGCTCCCTACGCACAATAAATGTGCTATCTGAGCTGCCGGTAGCACTTCGGAAATCACGAATGATTCCTTCCAGTGATTTCGTATGATGTTTTGCAACCACCCTCCGCAATATTAGACGGTCGCTATCCGACAGTATGTGAGTTCTGGCTGATCTTGGTTTGTTTGTGGTTGTTCTATCGCGTTTCCACTACACAACCACATAACCAACACTCGACTTGGCCAGCTTTAGTAGGGTTGAAACATGGCTGACGGATTTCTTACTCAAGTGACATCCAGTGTCTAGTCCGCGTTGGAAGTCACTGACCTCTTTTGACCGACCCATTCTGCGGTCACTGGTTCTCTATGGACAGCACAGTACACCCCTCGTCCTTTTGTACTGGCCGGTGGTCCTTCTTTCGTGACATCTAGTAGTCAGTTCCTCATCATCTTTTACCGGATACCGTAAGTGTCTCTGAAACTATAACACCAAAACCTTGTTCAGTTTGTTTACTTTTACTGTGTTGTCTCTTACTGTATCACTTTTTGGAGCAACTCTCTGCACTTACCAAGAATATTTCGACCTCAGGAAAGGATAGTTGGACAGATGTGTGGTATCAGTTTGCGAACCTCGTACAGGTTGTTGTTCAAGTGTATCGGGATTCACGTCTGCCATTACGATGCTACATTGAGGAGTTTTCGCCGGCGGCTGTGGCCGAGCGGTTCTAGACGCTTCAGTCCGAAACCACGCTGCTGCGACGGTCGCAGGTTCGAATACTGCCTCGGGCATGGGTGTGTGTGATGTCCTTAGGTTAGTTAGGTTTAAGTAGTTCTAAGTTCTAGGGGACTGATGACCTCAGTTGTTAAGTCCCATAGTGCTCAGAGCCATTTGAACCATTTAACCTATCAGGCCTGGTAATAACACTAAACACGATCAACATAATGCGGTCTGATCGGCGTTCTACCTATCACAGAGAATTGCAGCTGTCGTCACTCACGTACCTGCCGATGGTATGTATGTGACTTCTGAGTGCTTCCACGACCAAGCTGCTCACGTGGTCTCACCAGAACTTGATAATTAAAAAAATCACTTTTCCATGCATACATTCTGCTGCTGCGTTATCGTCTGTCCACCTTACATTATGCTGGCATCTGGGTTGTATCTCTTAGAATCCAGCATAGACGTTCCTCGGTTGATCTTCCATCCTTTCGGATGACGCCATGTCGCACACACTTCCGCTTCCATTTAATTACAGTCATGATTACACACTGTACTGAAGGCTGTCCACCGACTCGTATCTTTGCTTTTCTGTCCCTCCAAGTAATTCGCAACATGTATGTCTGCAATCCGCTCTGATCAACTCCGAGATTTTAAAAGATTTTCGCAATAGAGATGAATCTTACTGCACTGTGTCAAAACTGGTAATATACTGTGATTTTTAAACTTTCCTCTACCGTCTCTAATAAAGTTTTATGATTACCACAAGTACTTCTCCGACTGCTATGTATCTTTCCTTCGCTGCCTTTCCATTCGTTGTCTTCTATTGCCCCAACCACACTAGTTCTGTCTTTATCGTTATTTTGTATTAGTTTATACAGGTGCGATCATTGTACTTTATTTTGGGCTACATCAGTACACTGCCTGAAAGCATATTTGCCAGTATGTGATGTAAGAAAGAGAAAAAAGCTTTAATTTTACATATGTCTTGATATTACATCTGACCCGGATGTTTCTTTCTCTCTCTCTTTTCTTTTTTTTCCCATCAGTCTCCCGACTGGTTTGTTGTGGCACCACGATATCTTATCCAGTGCCAACCTCTACGTCTCAGGTTATCACTTACACCCAAAGTCCTCAGCTATGTATTCGGTGTATTGCAATCTCTGCCCAATCTCCCCCCTTCCACTTCCAATTTTTACTCTCTGCAACTCCCTGTAGAATCACAGAAGTTATTCCATGGTGTCATAACATATACACTATCATCCTGTCCCTTCTTCTTGTCACTGTGCTCCATATGTTGCTTGCTGATTCTGTGAGAAAGCTACTTATTCCTTGTCTTATCAGTCCATCTACATCGACTGGAAAGTCCAAAATTCACTAACATGCTACACTGTTCACCAAACGTACATTCTTGGAAAGTTCTTCCTCAAGTATAGGGAACACTTCTTTTGGCCAGAAATGCGCTCTTAGCCTGTGCTAGTCTGCTTCTCATGCTCTTCCCGCTTCGTCAGTTATTGTCACTTTGCTTCCATGTTAGCAGAATTCCTTTTTCTTCTTCACTTCTTCTGAAGAAAGCAATGGCAGCAACAAATCTTATCACTGATATCCCTCCACCATGAATTTTAATACTAATCTCACTCTTTAAACTTTCTTTTGCTTCCGTCATTGCTTCTTTGCTGTTTAGATTGAACAGTAACAGCGAAAGACTCATCCGAGCACATCGTTCTTGATTTTCCGTTCTTACTGTTTCATCTTGATTTTTGTACTTACTGGATGTAGCAGTCTCTCTCTATGGCTTACATCTATTTTCACCAGAATTTCGAACATCTTGCACCATTTTACGTTGTCAAACGATCTATGAATCCTACGAACTTTTCTCGATTTTACGCTACTCTTTCTTACATTATCAAGCACAACGTTAGAACTGTCCTTGTTGTGCCGTTACTTTTCTTAGCGCCAAACTGACTGTTGCACAAGAGAATCTCGATTTTCCTTTTAGAGCTTATCACCTTCAAATGACATTATTTCTTCCGCTAATTTTTAGTGTGGTGTTAAGGACGTGCTGTTTGTATGTTAGGAGCCTACCTAGTGTTACGCCCAGATATTTGAGGTTGGGACAGTGCTCTAATAGTTCCCCATCCCATTGAAGCTGAAGTTTTTCGTCGGCCTACTTGTTCCGAAGGTGGAAGGCACAAACTTGTGTTTTCGCTGGATGTGGCTTCAACTGATTATTTCAGTAATACATATAGCTTTACTCAGACATTGCTCCAGCTCACCGAAACTTTTCTCTTGTGCTGTAGTTGCCCTGTCATTTGCGCATATATAGCTATTTTCACCTGCAGGGACGGCTTGATCATTGGTGCAGATGTTGGAAAATAGTGGTACCAACACACTTCCCTGTGGAACGCCATTCCTCTGGTTTCTTCATTTGCTTCGTTTTCCCTGAAACCCGACAAGAAACCTCCGATTGTGAAGTAGGTTTTTGATGAAGTTTTTAAGTTTATAGCATATACCTTCTCCAGCAGAAGTCGGAGATTGCTGGTGTCGTATGTGCAGATTCAGATTGAGCAGTTGTGCGGTACAGTTTTTTTCAGGAGGGAATCTAGCCTGTTGCCGTATGAGGATAGGTCCCACAGCCACTGTGAGGCGGTTTTGTATCAGTCTTTCGAAAATTTTATACGGGTGGCATAGCAGGTAGATTGAGAGGTAGCTCTTTGGGTATCTGGCTTCTTTATCCGGTTTAAGAACAGCCCTTATGTTGGCTTTTCGCCAGGTGCTAGGAATTTTGCACTGTCGCAGGTGTTGAACATGTCCATGTTTAGCTTTCGGTCCGAAATGTTTGATATGCTGTCAGGATGTCGTCTAGTGTAGCGGCCCTCTCTATTTTGGATTTCTTTGTGGCATTACTCAGCTCTTCTATGGTAAAGGGGAAGGACAGTTTGGTCGTTTCGTTGTCTTTCTGTTCAGGTATTTGATCTGGTATGCATTCCTTTGCGAGCTGAGTGGCTATTTGGTATGCCGTTACGTTGACATAGGCTCTCGAGTGAGTTACGTCGCAGTTTAGGCGTTCCAATAATCTTCCCACGCTCTGTGACTGCCGTTGCTCTTATCGACGTTTGCATTAGAGTCGTGGGTGATTCACGTCGACCCATCGCGCGACCCTCGCTTAGGGTGAGCAATCACTCAGTCGCTCATCTACTTTCGTCAGCACTTGTCTCGCTCGGGGTATCTCAACTGTGCCGCTGCTTTCCTGCCGATGTCTCTGTTGCACTTGTGGTATGTGGAGCATCCGTAACATTTATTTATCCATAGTCATAGAATCAAACAGCAAACAGCACATAGATGCACAACTTTACCAAGAAAAAAAAATATAAGCACGACAACATTAAACAAATGCACACCTGAACGTGGTAACTTGTCACAGGTTTCGGTCACTGCTCCGAGGTCCCCGAGGCTGGGCATAGGCACCACTGTAGGACGCGGACAGAGATATGTCTAGCCCGAAGTTCACAAAAAAATAAACTGGCTATTGCGGGCAGATCTCTTGCTCCAATGGTTCCGCGCAAACTTAATTTTATGGATTAGCCAGGACATTATGACCACCCACCCAATAGCCGGTGTTTCCACCTTTGGCACGGATAACAGCGGCGACGCGTCGTGGCATGGAAGCAATGAGGGCTTGGTAGGGCGCTGGAAGGAGTTTGCATCGCACCCACACACACAGTTCACCCAGTTTCCGTCAGTTCCGGGTAGGCAGGGGCGATGAGCTCTGACGCCACGTTCAGTCACATACCACAGCCGTGGGTGCTGATGAACGTACCTTTGTTCGATAAGCAGATTCACCGCGAAAAGTCTTACTTTAATTTCTACCGTAAATGCAAAAATGAGTCGGACTTCGTATCTAAAGATGCAAGTTCCATTCGGAATGCAATGCTCAAACGGCAAGATGCGTTACGCCATCGGTCTGACTACTTTTGAACCATGTACGTTGCCCTTCCTGACACTACGTTTCTAAAACTGAAACATAAAAACACATGTGAGGGATGTATAGGTATAGATACTTTTGATAAACATGCCAAATTACTGTCCAGAACAATACAGGGTGCAAGATTTGCCACTTAGTCATACCTACGTCTGCTTAGTGAGGACGGACGAACGATAGTAACGGGAAGGAGCTTCTTCCCTCAACGAACTTCTACTGTGTAACAACCTACAGGTATATTTTTTTCATACATCGATACTTTGACTTTTTACCGTTACTGACTTGTCTGTTCTCTTTTTATCTTACGCTTGGGTGGATGTACATTTTAATGTAACGCCGATTGAACGTCGATTGGTAGCTGGAGCTAGACGCATGGGACATTCCATTTCGGAAATCGTTAGGGAATTTGATGTCCCGAGATCCACATTGTTAAGAGTGTGCCGAGAATACCAAATTTCATGTATAAATAAAATAGAAGGTCACATTATTTTATTTCTTGGACTTGATAGATCTGGTGATCTTGTGGTAAAGCGCATGTCTGGATCCGAGAGGTAGTGGAACCACTTCCTGGCCGTTCTACGGAAATTTTCAGCCAGCCTTTAATGTAGCCTTTTGTGTTGGCAGAAGAGCCAACACCGTGTTACGGGTGGAGGCCTAAATGCACGCGTTTTAGCTCACGCAGGCTGGCGTAAGGAGGGAAGAACTATACTGACGTGAGGTCTGGAACATGACAAGGAATGAGAATTCAGAAAGCGGACGTAATTATTTTGATACTTAACTTTAATCCATTAATGATGAACGTCGCTCTTGACAGTACATGATTCACAACATTATCTGTTCAGATTTTAGTAACTGAATATGGCATCTTGCTAGGTCGTAGCAAATGACGTAGCTGAAGGCTATGCTAAACTGTCGTCTCCGCAAATGTGAGCGTATGTAGACAGTGAACCATCGCTAGCAAAGTCGGCTGTACAACTGGGGCGAGTGCTAGGGAGTATCTCTAAACTAGACCTGCCGTGTGGCGGCGCTCGGTCTGCAATCACTGATAGTGGCGACACGCGGGTCCGACGTATACTAACGGACCGCGGCCGATTTAAAGGCTACCACCTAGCAAGTGTGGTGTCTGGCGGTGACACCACATAGCCTTTACCCCTCAATGATGGGAGGCGTAGACTGTGGACACGGAAGTTGCCGAAGTGACGTCAAATTGAAAGACTTGCAACTGGCATTAAGCCAAGCGAAGTTATTATTACTTGGTAACACCAGAGGCAAACATTACACTTAGGCGATACGCATACAGACGGCGGTTGTATGGCGTGCACAAGGTATCAAATGACAGTGAATTGGTGGAGCTGTCATTTCTATTGAGGCGATTCATGTGAAAAGGTTTCCTACGTGATTATGGCTGCACGACCAAAATTAACGGACTTTGAATGCCGTAGTTGGACCTAGACGCATGGGACAGTCCGTTTCGGAAATCGTTAGGGTATTCGATATTCCGAGGTCCACAGTGTCAAGAGTGTGCCGAGAATACAAAATTGCAGGCATTATCTCTCACCACCGACAATCCAGTGGCCGGGGTGGCCTAGCGGTTCTGGGTGCTACAGTCTGGAACCGCGCGACCGCTACGGTCACAGGTTCGAATCCTGCCTCGGGCATGGGTGTGTGTGATGTCCTTAGGTTAGTTAGGTTTAAGTAGTTCTAGGGGACTGATGACCTCAGAAGTTAAGTCCCATAGTGCTCAGAGCCATTTGAACCATTTTGACAACCCAGCGACCGATGGCCTTCGCTTAACGACCTAGAATAGCGGCGTTTGCGTAGAGTTGACAATGCTAACAGAGAAGCAACACTTTGTGAAATAATCGCAGAAATCAGTGTCGGACGTACGACGAATGTATTCGTTAGGACAGTGCGGTGAAATCTGGCGCTAATGGGCTACGGCAGCAGATGATCGATGCGAGTGGGTTTGCTAGCAGCTCGACATCGCTTTACAGCACCTCTCCTGAGATCGTGAAGATATCGGTTGGACCCTAGACGACTGGAAAACCAAGGCCTGGTCAGATTTCAGTTGGTAAGACCTGGTGGTAGCGTTCTTGTGTGGTTCAGACCCCACGAACCATTAACCCAGGTTGTCAACAAGGCACTGTGCAAGCTGGTGGTGACTCCATACTATTATGGACTGTGTTTACACGGAACGGACTGCGTCCTCTGCTCCAATTGAACCGTTAGTTGACTGGAAATGGTTATGTTCGGCTATCTGGAGATCACCTGTAGCCATTCATGGACTTCATGTACTATGAGTGCCATAGCGCCCTTCCCGCCGGAGGTTCGAGTCCTCCTCGGGCATGGGTGTGTGTGTTGTTCTTAGCATAAGTTAGTTTCGGTAGTGTGGAAGTCTAGGGACCGAGGACCTAAGCAGTTTGGCCCCTTAGGAATTCACACACATTTGAACAATTGACATAGCGCCATGTCACTGGGCCACACCCGCTCGCTACTGGTTCGAAGAACATTCTGCACAACTGGGGAGAGTGATTCGGCCAGCCAGATCGTCCGACGTGAATCCCATCGAACATTTATGGGATATAATCGAGAGGTCAGTTCGTGGGCAAAATCCTGCATCGGCAACACGTTCGCTGTTATGGACGGCCATAGCAGCTTTGCTCAGTAGCTCTGCAGGGGTCTTCCAGTCACTTGTTGAGTCCATGCCACGTCAGGTTGTTTCACTAGGACTCGGAAAAGGTCTGACACGATATTAGCGGGTACCCCATAACCTTCGTCACCTCAGTGTAAAGGTCATACACTAAACGAAGTGCAGCGTGCAGGATTCCTTTGGATGTAACTTGATAACAAACTAAAAAGTATTTGTCAGAAATTGAACTTAGTTCAGCATGTGCTCTCCTCGGAGACAACAGTGTTTTCTTGTGTGTCATATTTTCACTTCCTGTTATATTGTGAAATTCCATTCCGGTGAAGTACAACTCCAAGTTTTTATTCAGCAGAATCTAACAATAAGAATATTATAGCAGAACATAACGTAGAGGCACCTTCCATTTCTTGTAATTCTCACATTGATTTCTCAGTATATTTAATATGGCGCAAAACTATCCACCATGTTCACTTCTACCACAAAATAACTGAATTGTGAATTTCTGTCAGTTCAAAATGGTGACAAGTTTCCCTAGACGGGAATATCCGAACCCTTTCCTTTTGTTTCACATAGGGCGACGTCGAAAGTTACACTTCTGTGATCAAAGAGCCTCGGAATTTTTTACTACTCTGGTGTTGGAGAACAGGATCTCTGCTGTACACCTAAGCTGAAGTAAACACAGGGAGAAACAACTTTTCTGGTGAGACAGGACTCTTCAAATGACGTCAGTGCGAAATAAACAGCTATCATCTTGTAAGACAGCTTTCTTGATCAATAAAATTGTCTGCATCACGTAGTCCTCTTCGTCTCCTACAATGTTTCTGGGCTCTAATTCGTCGCAATGAGTAAGGTAGGATTTGTCTCTCAGCCTGGAAAATTGCTTGCGTTCCTTGTGAAGATCAGCGTTGTCAATTGTTGTGAATTTAATATGATATTTGTCTTATTAACTACCACCACTAATTCGTTTAGCCATCACTATAATACAGAATGAATCAACGAAGACGAATCACTCAAGTACACCACTCATCAGCCCGCCCGGTTATCCGTGCGATCTAACGCACTGCTTTCCGGGCGGGAATGCGTGCCGGTCCCCGGCATGAATTCGCCTGGTGGATTAGTGTCGAGATCCGGTGTGCCGGCCAGTCTGTGGATGGTTTTCAAGGCGGTTTTCGATCTGCCTCACCGAATGCGGGCTGGTTCCCCTTATTCCGCCTCAGTTACACTAATGAAATTGCAATGAAATCCAGACCTTTAGCTGCTTACAGGCGTTGATATACATCAACGGGGACAGTTGAAAATGTGTGACCCGACCGGGACTTGAAGCCGGGATCTCCTGTTTACATGGCAGATCCTTTATCCGACTGAGCCACCGAGGACACAGGAGTGTGTCAGAGATAAGTGTGGGTATCACAGGGAGCGTGCCAGAGATAAGTCCCTGCACTCTCACTATCCTCTGTGTCCTCGGTCGCTCAGTCGGATGTAAGCAGGAGATCCCGGGTTCGAGTCCCTGTCGGAGCACACATTTTCAACTGTCCCCGTTGATATTTATCAACGCCTGTAAGCAGCTAAATGTCTCGATGTCATTGTAATTTCATTCATCGAGAGCTGCAAGATCACCAATGGTGTCCATTCTTTCGAACAAGTCCGAAAGAAGAAATACCATCTTCATATCAGCTACACTATGTCAGCGATTGCTGCGCAAACACTTTCTCCACGTACGCGTATATCATAATTACTCTACCACGCAAACATTGGGGTTACACTCGTCAGGTGCGAGACTTTGCCGGGGGGGTCCACTGGGGCCGAACTGCACAATAACCCCGGTTGCGGTGTGGGGCGGCGGTGGGGTGAGTGGACTGCTGTAGCCTGTTGTGGGGTTGTGTACCACTGCGGACGACGGCGGGGACGAAGCCTCTCCGTCGTTTCTGGGTCTCCAGTTCCATACAATACAATAGAATACAATACACCATTCATCCCAAGAGCACGGAAACTAATTTTATTCCTGAAGTATCAGCGATGTCACCGCAATGACTATAGTGGTAGCTTGAACTAAGACATGTAAACAACTGACATAAATGAAATGTATTCGCAGTTGCAAAGACGAACAAGCATCCGTTTTATAAGGAAATGACGACGATGATAATTTGCGCTAGGCAGGCACAGGATTTCTTGCTTTACGCGAGCGATTGTGTTAAACCCTTTGGCTACCCGTGCACGAATCAAGGTCGGACCCACACGTCCGTATGTCATCTTTCCTGCGTCAAAACCTGTACTCGTATACATACTCTGTAGTTCCTGTACAGGGGAGGACATTTTAATTTAAAGTTGCTGCCCGGTAACGGCTGATAAGTACAATATTGCAGAGTCTGTGTTGTTAAGAAGAACGATGAAGTGTTCTTTAGGACATGCATTCATGTCCGAAGGACGTTGGATCGTTCTTCTTAACAACACAGACTCTGCAATATCGTAAACAGATGTGCATTATACCTGTCAGTTATGAGCAGACAGCGTTAAATAGTGGGCGTGCAGCCAGAGGATGTCATCGTTGGGTCACAATTCGGAATGCCGCAACATCTCTCAATGCAGTGTTCAAGAACGTCTCCAGAACGTTTCGAAGAAGAAAAAAGTGTGTGCATTTTTCTTTCTGCACACCCTGGCAAAAACAAAGATGGTTGAACGCCTGCTGCGAATTGATTTAAATTCATAACGCTGGCAGTTATTTTCTAGAAAAAAATCACCACGGAGACGAGACATGATGTTATCAATACGAAGCTATCACAAAACGACAAAGTGCAGAACGGGTCTCTGTTGGGTCTCTAAAACCGAAGTAGGTGCGAATTTGAGGTGGGAGTTGAACAACTTCCCATAGAAGGACTTTCCTGATAGTTTCACACGGTTTTATGAACGTTCTGCGCTTTGCACTCAACTCGGGGATACTAGGAAAAAGCCTGAAGCATTAAAACCATCATCTTAGCGTTTCTCTATTTTTTTATAATTACAGTCTTGAAACTTTTTCGGCCGGCAGAACCTCTGCCCTGCTGTACCAAACTCAGGTGTGGCTCATGCTTTCATTATTATGAGTCTCATATGAAGTGTTAGAATTGTTGACATAGAACAGCGATACACGCTATAAATAGAATCCGGACATACAGTACTGTACGTTGAATTTCTTACTGGACATATCGCAGCAAAAGCCCGTGTTATACGTCATTTCATGTCTTCAGAAGTCGTCGCTGATTCCTTGTGGATCCGTTATTTTAATTTACCTCAGAGATATAAGTCCAGTGGAGTTAACTGCGGGGAGAGTACAGGCAATATTTTTGTTTTCAGAATGACCGATCGATCTATTTCCAAATGTTACGCTAAGTAGGTCTGCGATTATCTGTATGGAATGGAAGCTCATCCTGTTGACATCGCTTCGATTGCCGTTTATCCTCTGAGACGTCTTCCAGTAATAGTCGCAGCATATCTCTTAGAAACTGTAGACACTAGTGGCTGTCTAGAGTCCCATCAATAGAACTGTAACTAATGATGCGATTCTTGAAAAGCGCGCAGCACTCGTAGGCCCGCTGCTGTGGCCGAGCGGTTCTAGGCGCTTCAGTCTGGAACCGCGCGACCACTACGGTCACAGGTTCGAATCCTGCCTCGGGCATGGATTTGTGTGATGTCCTTAGGTTAGTTAGGTTTAAGTAGTTCTAAGTTCTTAGCGACTGATGACCTCAGATGTTATTTCCTATAGCGCTCAGAGCCATTTGGACCATTTGACTGTAAACATGTTGCCTGTTCAGATGGGTCTCGTTTCAAATTGTATCGAGCGGATGGACGTGAACTGGTATGGAGACAACTTAATGAATCCAAGAACCCTGAATGTCAACAGGGGCTGTTGAAGCTGGTAGAGGCTCTGCAATGGTGTGGGGAATGTGCATTGGAGTAATATAGGACGCCTGATACGTCTAGATACGACTCTGACATGTGTCACATGCGTAAGCATCCTGTCTGATCACCGGAGTCCATTCATGTCCATCGTGCATATCGACGGACTTGGGCAATTGCACCAGGACAATGCGACGCCCCACACGTCCAGAATTGCTATAGAGTGGATCTAGTAACACTCTTCTGAGTTTAAACACTTTCGCTGGCCACCAGACTCGCCAGACATGAACATTATTGAGCATATCTGGGATGCCATGCAACGTCCTATTCAGAAGAGATCAGCACCCACTCGTACTCTTACGGATTTAGGGACAGCCTTGCAGGACTCATGGTGTCAATTCCCTCCAGCATTATTTCAGATATTAGTCGAGCCCATGCCACCTCATGTTGCGGCACTTTTGCGTACTCGCGGGGGCCTTACAGGATATTAGGCAGGTGTACTAGTTTCTTTGGCTCTTCACAATAGTTCCATTGAAAATGTCGGTGTCACAATTCGGTAGCTATAAACGTCAAAAATTACTTTTGTATGCGACAAAATCACTATATGTTTCTGCTGTAGCTTAACAAAAAGCACACAACGCTACATTTGCTCGTTGTGTAAATATTTTGGAAGGCCTGTCTTAGCTGGTTTGTATTGTGTGACTATTAACTGACGAAGCAACCTATGATTCCATTTACAGTGAAAGCATCTCCTCGGAGTTCAATATAGAGCGAGAGCGAGAGCGAGAAAGAGAGAGAGAGAGAGAGAGAGAGAGAGAGAGAGAGATAGAGAGAGAGAGAGAGAAGGAGAAGAAAAATGAGATGTAAACAAGATACGGTTGGGTATTGTGCCAAGTGCAGCGTTGTCATGTGATACGCGAATGCATCAGCACGGTTGTATACAAACAGGTCTTAAATTCTCTGTTCTGTGCTTCTGACTAGATTTCGCTGACTGTGTGGCTATTTCCTCCTGCGATATACCGACCTTCAGCAGTTCTGACCTTCTAAACTTCTTCAGTTGCACGTGAAAATGAGTATGCAATGTATGCATACTGCATTGTATTTCTGCATATTCCACCATCTCAGAAAGTATCGTCAAATAATGAGCATAGGCTTTTCTCATGTTATCCGGCGCTTACCATCTGTCGTCTACCATAACAACACGAAAAATAAGAGCTACTATTTTTAAAGTCGTTATCTTCAGTCTTGTTTGTCGGAGCATCGTCGTCGTGGTCTTCAGTCCTGAGACTGGTTTGATGCAGCTCTCCATGCTACTCTATCCTTTGCAAGCTTCTTCATCTCCCAGTACCTACTGCAACCTACATCCTTCTGAATCTGTTTAGTGTATTCATCTCTTGATCTCCCTCTACGATTTTTACCCTCCACGCTCCCCTCCAATACTAAATTGGTGATCCCTTGATGCCTCAGAATATGCCCCACCAACCGATCCCTTCTCCTAGTCTAGTTGTGCCACAAATTTCTCTTCTCTCCAGTTCTATTCAATACCTCCTCATTAGTTATGCGATCTACCCATCTAATCTTCAGCATTCTTCTGTAGCACCACATTTCGAAAGCTTCTATTCTCTTCTTGTCTAAACTATTTATCGTCCACGTTTCACTTTCATACATGGCTACACTCAATACAAATACTTTCAGAAACGGCTTCCTGACACTTAAATCTATACTCGATGTTAACAAATTTCTCTCTTCAGAATCGCTTTCCTTGCCATTGCCGGTATACATTTTAAATCCTCTCTACTTCGACCATCATCGGTTATATTGCTCCCTAAATAGCAAAACTCATTTACTACTTTAAGCCTCTCATTTCCTAATCTAATTCGCGCATCATCACTCGATTTAAGTCGACTACATTCCATTATCCTTGATTTGCTTTTGTTGATGTTCATCTTATATCCTCCTTTCAAGCCACTGTCCGTTCCGTTCAGCTGCTCTTCCTGGTCCTTTGCTGCCTCTGACAGAGTTACAATGTCATCGGCGAACCTCTTAAGTTTTTATTTCTTCTCCATGGATTTTAATTCCTACTCCAAATTTTTCTTTTGTTTCCTTCACTGCTTGCTCAATATACAGATTGAATATCATCGGGGATAGGCCATAACCCTGTCTCACTCCCTTCCCATCCACTGCTTCCCTTTCACGCCCCTCGACTCTTATAACTGCCCTCTGCTTTCTGTACAATTTGTAAGTAGCCTTTCCCCTCTGTATTTTACCCATGCCACCCTCAGAATTTGAAAGATAGTATTCCAGTCAACATCGTCAAAAGCTTTCTCTAAGTCTACAAATGCTAGAAACGTAGGTTTGCCTTTTCTTAATCTAGCTTCTAAGATAAGTCGTAGGGTCAGTATAGCCTCACGTGTTCCAGTATTTCTACGGAATCCAAACTGATCTTCCCCGAGGTCGGCTTCTACTAGTTTTTCCATTCGTCTGTAAAGAATTCGTGTTAGTATTTTGCAGCTGTGACTTATTCATCTGATAGTTCGGTAATTTTCACATCTGTCAACACCTGCTTTCTTTGGGATTGGAATTATTACATTCTTCTTGAAGTCTGAGGGTATTTCGCCTGTCTCATACATCTTGCTCACCAGATGGTAGAGTTTTGTTAGGCCTGGCTCTCCCAAGGCTGTCAGTAGTTCTAATGGAATGTTGTCTACTCCCGGGGCCTTGTTTCGACTTAGATCTTTCAGTGCTCTGTCAAACTCTTCACGCAGTATCATATCTCCCATTTCATCTTCATCTACATTCTCTTCCATTTCTATAATATTATGTCATTTAACCATACAGTAAATCTGCATGCCTTCGAGAAAAATTACGGCTGTAGTTTCCCCTTGCTTTCAGCCGTTCGCACTACCAGCACAGCATGGTCGTTTTGGTTATTGTTACAAGGCCAGATCAGTCAATCATCCAGACTGTTGCCCCCCAACTGCTGAAAAGGTTGCTACCCCTCTTCAGGAACCACAAGTTTGCCTGGCCAATAACAGAAACCCCTCCGTTGTGGTTGCACCTACGGTACGGCTATCTGTATCGCTGAGACACGCAAGCCTCCCCACCAACGTCAAGGTCCATGGTTCATGGGGAAGGCGTGCATACTGAGGAGAAATTCCACTGTATGCAAGACACTGTTTCATTAGATTGTATTTACCCAAAAATGTTTCATCATTCTTTGTGCTACAGGGGTAGACAAAAATATGTAAACACCAAAAACACAACATATTACCATGCTAACACGGTTTAAGGAAATCATGACATTCGAAACAGCTTCCAGCCTTCTCTGAATGGATGAATACAGGTCCTGTACGGTTTTCAAGGGAATCTCACTTCCTGCAAAATAGTGGCAAGTTTAGATAAGAGTGATGGAGGCGGGTAGTGATCACCCACCCTTTTCTCAAAAGTAGACCACAAAGGCTCAATAATATTGAGATCCGGTGACTGTGGTTGTCAGGAGAGATGCGCCATTTCACCTTCGTCCTCACAAAACTAATCCTGGACGGTGTGAGCTGTGTTAACAGGGGCCATGTCGTCTTGGCACACAGCACCACCATTGTGGAGCAAACACTGTAGCATGGAATGAACCTAATCAGCCAAGATGGTCAAAAAAATGGCTCTGAGCACTATGGGACTCAACTGTTGAGGTCATTAGTCCCCTAGAACTTAGAACTAGTTAAACCTAACTAACCTAAGGACATCACAAACATCCATGCCCGAGGCAGGATTCGAACCTGCGACCGTAGCGGTCTTGCTGTTCCAGACTGCAGCGCCTTTAACCGCACGGCCACTTCGGCCGGCCCAAGATGGTCACATAATCCTTGACAGCAATACGACCTTGCAGAATAACCATGGGGCCCATAGAATACCACGACATACTTGCTGAAATTATCTTCGAACTCCCGCCATGGTGCGCTCTTGGGATGCAAACTCGGCCAGAAGGTAGAGGCAGTGTGGAACAAGACTCATCTGACCAAATGAGTTTCATCCATAATACTGCAGTCCAAGTTTATGGCTTCGGCACACGTTTACCTGCTGCGAGCATTTGCGTCACTAATGAGCTGTTTGGAACTCTAGCTCGCGCTGCAATTTCCTGCTTATGGAGCTACCTTTGTGTTGTTTTCGTGCTGACATGATACAAAAGTGCGACATTGATTTCAGCAATGACATTTGCAGTTGTCACCCTCTAATTTTTCGTTACAGTCTTCGTCCACGACTGTCTGCCTCGATCATCCAAGACAGACTTTCTCTCGCGTTGTCACTTAGCGGATGGTATTTTCTGTTTGCCCTCCATGCGGAATAAATATACAATATTATCCCTCCTGAAACGCCAAACACTTTAGCTACCTTCGTTAAGGAAGCGCCCATCGTATGAGCACCAACAATTTTGCCAAGTTCGAATTCGCGTGGCTCCCACATACTACGATCATAACTATAAGAACGCTGTTCTCACCATGACTGACACTTGCAATATATTGAGGACATTGTACGGGTGCCGTTGTGGTCAAATACAGCAGCGCAATCTGCAGGCGCGGCCAGCATCCACATTTATCTTCGAGCAAGCATCTCTGGCAGTGTTCCCATTTTTGTTTAGCCCCTATACCGTTGGTGGGGTTTTAATTATTTTCTTTCTAAAAATTATTGTAACATGTTATCATCTTGTGGAGGTTTTTAACATTTACTTCAAAGCTACTTACGTATGCGACCAATCAACCAAATCGGCGATCGAGGACCCTGTAGATCATGCGCCGACCTCGCAATGCTCCTCCATAGACGGCGATCTTGTGCACTTTGGATCCAGCTGTCGCGGACTCCTAGCTGGCAAAGATCTTTCTGTAGCTCATCCTCCCATCGCTTTATGGGTCTTCCGACTGTACGGATACCATCAGGTCTTTCCGTAAGCACGGCTTTTGCCCGAGATGTGTCTGGTCTCCTATCAGTGTGGCCTGCCAAGATTATTCCCCGCACTTTCAGTTTTTAAACGATGTTCGATTGCGTCATCAGCTCGTACAATTCTTGTTTTTCTTTTCTACGTCTGCACGAGCTCCCTTCCTGGACAGACCCAAAGACCCTTCTCATAATTTTTCTTTGGAAGACCAACAAGCTTTCTTCATCCTTCGTTGTTGAAGGTAGGGTTTCTGTCCCATAAAACAATACTGGCACTACCACGGCACTGTATGCTTTTAGTTTGCCCTTTATTGACAGGTTCTTGGATGACATTATCTGCTTTAGACTGAAATAAGTTTTAGAGCCATTCATATTACGTTGGTTTACTTCCTGTTTTAAATTATTTTGCCTGTTGAACAATATACCAAGGTATTTAAAATTTTCCACTTTAGCAAATATCCATATCCCTACCAGTAATGGGAGTCATTAGGGGCTTCTCTTGATACCTCCATTACCTCAGTCTTTTCCGCATTAATCTGTAACCCGATCTTATTTGCATTTTGCACTACGTCCTCTACAGTTACATATGCAAAAGAGAGAAAATTAGGCTTCGAAGCAGTACAAAATAAAACATTGTACTGAAATGTAGACGACATTATAATTTTCCTAGTAGACGAACCACACACTCGTGTAAAAAAAAAAACCTACATGATTACATACACTGAGATGACAAACGTCATGACATAGCGTTATGCACATGGCGGTAGTATCGCGTAAACTAGATATAAAAGGACAGTGCATTGGCGGAGTTGTCATTTGTACTCACATGATTCATGTTGAAAAGATTACGCCCGCACCACGGAAATTAATAGACTTTGAACGCGGAATGGTAGTTAGAGCTAGACGCATGGGACGTTCCATTTCGGAAATCGTTAGGAAATTCACTATTCCGAGATCCACATTCAGGCATTGCCCCTCACCACGGAGTGCACAGTGACCGATGGCCTTCAGTTAACGACCGAGAGCAGCGGAGTTTGCGTAGAGTTGTCAGTGCTAACAGACAAGTAATACTGCATGAAATAACCGCAGAAATCAGTGTGGGACGTGTAACGAACGTATCCGTTAAGACTGTGCGCCGAAATTTGGCTTATTGGGCTATGGCAGCAGACGACCGACGCGGCTGCCTTTCCTAACAGCACGACATCGCCTGCAGCGCCTCTCCTGGGCTCGTGACCATTTCGGATGGACCCTAGACGACTGCAAAACCGTAGCCTGGTGAGATGAGTCCCGATTTCAGTTGATAAGAGTTGATGGTAGGGTTTTGGTGTGGTGCAGACCCCACGAAGCCATGGACCAAAGTTGTCAACAAGGCACTGTGCAACCTGCTGGAGGCTCCATAATGATGTGGGCTGTGTGTGCATGGAATTGACTTGACCCTCTGCTCCAACTGAACCGATCGTTGAGTGGAAATGGCTATGTTCAGCTACTTGGAGATCATTTTCAGCCACTCATGTAATTAATTTTTGGAAACAGATGGAGTTTTAATGGACGACAATGCGCCATGCCACCAGGCCACAATTGTTCGCGATTGGTTTGAAGAGCAACCTCCACAGTTCAAGCGAATGATTTGGCTATCCAGGTCACCCAACATGAATTCCACCGAACATTTATGCGACATTATCGAGAGGTCAGTTAGTGCACAAAACCCCGTACCGGCAACACTTTCGCAATTATGGACGACTACAAAGTGAGCATATTCCTGCAGGGGGCGTCCAATAACTTGTTGAGTCGACGCCACGTCGAGTTGCTGTACTACGACTGGGAAAAGGAGGTCTGACACGGTATTACGAGGTATCTCATGACTATTGTCACCTTTAGTGTATACGTTATCTATCCACAGATGCAGCTCGGCATTGACATGCAAACAGACGAAAGCCTTAGTGTCTTAGATTGCACTATACACAAAAGAAACAATACATGTGAGTTCACAATTGCAGGAAGTGTTCAGCCACTACCGTAATCGGTCACAACCAATTCAGTAGCCACATATCACAATAACAAACCAGTTTCAGATACTTACTGTGCTACACAGACTAAACAGAACAACTGTGGACAGACATGAGTGTACAGAAGAACTACACATAGTGAAACAAACGACACAGAAGAACGGCTGTGATGCAAAGACAGTAGGTGAAATAAACAACAAAATACAGAAATCCACAATACACAGTCATGGAACACACACATCGTCAGACACAATACAATACTCAACAGATCAGCAGATACTAAGCAAAAAGTGACATACAACGACAAAACCATACTGAACAGACAAGGACTCAACATAGCTTAGAAAACTAACGACACAACACAGAACTGATGAATGTATTTGTGTATAGAAACAAGAAGAGGGCATTTTTAACATTTATGAGGAGTTTATGACTGAAGAACTTCGTAAAATGTTCTTATATTAGTAATTCAGAAGAAAAGGATTTTCAGAGATTTGCTGTAAGGATTTATTTTCTTATTTTGATGTGAGGAGTCCCCTAGCAAAGGCTGTATTCAGAATGTTAGGGGTATAATTGCAGTAATTTTTATTGATGACGTTGTTCTAAACAACACTACATTAGCATTTATTTCATTTGCAGACTAATAATTGTGGGTAGTAGGAGTAGTGTGTTGCTAGTTTGTTTAGTACTGTGGCAAGAGCAAGCAACTTGTGCTTATTTTCCGCTTGGTGGGTCAAGTGTTGAAGTGTGGACGCGTGGATGCAAAACGGATGTCTATACTGACATGCATAGTCTACTTAGTGGTGCTGTTACAATTGTGCAAAAAGCATCTGGTAGTAAATTATGTGACGTGTTCGCGGGAAGACTGTTAGACGTAGAGGAAAAACAACTAAATACACTGAAACTCGTACGTATTAAAGTAACAATGATCACAATGTATACACTTATACTCCTAGCATCTCGTATATACAAATGACCTGCTGCATAACGGAGGAAGCTCCTTGAAGTAATTCGTGGGTGATTCTGTTTCGTATAGCGAAGTCGCAACGCTAGAAAATTTTAGCGAAATACAGGGAGATCTTCAGAGTATCAAAACTTTCTGAAGGGACTGGTGGTTGATTCTCAGGATAAGCAAATGTATCGTATTGCACAAAGAAAGGTAGACAGACCTGTAAATGACGTATTACGTGTTCGTGTGGCCCTGGGAGTAGACAACATTGCATTAGAACTACTGACAGCCTTGGGAGAGCCAGTCCTGACAAAACTCTACCATCTGGTGAGCAAGATGTATGAGACAGGTGAAATACCCTCAGACTTCAAGAAGAATGTAATAATTCCAATCCCAAAGAAAGCAGGTGTTGACAGATGTGAAAATTACCGAACTGTCAGTTTAATAAGTCATGGCTGCAAAATACTGACGCGAATTCTTTACAGACAAATGGAAAAACTAGTAGAAGCCGATCTTGGGGAAGATCAGTTTGGATTCCGAAGAAATATTGGAACACGTGAGGCAATACTGACCCTACGACTTATCTTAAAAGGTAGATTAAGTAAAGGCAAACCTACGTTTCTAGCATTTGTAGACTTAGAGAAAGCTTTTGACAATGTTGACTGGAATACTCTCTTTCAAATGCTGAAGGTGGCAGGGTTAAGATACAGGGGGGAAAGGCTATTTACAATTTGTATAGAAACCAAATTGCAGTTATAAGAGTTGAGGGGCATGAAAGGGAAGCAGTGGTTGGGAAGGGAGTGAGACAGGGTTGTAGCCTCTCCCCGATGTTATTCAATCTGTATATTGTGCAAGCAGTGAAGGAAACAAAAGAAAAATTCGGAGTAGGTATTAAAATCCATGGAGAAGAAATAAAAACTTTGAGGTTTGCCGATGACATTTTAATTCTGTCAGAGACAGCAAAGGACTTGGAAGAGCAGTTGAACGGAATGGATAGTGTCTTGAAGGGAGGATATAAGATGAACATCAACAAAAGCAAAACGAGGATAATGGAATGTAGTCGAATTGAGTCGGGTGATGTTGAGGGTATTAGATTAGGAAATGAGACACTTAAAGTAGTAAAGGAGTTTTGCTATTTGGGGAGCAAAATAACTGATGATGGTCGAAGTAGAGAGGATTTAAAATGTAGACTGGCAATGGGAAGGAAAGCGTTTCTGAAGAAGTGAAATTTGTTAACATCGAGTATAGATTTAAGTGTCAGGAAGTCGTTTCTGAAAGTATTTATATTGAGTGTAGCCATGTATGGAAGTGAAACGTGGACGATAAATGGGTTAGACAAGAAGAGAATAGAAGCTTTCGAAATGTGGTGCTACAGAAGAATGCTGAAGATTAGATGGGTAGATCACATAACCAATGAGGAGGTGTTGAATAGGATTGGGGAGAAGAGAAGTTTGTGGCACAACTTGACTAGAAGAAGGGATCGGTTGGTAGGACATGTTCTGAAGCATCAAGGGATCACCAATTTAGTACTGGAGAGCAGCGTGGAGGGTAAAAATCGTAGAGGGAGACCAAGAGACGAGTATACTAAACTTATTCAGAAGGATGTAGGTTGCAGTAGGTACTGGGAGATGAAGAAGCTTGCATAGGATAGAGTAGCATGGAGAGCTGCATCAAACCAGTCTCAGGACTGAAGACCACAACAACAACGTGTTCGTTTCTGTCTCAAGATCTTCGGTTGACAATTGTCTGACGATTTTTCTGACGCTTCGCCATCGCTAATGGCTGACTCTGCCCGCTGATGGTGGCGGACTGGAATCGAGCCGCGGCCGAAGGTTTTATATGCTTGTTGCGCCAACGTCGGAGGGCTTTTCTCCGGTTATTACTCCTTGGTTCTCCCTTTCGTACCTGAAAGGATCCTTCACTGCAGTACGGCAATCCGTAGTCTGTTTACGTTGAGCCTTTCTTCTTTCTTGTTGTAATTAGTGGCATGTTTGTATGGTGGGTTCCGTGAAAAAGCGGGTGTGGTAGCTGTTCTCCCTAGCGAGAAGCTACCTGTCAACGAATTTTGTGTGTGATCGGTCTCAGCCGGTAGCTCTTCATCCACATCTACATCTATATGCACACTCTGCATGCCACTGTAAGGTGCATAGCGGAGGGAACCACTTATACTGATGGTCATTTTCTTTCCTCATCCAGGCGCAAACAGAGCGAGGGAAAACGACTGTCTAAGCCTCCAGGCGAGTCGTAATTTCTCTCATCTTACCTTTCGTGGTCCTTAAGCTAAGTGTGCGTTGACGGCAACAGGATCGTACTGCAGTCAGCCTCAAATACCGATATTCTAAATTTCCTCAATAGTGCCTCGCGAAACGAACGTCTTCTACCGTCCAGGGTTTTCCCTTGGATTATACGAAGAATCTCCGCAATACTTGCATGCTGATCGAAACTACCGGTAATAAATTCTGCACCCACGTGCATACACCGCAGACACCGTACAGTGCACGGCGGAGGGTTTCACGTACCACTACTAATCATTTCCTTTCCCGTTCCACTTGCACGGTTCTGAATTCCTTCGACATCTTTCTTTAATCCGACGTGATGGGATCCTAATCGCTCGAGCAGAACTCAAGAAAGCAGTAATGTTCTATACGCCGTCTCCTTTATAGACGAGCTAATTCACCCAATAAAACGAAGTCGACCGTTAGCCTACCGTGCTGCCAACCTCACGTGCTGGTTCCATTTCATGTGGCTTTGCAACGTTAACTCTAGATGTTTATTCGGTATGACAGTGTTAAGCAGCACACTGCTAATGACGTATTCGGACGCTACGAGATTGTTTTTCCTACTCATCCGGAATAACTTACATTTTTCTACATTTAGAGCAACGTGCCATTCGTGATAGCAACAAGAAACTCTGTCAGATTCATCCTACACTGAAGCACCTAAGTAACTGGTGCAGGCATGCGTATTCAAATACGGAGATACTAAACATGCAGAATAAGGCACTGCGATCGGCAACTCATATATAAAACAACACGTGTCTGGCGCAGTTTTAGACCGGTTTATGCTGCTGCAGTGGGAGGTTATCAAGATTTAAGTGAGTTTGGTGTTATAGTCGGCGCGCGATCGCTCGGGGACAGCGTCTCCGAGGTAGCGATGAAGTGTGATTTTCCCGTATGACAATTTCACGAGTGTACCGTGATTATCAGGAATCCGGTAAAACGTCAAATCTGCGACATCACTGCAACCGGAAAAAGATCCTGCAAGAACGAGACCAACGACGACTGAAGTGAATCGTTCAACGTGACACAAGTGCAACCCTTCCACAGATTGCTGCATATCTCAGTGCTGGGCTATCAACAAGCGTCAGCGTGCGAATCATTCAACGAAACATCATCGATATGGGCTTTCGTAACCGAACCTTGATGGCTGCACGACACAAAGCTTTACGCCTCGCCTGGGCCCGACAACACCGACATTGGACTGTTGAAGACTGGAAACAGGTTGCCTGGTCGAACGAGCGGATGGACGTGTACGGTTATGGAGAAAACTTCATGAATCCATGAACCCTGCGTGTCAGCAAGGAACTCTTCAAACTGATGGAGCCTCTGTAATGGTGTGGGGCGTGTGCAGTTGGAGTTATATGGGAACCCCTATACATCTAGATACGACTCTGACCGGTGACACGTACATAACCATCCTGTCTTATCACCTGCATCCATTCATGTCAACTGTGTATTCCGACGGCAATTCCAGGAAGACGATCCGACACCCCGCACGTGCAGAATTGCTATAGATCGGCTCCAGAAACTCTCTTCTGACTTTAAACACTTGCGCTGGCCACCAAATTCCCCAGACATGAACATTATTCAGCATATCTGGGACGTCTTGCAACATTCTGTCCACGGGAGATATCCACGCCCTCGTACTCTTACGGATACATGACAGCCCTGCAGGATTCGTGCTTTCCGTTCCCTCCAGCACTGCTTCAGACATTAGTCGAGTCCATGCCACGTCGTGTTGCCGCACTTCTGCGTTCTCGCGGGGACCCTACATGATATTAGGCAGGTGTACCAGTTTCTTTGGCTCTTAAAATAATGCATACACTCCTTCAGTCACACAACGACACTTTCTCGAACACCACAGTGTCATCATCAAACAGGCGCAGATTGCTGCTCACACTGCCCGTCATATCATTTATGTATGCGGGTAACAAGAGCGGTCCTGTCACACTCCTTGAGGTCACTCCTGACGATACCCTTTTCTCTGATGAACATTTGCCTTCGAGGACAACGTACTGTGTTCTATTATTTCAGTAATCTTTGAGCTACTCACATATCTGGGAAGCAAATACATATGCTCTGACCTTCCTCAACAGTCTACAGTGGGACATCGTGTTAAAGGCTTCCCGGAAATCTAGGGATATGGAACCTGGGTGTTACTCGTACCTTTTGTTCATGGTTCGTAGGATATTATGCGAGAAGCGGCCAAGCTGAGTTTCGCACAAGCTATGCTTTCTAAATCCGCGCTGATTTGTGAGCAGAAGGTTTTCTGTTTCAAGAAAATGTATTACATTCGAACTCAGAATGTGTTCAAGAGTAATTTGTCTGTAATTTGCGGGTCCTTTCTTTTACCTCTCTTACATACAGGAGTCACCTGCGCTTTTTTCCAGTCACTTGGGCCTTTGCGCTGGGCAAGAGATTCGCGAGAAATACAAGCTGCGTAAGGTCATGATGCCGCAGAATACTCTCTGTAAAACCGGTCCTCTGCCACGGTCGTTTTCTCCACCTGACCCTACCTGCGACATCATTTATGTTCAGAGATCCTGGTGTTGTTGGATTGTCGAGTCATTCCAACACAGACCTTTCTACGTGCACGTGGTATGCGGTATATTCCCGATATTTCGGGTGTGAATGTATTACCCCCCCCCCGCCCCCCCGCCCCCCCAAGCCGTCCCCCCCCCCCCCCCTCGATCTGAGACGCTTTTTGATCTTCTTGCTCAGGCAAGATAGGCTGTATGCCATGTCTCCGCAGTATACGGCCGCATCTATCGTTCAGTCTGGGGATGTATGGCAGTAATGCTGTACCCGACGTTTCTTCTTCTGACCTGTCACATCACCAAGTATTAGGCTCCGTGCGGGTGATGTAGTACTCGTTGATCCTCAGAACGCATTCCATGTATTGGATCCCTAGTTAGATGTGCTGCGGTTCACATACCGGTCTTATGCTCGTTACGACCGTATTAATCATCCCTCTTTTCTGCCTTGTGTTATGGCGTAAGAGTTTGTGCAGGTATCGGTCCGTATGTTCGGTTTTAGAGACACGCTATGGCTCAGCCTCTCACCGTTCCTCATGACCACCGCAACTAGAAAGGGTAACTGTTGGTCCTTTTCTATCACCACAGTAAATTTTATTTTGGAATGGTGACTATTTAGATATCTTAGGAAGTCACCTCGTGTTCTCCACCATGGCTCCATACGACGAATGTGTCGTCGGCGTATCTGTAGCGCACCTTAGGCTTACTAGCTACCAAGTCCAACCCCTGTCTTTCAAAATATTCCATGAATAAATTGGCAACCACTGGACTTTGTGGACTACCCATGGCGACGACTTCCACCTGTTAGTAGAAATTACCGTTCGACACAAAGTTCCTCGTGTACACTCTGTCGGTAAAATGAAGAGCGAGCAGGCGAATTCCCATTCTCTCTACTCAGCTACGACTCAAGGAGCTGCTACAGGGTGTTTCACAATGTTATACCAGCCTTTCCACTGAAAATTTTTTAAGTGAGCGTTCACACATGCTGGGGAGCGTTTATTTTTCATTAAATGGGTTAACTTTATGCCGAATACAGAAACCAACAGAACTAACGCAAGGATCGCACTTGAACAAATTCTACGTAAATCACGCACGCTGCACTGCACTGCTAGACGGAAAACTAATTCTTGGGCTGTGGTCACAGTGTCACCGGGTTTGGCGTATTCCGACGACTACCGACAACGCCCGAAGACGGCCGAGCGTTTCTAATCACAGTATGACAGTACGTGCGCGGTCACAATGCAGCCGATCGTACCATCCGAACGTACAGATTACAGACGACGATCGGTGAAACATAAATAAGTTTGGTTTCTTCGGTAGAATCGGCTGAGATTCTCACACACATAACATGGACTCTGAGAAATGGATGAAGTTAGTTCAAGAAAGAAGGAATTTGTGGGATCCTGAGGATGAAAAATGTAGGAAATTTAGATGAGGATGCTGTAGCTAGGAATCTATGGACTGAAGACGCAGTTTTATTGGAAACAACAAGTAGGCAATATCTTTATCGGAAATTTTGTCTGTAAATTATTACTTCAGAAAAGAATTTGTCGAAGTTAGAAGGGTGGCGTATCTGAAGCTTAAAGTCACTATATTGGACATTTTACGAGTTGTGGTAAGTGGGCATTGGCTGACTACAAATTATTATTTCTGTTTATTGACGTTTTTATGCCAGAAGGGTGGTGATTCTGTTATATGAGGTGCTTTGCCATTATTGTGTCTTTTTTCGCTTTTCAGTATTTTAGGTGCTTTCCAGTGTCATCACGAAATATATCGAGTACTTATCTATACTGCAACGTTCCTCTCTTCATCTCATATATTTGTAAAACATATCTGGTTATTCCAATAACTGAGAAATGTTCTTTTCGCGACAGATATAACTCAGTCACATACATTCGACGTCTTTTCTGTATCAAAAGCCTCAATGCAACACTCGCCTCCTAGCATTGAGGCGTCATGATATCCATCCATTACTAGGAGGCTAAAATCTAGCCTACTTCATATATAGAGTAGATTCCAACCTAACCTCCTTGACCCCGCCAAAAACTGACGTAGGCTGGACGCGTGACGTAAACAGTCGGCCGATGGCATCGGGCGACCTCTGGTGATGGCGTCTGACGACCATAGTCGGTGCCACTGTGGTCATTCTGTACGGCAATTTTAACGTTCTTCTGTGAAAGGCTACTTCCCCCACCATAAGAGCTGCTCGTTGTTCAGTTTACCAACAGACTAAGATATGAGTGAAAGAACCTGTAATGTCCTGCGGTAAAATGGAACCGATATGCACTGCAGTGTCATTCAGTGACACTCTGCTACGCAAAGAAATATCAAAACTGCACTGACGCCGGAAAAATGGCTAGATAATCGTTCATTCGTCTCTGAAATTCGTAGCTGCCATTTACTACAGCTCAACTGCAGTCGTAAAACCACGCGTGCTTTGCGCTAATGGTGTTGAAGTCCGTCTACGAAACTCAGAATTGCCGATCCTCCTTGTCCTCCAAGAAGCGTCCGGATCCGACTCCCCGATTTCAAGAGATGAGAGCGACTGCCAAAGTATATTAAGCTCTTAGATTTCATAATTTATCAGCGCTGTAACTGGCGAAACTTGGCTAGTTATTTGCTTACGGTAATCTGTATTACTAAACGACTAAAATGATCACCAGGTTAGCTGGTCAACATTTATATATACATCACTTCTCCGCAAGGCACCTGATGGTGTGTGGCGGAGGGTACTTTTGGTACTACTAACTGCTGCCCCCTTCGTCGCCTTTCACGAAAGGCGCGTGTGAGGATTGACTGTCGGCAAACCTCTGTATTAGTTCTGATTTCTCGAATTTTCCCTTTGTAGTCGCTTCCTGAGACGTATTTGGGAGTCAGTAATAATAAACCTCTCCGTAATGCACAATGCCTCTCTTGCAGCGTCTGCCACTGATGCCGACTAATCGATAAACGATTCCGTGACGAAACGCGCCGTTCTTCTTTGGATCTTCTCTATTTCTTCTATCAGGCCTACCTGACAAGATCACATACTGATGAGCAATACTCAAGAATCGGTCGAAGAAGTCTTTTGTTAGCCACTTACTTAAGATTCTTCCTACGAATCTCAGTCTGGTATCTGCTTCTCGTACTATTTGTTTTATGTGGTCGATCCACTTAAGGTCGTTCCGGATGCTCGCTCCTAGATATTTTAGGATGGATACTGTTTCCAGTAATTTTTCATCGCTAATGTAGTTGTAGACTCATGGACTTTCGCTCCTAAAAAAATGGTTCAAATGGCTCTGAGCACTATGGGACTTAACATCTGAGGTCATCGGTCCCCTAGAACTTAGAACTACTTAAACCTAACTAACCTAAGGACATCACATACACCCATGCCCGAGGCAGGATTCAAACTTGCGACCGTAGCAGTCGCGCAGTTCCGGACTGAAGCGCTTCGAACCGCATGGCCACACCGGCCGGCTTTTACTCCTATATATCTGCAGTATGTTACGTTTATTTATGTTCATCGTCAAATGCCAGTCCCTCCACCATTCATCAATCCTCTGCAGGTCATTCTGCAAATCACTATTCTCTTCTGGCGTTGCAACTTTGCTACAGACAGCCGCATCATCTGCGAACAGTCTTAAAGAGCATCCGACACTTTCTGCTAGACCATTTATATACATTGTAAACAGTAACCTTCCTTTGACAAGAAAGATTTCTGAGTATCGTACAACGTCATAATGTAAAAAACAATACTGGAAAACCAACGTTTCGGCCACGGTTACAGCGGCCTTCTTCTGGTTATATTGATAGGCTTCAGCTCTGAGGAGTCGCTTGTATTTTGTCATTTCCGGTCACTGTGCATTACGTTACGGTATAATTTTAAAAGGTCGTAGTTATGATTGGTCACTTGAGGCGGACGAAGCGGGAACTTTATTATAATAGGTTGCTACAGTGGAGGTGGTGAGGATCTGCTGTTGTTTATTGCTTCTTCCATTGTTTGCAGTTTTTTACACTATGACGTGGTACGATACTTAGAAAACGTTTATGTCGACAGACTCTGGCAGCGGAAGCGTATGTAATTATAGTAACGGTCCTGTCAAGCGTCCTTGGGGTTTTCCGGAAATTACCTTTACACCTGTCGATCTTGTTCCGTCAAGAAAATGGTTCAAATCGCTCTGAGCATTATGTGACTTAACATCTGAGGTCATCAGTCCCCTAGAATTTAGAACCACTCAAACCTAACTAACCTAAGGACACTACACACATCCATGCCGAGGCAGGATTCGAACCTGCGACCGTAGCAGTCGCGCGGTTCCAGACTGAAGAGCCTAGAACCGCTCGGCCAAACCGGCCAGCGTTACGTTGAGAGTGAGGCGCTGATTGCTACCTACAAGAAAGTCTTGAAACGAGTCGTAAATCTATTCCGAGACTCGGTAAGCTCGTTTTTTCCCCCCTAAATGGAAGTGCTGCACGGCGTCAAATGCCTTCCTCAAGTCGAGGAACACAACATCAACCTGAGCACCGATATCTAGAGTACCGTGGATCTCATGGGGGAATAGAGTGAGCTAAGTTGCCCCCTGCAAGAAGTGAATAAAAGCGCCACTCCTGCCAGCCTCGGCCGCTCAGATCGCCTCAGTGCACTGACATTAGTGGAACGTATTTGCGGAGCGTGCTACGAGAACACTAGTTGTGATCTTTATCAGTTACTTGTCTGGACTTTGACTAAAGCGAAGAGTATTCCTGTTCGCATGTCACTTTCGACACCGATGTAACTCAAAAGTTGTGTATTGTCAGACTGTTTATAGAAATAAAACTACTAATGTTATTTGTTTGAATTGTTGTATGGTATTCTGAGAACGCAGCATCCTTTAAGCACCCTATAAGCAACGAGTGGGAAAGATCCAACAATAATACGTGAGAATAAGACAGGTTCCATAATTCTACAGGGTGGTCCATCTGAAGTTTCGGATGAGATTATCTCGAAAAATAGTGTGTTAGACAAGTTCGTAAGCTCAAAGGGGGATGTCAAATGATACTACACGTGACCTCCAGCCCCCCCTTCTTCATAAAAAAGCAACCAAGTATTGTCTGAAACATTTTTTTAAACCATTGATAGATGCCGCTGAAATCGAGAAAAAAAGAACTCTGTTTTATTTAGCATTATCCGAGAAAGACGCAAGAAATCGATAAAAATGTGCACCAATTCTTTTGTTACGCCAAATTAAGTTATTTTTGTACAAAATGTACTGTATACTAGTTTCAGTGTTACCCAGGAACAACGACATGGACGTAGTAGAATGGTGTTCCCATGGGGTGCTTCGTTAATGTGAGTCCCCTTGCCTCTCACACATTGGGGGTGCTTTATTAGTGTGAGGCCCCTTGCCTCTCACAATTTGGAGTGCTTAATTAATGAAATTAGCCTCGAAGAAATTGTTCAAAATTATCCCCATTTGCTTCAATGCATAAGTCAATCGTCTGCGATAGTTGTCCACAGTTTTGAGCAGCACATCCCGTGGTATGGCTGCACAAACTCTTCGAATGCGTTGCACCATATGGTTTCTGGTTGTGGGCTGTCTTTCGTAAACAATGTTTTTTTAAATAACCCCACAAAAAAATCAGGAGATGTTAGGTCTGGTGAACGTGGAAGACCATTGAATTGGCCAGCCGCGTCCTATCCACCGACCACGGTACCGTAAATTTAAAACGTTCGGCACATTTTTAGCATAATGGGGAGCTGCTCCGTCCTGCTGGAACCACATTCGTTGCCTAGTTTCTAAATCAACATCTTCCATTAGCTCCGACAAATCATCGCGGAGAAGTTGTAAATAAGATTCCCCAGTAACATTTCGGTCAAAAAAATACGGTGCTGTCAAGTAACCGTTTCAAATTCCACACCAGACCATTAACGACCATTTGTGTTGATTGTCAACGGGTCTGTGCCAGTGTGGATTGACAGGGGACCAATAATCACAAGCATGACGATTTAATTCGCCATTGTTTTTGAATGTGGCTTCATCAGTGAACATAACGTGTCTAAAAAAATCATTGTCACCTCTTATCATTTCCAAGACCCATTGGCAGAAACGCACGCGTATTGATTTGATGTGTCCTCGGATCATTCTAAATAAATCGGAGTTCTTCCCCAATTTTAATTTTTCTCGATTTCAGCGCCATCTGTCAATGGTTTAAAAAAATTTTCAGACAAAACTTGATTACTTTTTTTATGGAGAATCCTAATCTACAATAAAAAATGGGGGTTTCTACTTAAGATTTAAAAGTTGCCCCCACCCCACCCAAGCGGGCGGTGGCTGGGGGTCACGTGTAGTATCATTTGATGACCCCCTTTGAGCTTACGAACTTGTCTTACCTACTATTTTTACCTGATGTATAGTTTTCGAGATAATCTCATCCGAAACTTCAGATAGACTGCCCTGTACAACAACTTAGAGTCAGCGAGACTGGCCTTTAATGATGTGCATCGATCCTGCGATCCACCTTGTACAAGCTAGTGACCTGAGCATTTCTCCAGTCGCTAGGTACCGTTAATTGCTCCAGATATCTACGATAAACTGCTGCTAAAAATGGAAGAAGTCCTTTCGGTTAATCTTATGCTTTAAGATCCGATGATGACAGCGTAGCTCTGTGGGAACCGGTCATCCAATAAGAAAGAGGGTCCCCACAATTCTGCACTCTACAGTAGTGGTCGAAAAATTCGCATCCGATACCGTCGCAGAATCGTCTGAGCTTCTGGAGTAGACCTTCTACTGTGCTCCAAACCAGAGGCCGGCGATTGACTCTGGGTGCGATGCTACAGATAGTGAACTTAGCGTCTAGCCCAAGTGCAGTGCTAGCTGCCTTCGCCATATCAGCCATCTGCCGAAAGGGACCGAGTATGGCATCAGAACCCAAGTGGCAGGCGTCGTTCTTGCCGACATTAGCCACGATTTGCAGTCGGTTTCACCCAACACGCTCAATAGCCAGCGGCAGAGCCCGCTCCACGACACGAACGAAATCTCTCGGCAAGCATACTGAGTGCACACTGGCGTAATTTTCCGACCTGCCAGCTATTTCTACGAGGGGCTCCATTACCCATATAATGGTGGAGCTTGTAACGTCTAGCATACCCTCCTCTGCACTTGTCCGGACAGGGTGGGATAATCGGCCTCTGGCCCAAGAGGAACGGTATCCTGTGCTGGCTTATAGTTGTTATCGTCATTGCGTGGCATCTCGTACCTGTCGATAAAGCGTAAGGAGCCACTCACACGGCCAGTTTCCGTTTACGCCCTCCTGCCATATACGACCGAACTCACCACCGTACGCCACCCGAGAGAAAGACCGGTCAGAGGTCACGTATCGAAAGGCGCAACGAGAACGGGATCACCAGAGGATTGCAAAGGAAGCAGAGGTGTTGCAGGTGTCACCACTGAATCCCTCATGTCGCTGCAGCTTTGAGCAAATGCCTGAAGTCTGTCAACCGTGGGAAACGCAGCTTCCAACTGGTTACAGACAGCGGCCAATTCTAGTACTGTCCACACAGAACAAGCACAGTCCATACCCATATCGTACTGTAAAAAAAAACTATATAAAATCTCAAAAAATACAAACAAAGTTGTCAGGACTAATTGAGAAAGAACAAAAAGCCAACCACAAGATAGAAAATTAGCCGTCTGTGGAACTACTGTAGTCGGGATGAACACAAACTATAAACGAGAAGAATAAACGAACACTAACATCTCTACAAAGTTTACACTGTACCCTAAGATCGCAAAATCCGCCAACTTTTAAAACAGAAGTATATTACACAGCTGAAAACAGGTATATAAACGCTTTTCACTAGAAACGCACCTCACACAAAAGCTACTGCACGAAATAAATGAGCAGGATATAAATGGAAATAAACACTAGTCAATTATTTCCACCCAGGGCGGATGACGTAAGCTGGGTTGTCTGTCTTGAGGTGCATGAAATATTTTCCGGGAAAATTGTCTTTTGCTAACCCTGTACATCGAAAATGCTAGAAAGGATGTGAAAGGAAATTTCGGAAGAGGAATGTACATAGGAGGAACAGATACCAGTGCTAAGATTCTCATGCAACGTAACCCTTCTGTAAGGGAAACTCATAAGACCTTTTGAAAGGACTGGGCAGTACAATTATCACAGAATATGGTGATGATGAATAGGATAAGCGAGACTACTGACATGCTTCACATTAAAATTAGAAATGAAATAGTAATGAAAGCATTAAACAAGTATCCTGTCTAGGGAGCAGTGTTATACAGGAACGTCTATCAGATGCTGGGGTTAGTTAGAGAGACATCTGCTGAGACATCCAGGAATAACTAACCTGGCGGTGGAAGAAGCGGTGATGGGGAAAATAATAAGAGGTGCAACAAAACTAGAATATGCAAAACAGATTATAGAGAATGAGGGGAAAAGCTTAGTTCAAGAAAAGACGGAAGGCAAAATCAAACTAGTCTAAAGACTGATGACTTAAGACGATCAAAAAAGTTCCCATGACATCTCAGGAAAACAAAATATCATGGCGAAAGTGTTTAAAAGAGCCCCACTATGGTCGGTTATTAGGAAAATCCGTTCCCTCCCCCCCTCCTCACCTTCTTCCACAGATTGCCGACAAAGCGAGTACCCCAGCTTCCACACAGAGAGGACTGTCTTGTGAAAAAGTCCTAAGTGTCCGTAGTTGGAAGTTTATTATCTCTTTCTATGAAGGTGAAAAAAATCAATCAAAGGAAGTGCACTTTTGGTTAATTTTACTTCTTTCACTACATAATTATGACTGAAAAAAATATTTACAAACGAATAGTAACGCACTTATCTCTCATTCTTGCCTCCAGCTCGTTGTCCAAGGGATGAGTTTGTTATGTGGTGTTTGAAATACGTTTGTCTGTCTTTTTTGACATTTATTTACGCCCAAACAACTTTACACAATACAGCACTGCACGATTACACATCAGAAAAAAATAGATACAATCATAGCAGCATATTTACTAAATCAGAACATACTGCAAACTCAGGATAACTGATTTTGAGATGTTGACTCACAGGAAACTGTAGATAGATTGAGCATAGAATTGGCGCTTTTTGGTTATATTTACAACCTTAGCTTTCATGCGCGAAGCTACTTGAAACAAACTTTTTAATATAAATAATTTTCCAGTTATGACATTAATATGGCAAAATTATATATTTTCAGAAAATAGGAGTTTAAAGTGACTTGAATATAATATTTATTATTTAAACCTTTTCCAAATTTACAATGGAATGGTCTAGAACTCGAAAATTTTTTCTAAATAAATCTTTGAATGAAATATTTTTGAACAAAACAAATTATTATCCCGTTAATAGATAACAGGACGTTCCAGTTGAGAGATGTGATAATTGACACAAATTTCTTTTATATGTTGTATGTAGCAGTTCTGTGCATTGCATGTTTACTACGAACCAAAATTTCAATGTATTTCTGTAAATGAGATATTTTGAATGAACCTGTCATTTCCAATCAGGTGACTGATACTTAAAGACTAAATGATAAAGTTCAGTTGAAAACATCCTGAATGAAATATTAAGGATTTCTGGAGTTTGTAGATCATCCATTACGTATTTAATAGATCATATAAGAGAAAAACACATTGTTAACTGAACAGATAGCTCATTTTTCTTTCTAATTACCTCCTGTTTTTTCAAGATAAATAATAAGATGACGAACCTTTATTGTTAAGTTATACATACGTATTCTGCTCAATTATAACACAAAATAAATTCTAATGTTATGTATAAAACATGCTTTATGAAGTAATGACATAATGACTTCTATATTTTCAACAGTATCAAATTATTCATACAGAAGGTCGTATTGCTTGTACTACTACAGTAAAAGAATTTTGTCTACCTCTAGATACATTTCAAGACCCACGCGGATAAGAGAAATGAGATCGATATCTGCACCGCATACAACTCGCCAGATGTTAAAACTTTGTAATTGTTTTAATCCCTTAGGTACGGTAGAACTATGAGGCTCAGATTGCCCCTGGCTCAAATTTTCATCTGCTATAGTCAGCCGTCGTAGTTTACATTCCACTAACTATGAATGAGTAATGATCACATTGTAACACAGTGTTGCCTGTCTTACTCTTGGAAGGCTTGATAAGTCACAAGTTTCTATCGTAATTAATGAAATGGATTTTCTAAAATATTCTGTGAACTTTCCAACAACTTTGGGAGGTAAAATAAGGTTATAAGTTGTCACATTTCGTATACTAGTTAAAATTAGCTATATGGTTCATTTATTATATTTACGTTAATCCACAGCAATTTTAAATCATGTTAGCTTCCTAGACTTCCCAATATGATAAGAGTTGCATTGTCTACTTGTAAATATGTTTAAGAATAAGTTTGATAGATTCACTGATTTTATACCGAACATTGGTACAGAAACAGAAGTCAGACCATGGAGCGAAAATTAGAATGGAAGAAGTGTCCTACAGCAGTCTTCATGTCACTTCGTGACAGTTTTCGATAAATACAGTCGCTGCAGACGAAACAGGAATGAGTGAGATGTAAGGCAGCAGTTGGCACGGCGGAAACAGGATGAACGCGTATCAGCGAGGAAAACCAGGCATAACGGTTCTGCATATGTCAACAACGCGTCTACCCTTTCCGGGATACGTTGCATTGATGGCAATAATAATCATCACTCTTAATGACCCGTCCCCCCCACCGGTAGCTGAGTGGTCAGCGCGACAGAATGTCAATCGTAAGGGCCCGGCTTCGATTCCCTGGTGGGTCGGAGATTTTATCCGCTCAGGGACTGGGTGTTGTGTTCTCCTAATCATCATCATTTCATCCTCATCGACGCGCAAGTCGCCAAAGTGGCGTCAAATCGAAAGACTTGCACCCGGCGAACGGTCTACCCGACGCAGGACTCTAGTCACACGACATTTCATTTCATCACTCTATACAGACGAAAATAGTGATACTGATCCCGTTATTATTAGTTATTATTACAAATATCCGCACACTGTTTGCAGTATATCAGCATCGGTGCAGGCTTTTATACACAAAGTTGTTAGTAATGTGCGCATCCGCAGATATCCGCAACCGCGCCGACCGTTAACCACAGCGATCCGCCGCTTCGCACTTAAATAATTTAAAACTACTCTCAGGACCAACTAATATTTATCTTTCGAGAAGCCATCGACATCAACATGAAACCGATATTTTTCATTATCAAGCTCGAAGTAGTCTGGAATCACATTTTTGATAGTATTGTGATATTTAATTTCAGAGTAATTCTAGTAACGAACTTTCATTATTGGATTCATTACACTGTAAACTTCCAAAAATTCTCCTGGTTTATAATTATTCGGTGCAATATCTTATCTCATGCAACTGTCTAATTTCACTTGGTCCGTCTATAAATATAACTAATTTAAAGAAATACGGTAAGGATTTTGCTACGGTTTTCGCTAATACAGAGTGTAACAAGTAATGCAACATATTTTTTCTCGTTCTTTTGAAAAAGTGCGGAATTTGATGTGCTACATTGTGGAATATTCTCGCTTCGACACCTATAGTTTATGGAATTTCGGAAGATGGCAGTCTATACCCAACCTTCAAAATGGCGCCTATAACGGAGGTGCTTTCCAAGCAGAGGTTGGTCACAGAGTTTCTTTTGGCGGAAAACCAGAGCATCGCAGATATCTATTGGTGCTTGAACAATGTCTCGTTCTCGCTTCCCACGCCCAGGTTCGATTCCCGGCGGGGTCAGGGATTTTCTCTGCCTCGTGATGACTGGGTGTTGTGTGATGTCCTTACGTAAGTTAGGTTTAAGTACTTCTAAGTTCTAGGGGACTGATGACCTCAGAAGTTAAGTCCCATAGTGCTCAGAGCCATTTGAACCAGTTTTGAACTACCTTCGCATTTCTCTATTATTCCAATCTCGTATAGCGCGCGGAAAGAACGAACACCTATATCTTTCCATACAAGCTCTTACTTCCCTTATTTTATCGTGGTGATCGTTTCTCCCTATGTAGGTCGGTGTCAACAAAATATTTTGGCATTCGGAGGAGAAAGTTGGTGATTGGAATTTCGTGAGAAGATTCCGACGCAACGAAAAACGCCTTTATTTTAATGATGTCCAACCTAAATCCTGTATCATTTCTGTGACACTCTCTCTCATATTTAGCGATAATACAAAACGTGCTGCCCTTCTTTGAACTTTTTCGATGTACTCCGTCAGTCCTGACGTAAGGATCCCACACCGCGCAGCAGTATTCTAAAAGAGGACGGACAAGCGTAGTGTAGGCAGTCTCCTTAGTAGATCTGTTACATTTTCTAAGTGCCCTGCCAATAAAACGTAGTCTTTGGTTAGCCTTCCCCACAAAATTTTTATGTGTTCCTTCCAATTTAAGTTGTTCGCAATTGTAATACCTGGGTATTTAGTTGAATTTACGGCTTTTAGATTAGACTGATTTGTCGTGTAACCGAAGTTTAATCGATTCCTTTTAGCATTCATGTGGATGACCTCACGCTTTTCGTTATTTAGGGTCATCTGCCAATTTTCGCACCATTTAGATATCTTTTCAAAATCGTTTTGCAATTTCGTTTGATCTTCTGATGACTTTATTACTCGATAAACGACAGCGTCATCTGCAAACAACCGAAGACGGCTGCTCAGATTGTCTCCCAAATCGTTTATATAGATAAGGAACAGCAAAGGGCCTATAACACTACCTTGGGGAACGCGTGACATCACTTCTGTCTTAGTCGATGACTTTCCGTCAATTACTACGAATTGTTGCCTCTCTGACAGGAAATCACAAATCCAGTCACATAACGGAGTCGATATTCCATAAGTGCGCAATTTCACTACAAGCTGCTTGCGTGGTACAGTGTTAAAAGCCTTCCGGAAATCCAGAAATACGGAATCGATCTGAAATCCGTTGTCATTAGCACTCAACACTTCACGTGAATAAAGAGCTAGTTGTGTTCCAGTGTAACGATGTTTTCTAAACCCATGTTGACTGTGTGTCAATAGACAGGTTTCTTCAAGCTAATTCATAATGTTGGAACACAATGTATGTTCCAAAATCCTGCTGCATATCGACGTTAACGATATGGGCCTGTAATTCATAGGACGACTCCTACTACCTTTCTTGAATATTGGTGTGACCTGTGCAACTTTCCAGTCTTTGGGTACGGATCTTTCGTCGAGCGAGCGGTTGTGTGTGATTGTTAAATATGGAACTAATGAATCAGCATACTCCGAAAGAAACCTAATTGGTATACAGTATGGACCAGAAGATTTGCTTTTATTATGTGATTTAAGTTGATTTACTACTCCGAGGATATTTACTTCTACGTTACTCATGTTGGCAGCTGTTCTCGATTCGAATTCCGGAATATTTACTTCGTCCTTTTTCGTGAAGGCATTTCGGAAGGCTGTGTTTAGTAACTCTGCTTTTGCAGCACTGTCTTCGATAATATCTCCATTGCTATGGCGCAGAGAAGGCATTGATTGTTTCTTGCCGCTAAGATACTTCCCATACGACCAGAATCTTTTTGGATTTTCTGCCAGGTTTCGAAACAAAGTTTCGTTGTGGAAACTGTTATTAGCATCTCGCATTGAAGTCCGCGCTAAATTTGGAGCTTCTGTAAAAGATGGCCAGTCTTGAGGATTTTGCGTCAGTTTAAATTTGGCATGTTTGTTTCGTTGTTTCTGCAACAGTGTTGTAACCCGTTTTGTATACCAAGGAGGATCAGCTCCGTCGTTTGTTAATTTATTTGGTATAAATCTCTCAGTTGCTGCCGATACTATTTCTTTGAATTCAAGCCACATCTGATCTACACTTATAATATTAATTTGGAATGAGTGGAGATTGTCTCTCAAGAAGACGTTAAATGAATTTTTATCTGCTTTTTTCGAATAGGTATATTTTTCGCTTATTTTTGGAGGATTTGGGGATTACAATATTCAATCTTGCTACGACAACTGTGTGTTCACTAATCCCTGTATCGGGTTTGATTATTTGTTGCTAAGAGGTCAAGTGTGTTTTCACAACCTATCCGATCTCCGGCTGCCGGCCGGCCGCACACAGCTGTACACCTGCAATGTTGGAGCGTGTGGACACTCATTCGAGGTGGTCGACGGATCACAATCGTCAACTGGACGTATGCGTTGGTAGTGCTAGCACACTGGCCCACCAGTTGAGGTACTCAACGGCATGTGCCGCTGTGTTCCTGGCCGTCTAACAGAAGACCGTAAAGAGCGACGAAGGACCATCTGTGCGGTATTGCTTGCATGTTACGAGTGCGATCGTGACAATTTTCTGTCTGACAGCTTCACAGGCGATGAAACATGGGTTCACCACTTTGAACCGGAAACAAAACGGCAATCCATGCAGTTGGCGCCACACTACTTTTCCTCCGAAGAAAAAGTTAAAAACCGCAACCTCGTCCGGTAAAGTCATGACGACAGACTTCCGGAACACTGAACGGGTTGTTCTGTTTGGTGTCTTCCCTCATGGTACAACGATCAATTCGAAAGTGTACTGTGCTACCCCCAGGCAACTGAAGAAACGACTTCAGCCTATTCGTCGCCATAAGAATGCAAACGAATGACTCATCCTCCATGACACTGCAAGGCCTCACACAGGTCTGCGCAAAAAAAATGGTTCAAATGACTCTGAGCACTATGGGACTCAACTTCTGAGGTCATTAGTCCCCTAGAACTTAGAACTAATTAAACCTGACTAACCTAAGGACATCACACACATCCATGCCCGAGGCAGGATTCGAACCTGCGACCGTAGCGGTCTCGCGGTTCCAGACTGCAGCGCCTAGAACCGCACGGCCACTTCGACCGGCAGGTCTGCGCAGCGCAGAGTAGTTCACAAAGCTTCATTGGACTGTTCCTCCTCATGCACCCTACATTCCCAGATCTCACACCTTCCGACTTCCCTCTGTTTGGCCCAAAGAAGGATGCACTCTGTGGGGAGCGGTACGTGGATGACGGGGAGGTTATTGATGCAACAAAACGTTGACTCCACCGTCGACCAGCAGGATGGTACCATGCGTGCATCCAGTCCTCCCAATGAGATGCATTAAGGCTGTCGCATTGAACGCAGATTATGTTGAAAATTAGATTTTGAAGGCAGAAGAGTAGGGAATTGTATTGTTTACTTGAATCATGAATGAAACCATCGTGCTTTCAGAAAAAAATGTGTTGCATTAATTATTGAACGCACGCGCACGTGAGCCGAACGATGTGCGATCTCGTTCCTGATGATGTTCGCTCATTGCAGAGCGTCCTATAATTGTGCCTCGGAGTAAAGTAGGCAGCCCTCGATCTTGCCTGTTGGGTTATATTTACTTCCTGGAGCGCGTCGTGTCGTACGTAAGCCTTACAATAACGTCGCGTCCATCTGATTATTAACGCTGCTCTCAGCAAGAGCCTGATGCGTTGCAATAGCGAAGTGATATGTACACTACTGGCCATTAAAATTGCTTCACCATGAAGATGACGTGTTACAGACGCGAAATTTAACCGACAGTAAGAACATGCGGTGATATGCAAATGATTAGCTTTTCAGAGCTTTCACACAAGGTTGGAGCCGGTGGCGACACCTACAACGTGCTGACATGAGGAAAGTTTCCAACCGATTTCTCATACACAAACAGCAGTTGACCGGCGTTGCCTGGTGAAACGTTGTTGTGATGCCTCGCGTAAGGAGGAGAAATGCGTACCATCACGTTCGCGACTGTGATAAAGGTCGGATTGTATGTAGCCTATCGCGATTGCGGTTTATCGTATCGCAACATTTCTGCTCACGTTGGTCGAGATCCAACGGCTGTTAGCAGAATATGGAATCGGTGGGTTCAGGATGGTAATACGGAACGCCGTGCTGTATCCCAACGGCCTCGTATCACTAGCAGTCGAGATGACAGGCATCTTATCCGCATGACTGTAACGGATCATGCAGCCACGTCTCGATCCCTGAGTCAACACATGGGGACGATTACAAGACAACAACCATCTGCACGACAGTTCGACGACGTTTGCAGCAGCATGGACTACCAGCTCGGAGACCGTGGCTGCGGTTACCCTTGACGCTGCATCACAGACAGGAGCGCCTGGGATGGTGTACTCAACGACGAACCTGGGTGCACGAATGGCAAAACGTCATTTTTTCGGATGAATGCAGGTTCTGTTTAAAGCATCATGGTGGTCGCAAGCGTGTTTAGCGACATCGCGGTGAACGCACATTGGAAGCGCGTATTCGTCATCGCCATACTGGCGTATTACCCGCCGTAATGGTATGAGCTGCCATTGGTTACACAACTCGGTCACCTTTTGTTCGCATTGACGGCACTTTGAACAGTGGACTTACATTTCAGATGTGTTACGATCCGTGGCTCTGCCCTTCATTAGATCCCTGCGAAACCCTAAATTTCAGCAGGATAATGCACGATCGCATGTTGCAGGTCCTGTACGGGCCTTCCTGGATACAGAAAATGATTGATTGCTGCCCTGGGCAACACACTCTCCAGATCTCTCACCAACTGTAAACGTTTGGTCAATGGTGGCCGAGCAACTGGCACGTCACAATACGCCAGTCACTACTCTTGATGAAATGTGGTATCGCGTTGAAGCTGCATGGGCAGCTGTACCTGTACGCGCCATCCAAGCTCTGTTTGACTCAATGCCCAGGCGTATCAAGGCCGTTATTACGGCCAGAGGTGGTTGTTCTGGGTACTGATTTCTCAGGATGTATGCACCCAAATTGCGTGAAAATGTAATCACATGTGAGTTCTAGTATAATATATTTTTCCAATGAATACCCGTTTATCATCTGCATTTCTTTTTGGTGTAGCAATTTTAATAGCCAGTAGCGTATTTAACATGATTTTTGCTCCGTTATAACGCATTTTGTTGAATGTAGTTACTTCTTGTATTTCTGACCTCGTGATATGTTCTTTGAAAAAATTCGTTCCCCTTTCAATGGTTGATGGATCGGATTCCGAGGTCTTTTTACATGGCCTGATCAGTCACCAGCCTTAAGCCTTTTGGACTTCCGGTTATGGGGCACCTGCATTGTGTTTACCCTGCCAGTTCATTATCTACAGACATTTGAAGAATGTCTCCGTGCAGTCAAAAACGAAATTCGATCTCAGACTGGAGAGTACAAAAAATTGTGGCGCCGCGCTTGCGCTTTCATAGTTTCCTAAGGTGAGAATTTTAAGTATATTTTATACGTTTACAAGCCAGGGGCGTAACTGGGCTACGGCTGTTGGGTCATTACCCCGATATACCGGGAGGTTATAATTAAACTGCATGTACTTACAGAGGTCCAGTGTGGACTGTAATTATCGTAGGGCAGCGACACTTGCTAGATATGCTAACACGTTAATGCGTAACCGATTTACACTGGAAAAAAATAGTTCCAATTTTGATCACCTAGTTACAAATCTGGCGCTGTACAACGTCTCGTCGACGTTTCAAGTGTTCATATTGAACAGGTTGTGTAAGCGGCGGTTAATAATTTCTCGCTTGTTTGACCTTTTCTGCCCACGTTCCGTCCATAATCCATTACAAATGCAAACACTTCAACATGTCTTTCTTTCTTGTTTTCACAGAGACAGACTTGTAATGGCGCCCAGAATTGTAACTAATTTTTTTCCAGCCTAAATGGGTTCCGCATTAATGCATTTGAATATCCACCAAGTTACAACTCACATTGCACATCTGTGAGCAGCTGCACTTTAATTATAATCACCCAGGACTACGCTGGGAGGAAAATAGTTCGAATCACAACCATTACGATCAATTACAAGTTATTAAGACAGCATTAATTCGACAGAATGTGAATCGAGGATCGTAAAAAGGGCTCTAAAGCTGCATTGGAACCATGGCACGTAGTACAGACTAAAAAATAAAAATTATAACAAATCGTAGCTAATATAGGACAATACTTTGTCTACGTAGTCAGCTGGTGACTGAAATACCTATGTTCAGCTACAACGTAAATCTAACAATATATTCCTCTAAATCTCATAACCAGTTGCCATATTTCCAGAAAGCAGCTTGGCGGGGATGGTGTAAACTACCATCATTTCAGTATTTAACTAAATAAAACTCAACTGTATCTGTATAGGACAGCTCCACACCATCATACAGTAACACTATTATGTAGATAAGAACTACAACTATAGGATGTTCAGCAGCACTTACTACAACAAATCAGGCCTAACGAAAAAGGATAAATGTACTGGTAAGCGATGAGTATGGAATACAAAATATAAATAAATGGATGAAGAGAAGAAAAAGAAATTGGATTCATCAAGTGGAAGGGATGGACACCACAAGACTAGTTAAAAATCATGGACGGCAGCAAGGGAAACGACTGCACGAACGACCACCCAAGAGATGGGAGAACAGCTAGTCCAATACATCCACGGAATGAGACTGACAAACCAGAGAACGCCTCGTCAAGAGATAAAGAAGAAGAAGAAGAAGATCAGTAGAGAAAGTGAACGAAATAAAAAATATCGAAAATTCAGTGAATCGTACAAATAAATTTAAAATATCTACTTACCCAATTACAATCGATAGTTCTCCAAAAAATTAAATCCCCAGCCACCCAGAATAGCCTAATACTGCTCAAATAACCACGTTTAACATATTTCATCGACAGCCTGCAAAATTTAAACCTAAGAAAGCAGAATTTTACTCATTATACCCGCCATTTATTCAAAATAAATAAAAAAATCCTAACTTTTTAAATAAATTTTCGCTCGAGTAAACTTTTCCGTCGCGCGTATTCATTGCGACATTTTCCACATCTTCTGGTCAGTGATACTTTTATACTTTTTATTGTTCTCTCCCCCTTACCCGTATCCCCCTACTGTGTCACTACAGGCACCAGTGGCTTTCTTTCTAAATTCAGTAGCATTGCTCACTGATAAGTGTTTATACCCCACCCATCCTACCCTTTGTAACTATTTCGTCCATCTGCCATATCACTTTGCACTGGTTGTATGCTTTCTTATTATGCAAAACATGGTGGTGGATGTCCTATTTTCCATTAATCTGAAAACCATTTCAGGACAAATATTACTCTCAAAAACAACTGCCCCCACACCGAAGGTCCTTCAACATCATTCTCTCTACCACCCTTGTTTGTAACAGACTGGTTTCATCAAATTCAACGATAACTCCCGGCGAACCCAGTTTCACCGCATGTCCTAAGGAATTAAGAACAGACGGCCGGACTGCTAAGCAATCAATAACCGCTTTCCCATCAGTCTAAGTTTTGTGAATAGCACACCAGACAGGACTCTTCAGAAGAAAAACAAAATCCTGGCAAGTGCGAGTAGAACTCACGAACCGACGGTTCAGTATAAATTTGATTACGAACACAAATATTGTCTGTTATCGATATCGACACTGGCAAGATATCGTGCCGAGAATTCGAAGACTTTCGAGAATGTCAAACAAAACATTTTCTTCGTGTGGTATAGTTACAGATCAGCAGTTTTTGGATTTTCACCTTTAATTTTACCGTTAAGCCTTGCTCCTTACCAAATTTCATGATTCTGGTTCAACCGGAAGTACCCTATAAGTTTCGCTTTGCGAATATCGAAATACGTGACTTAAAATCACCGTAACTTTTGATAACATTGGCTGAGAAGGCTGTGTTTTGTACTTTAGTATATGACATCAGTTTCAACTCGATACGTCTGCCCATTCTTGTGAAAAAGGTGTCTCAACAGACGGACAGTCAACAGTTGGATAATAAATGCCAAAAACATTTTTTGTTTCGTGTCATGTAATTACAAATTATTACTGATCGGATTTTTTCCTTTAGTTGTACGTGAAACCTTGCTGCTTGCCAAATGTCGTGATTCTGAGTCAACGTTTTGAGGAATGAGTTTGTGTCAAAACATGGCGCTAACTTTTGATTTATATTGGCGTAGAAGCTTCAATTTTTTACTCCGCCGAGGGGCAATACACTTCAGTGACATAAATTTCATCTTGATTCGTCTTTCCTGTCCCGAGAAAAAGGGCTTATAACGGTTGGACAGAGAGACAGACAGAGAAACTACAGAGTGATCCTGTAAGGGTTTCGAATGACGTGCGGAACCCTAAAAACCAGAAAATCATAACAATAAAATATTTCACAACTCGGTATTGATTTGTCGAACCATGTATCACGACGAACAGGTTACCACACATGATCTCTACTGTAGCGCCACATAAAATGGTCCCATGGACGTTTCTCGGGAACCTTCGCCACCTCTATCTCACATCGACGCACGCTGCATTTACGAATATTTGCAACAAGATTAAACATTTTTCACGAAGTTGATAATGATGACAGGACCCGTAGCTACTCAGTGAAAATAAGCACACTGAAATACAGGTAAAAAATTTCAACACTCCTCCTCTCTTCAAAAACATCTCCCAAATGTAGTGGAGCATTAGGACTCACTACGGACCCCGTGTTTTATAACTGAAAAGACTAAATGGTGACGAAATGTTAGAATTCCCGCCGAGGCAGAAGAGACAATACTCTGTTTCTTACGCGCAACAGAGATTAAAAAATGTCTCTCTAAACCAACAAAAAATGACGACAAATAATACTATAAAGCAGAGCTATCACAATAGCCACTAACATTAAGTCTCTCGTTCAAGCCCACGGCTATTTTCACAGGTTCCTTTTGGCGCCGCCAGGGCTATGTCGCTCGTACGTGGGGGTCCTAATGAACTTGTCGTTGACGGAACTAATTTATGTGTCAGATCATGAGGTTCACAATGGCGTAAAAGGTCAGATACAAATGATACGCACTGCTATAAATCTCTTGTCACCGAAATGAAACACAGTATTAAGTGATACGATTGCAGTGTTTGTTCCACTGGTCACAATATCGTTTGATTGCCAGAGTTGGCGGCGAGGGTAATCAACATATTAACGGTTCAAATTCCAGCGGCGTATGCCAGTTTGGTACTAGGCAGACAAGAAACAAAGCAAGTATTGGTGTATTAGATTGGGATTGATACAAACTGCACTGGCACGAAGACGGCAAACATAATCCACATTAATTACAAGTAAGCAGAAATAACAATTTCAAATCGTATTTCGTTTCTTTAATAAAGCGCGTATGATTTAAAAGACAAATTCATTTTGTGGCAAAAATACAGCCTGATGCATCAAAGCGGTCTATAACGCGTTAGAAATTCTTATAAAAATGTATTTCGCATGAGATGGGTAACGAAAACTTTTTTTTTTCAAGACAGAGTGGTGGTACATTCGACTCATCGAACATATTCTATACGAGCCTGGTACCTTTGTAAGAGAATGTATAATTTGTAACTTAGCGATATTCCGGGTCTAGTTTAGCAGGGGATACAACCCGTCGGCTTTGACCAATGACGTCATAATTGGCCACAGAGCATGTATTACAAAGATGAAAGAGCTGAGAAGAATGATCGGAAACACAGGAAGGCAAGAGAGAAAAACTGCACTTCACATATATAAGGGCCAGTAGTATTTTCACGTTAACGATATCGCGTGTTTGTATCTTAGTATTTCTCCGCAAAATACAATGGAAAGAAATGAATGAAATATATTACTAGCAAAGAATACATCACGTTACATGTATATCAGTTCTATCTCGAAACTCTTTCGAACTGTATTGCCTAAGTGCAGTACGGAATACAAGTTCAGCGTACGTCGATTTCTTCGTTTTCACTAGCAGCACTGTCCTGTTCTTCAACTGAACGATGTATCCTCCGCTTCAGCAAACCCTAAGTGGAACACGTGATACAAATTGTAGATGTGTTGTTTATTTCGTCTCCGCTATTACTAACAGTCTTTTGTTACGTACTGATGACAGAAGGACCTACGTATGAAATATATGTGTACTAGACTTCCGTTGACCTCTACATATGTACACTGGTAACGAAAAGGTGGAAATAGACGTACGTTACATTTGCAACCTGTGCCTCAATTGAACTACACGGAGACAAGAACACGACACATGTACAATTTGTATCCCGTACTTCACTATGGGGTACAGTTTTCTTGTTGCCTTGGACGCTAATAGTATCCCATTCGTTACTCGAGCCATATAGCTATACGCAACATTTGTATCTTGCTCGTCAATTGACACATATAGTGTCAGTGTAAAGGTGGAGTGAAGGACGGGATGCAAATTTTAGTTGTGTCGTCAGTGTAAAGGCGAAGTGAAGGACGGGATACAAATGTTAGTTGTGTCGGGGGTTTCGCCTGTAATATAGCAAGTACACATTCGAAAATGTCGCACTTATACTAATGCTGGGAAACGAAAGAAGATCGACAGCTGAGAAATTTCTATTACGTACTTCACAACACGAAAATACACATGTTGGTGGAATAAAACAGTGAAATATGTCAAAATAGTGAAGTACAGTGAAGGAAGCAAATGGAAAAGTGAACTTACCACACGGAAATATCGAGGAATAATCGAACCTCGCCTAGACAGACAGTAACGAAAATTACATACCCACAAACAGACAAATCCATTCCTATAATGAAAATAAGACACTACACATTGTTCTACAATAACAAACTAATACTCCAAATTACCTCAATATCATTACGAATAATTATTTTAATGTACAATGATAGCGCTTATCCGGAGCACAGAACTGTTTTATTTATTATCTATGCCTCGAAGTGAAGACGTATGACGTCATTGGTCAAAGCCGACGGGTTGTATCCCCTGCTTCACTAGACCCGATAGTCCAGTAATTACAACATTTATAGAACTCGTAGTTATTCAACGCAAACTGCCTCAAACAAACCGTGATAAACACACTGGATGACTAGTTTGACAGTGAAGTCTCTACGAATTGAACTGCTGCGTCCAGAATTTCCTATTCATTAAGTATTAAGTGCCTGTGATAATTTATGTTCTGCGCCCTCAGAGAGATGCAATCGCTTTGACACCTGTATCTTTCGGTGCTACAGACTGACAGAAATCAGATGTCTGTTGATAGCTTACCTTCTGACTGCTATGACTGCTCCGTGTTCTTACTGCATTTCACGGTTTTCCAGAGACCGTAATGAATGAGGCCGGGAACATTAACTCGCTCGCCATTCGACTCGTCTCAGACTGTTGCTCAGCAACGACCTTGGCCGCCGCGGGGATCCATGTATTGTTGAGAGCCAGCGTCACGTCGCGATATGTCCTACATCTGCGTCTACATGATTATTCTGCAATTCAGCATTAAGAGCATGGCAGAGGGTTCATCGAACCGCCTCCAAGCTATTTCCTTACCATTCCACTCTCGAACAGCGCGCGGGAAAAACGAACGCTTAAATATTTCCGTGCGATCTCTGATTTCTCTTATTTTGTTATGACGATAATTTCTCCCTATGTAGGTGGGCATTAACAAAATATTTTCACACTCTGAGGCGTAAGTAGGTCATTGAAACACCATGAAAAACTGCTGCCGCAACGAAAAACGCGTTTCTCTTAATGATTTCCATCTCCGTTCGCGAATCATATCCGTGGTACTTTCTCCCTTGTTTTTTCTAAGATGATGTGCAGAAAATAATCACTTTACAATTAAGTAAACTATCCAGCGATACGAGAAGGAACGTAACTATGCTGGGGCGACTCGGGCAACGCCTCCGAGGATGAAATGTTTCTAGGAACAGAAGGGCAAAATAGGAATGAAACAAGGCACACACATTATTCTTTTTTCTCCTTTTTTTTTTTAAAAAAAAGACGCCTACGAAGCTATTACCCGAATGGGACGGAAATCAGTAGATGTGATGTACGTATATAGACAAACAAATGACTACCATTTCAGAAAAAAATGGATGATTTATTCAAGTCAATAACGCATTGGTCCTCCTCTAGCCCTTGTGCATGCAGTTATTTACCTTGGCACTGATTGATAGAGGTGTTGGGTTTCCTCCTGAGGGATATCGTGCCACATTCCGTCCAATTGGCGCGTTAGATCGTCAAAATTTCGAGCTGGTTGGAGGGCCATGCTCATAATGCTCCAAACGTTCTCAGTTGGGGAGAGGTACGGCGACCTAGCTGGCCAAAGTAGGTCTTGGCAAGCATGAAGCCAATTAGTAGACACTATCATCCTGTGCGGGCGGGCATTATCTTGCTGGAATGTAGGCCCAGAACGGCATGCCATAAAGCGATACAAAACGGGGCGTAGGATACAGTTGACCTACCGCTGTGCTGGAAGGGTGCCGTGGATGACAATGGAGTCCTGCTATGAAACGAAGTAACACTCCAGACATCAGTCTTGATTGTCGGGACGTACGCTGGGCGATAGTCAGGTTGGAATCCCGCCGCTGTCTAGGGCGTCTCCAGACACACCTTCGCTGATCATAGGGGCCTGGAATCTCATTGGGTGTAGTAGAAATGTCTTCAGTGATGAGCCCAGCTTCGAATTGAGCGCTGATGAGCAGAGATAACGTGTCCAGAGAGGTCCCGGACTGAGGTGCGGTACCAATCTGACTGTCACCAGCCCCACGGTCCGACAACCAGGAGTGATGATCTGATTTGCCATTTCGTTTCATAGTGGGACCCCATTGGTTGTCATACACAGCACCCTTACAGCACAGCGGTACGTATGTCCTTCGTGGCATGTCATACTGCGCTTATATTTAAGCAAGATAATGCCGGTCTGCACACTGCGAGGGTTTCCACTGTTTGTGTTCGCGCTTGCGAACTCAAACTGTGCACAGTAGGCTGCATAATGCACAACTTCACTCCCGACGTCCATGGCGAGGTTTATCTTTGCAACCACGACACGATGCAGCGTGGTACAGATGCGCCCAACAGCATGCTGAATGGACCGCTCAGGATTGGCATCACGTTCTCTTCACCGATGAGTGTCGCATATGCCTTCAACCGGACAATCGTCGTAGGCGTGTTCGGAGGCAATCCGGTCAGGCTCAACGCCTTAGACCCAGTGTCCAGCGAGTGCAGCATGGTGGAGGTTCCCTGCAGTTGCGGCCAGCCAGGTAGTCATATCTCTCGATAACTGAGAACATTTGGAGCATTATGGGCATGATCCTCTAATCAGCTCCGGATTTTGACGATATAACGTGCCAGTTGGGCGGAATTGGGCATATTATCCCTCAGGAGGACGTCCAACAACTTTATCAATCAATGACAAGCCGAATAACTGCTTGCATAGGGGCCAGAGGCGGACCAAGCGCTACTGACTTGCGCAACTTCACTCGTTCCCTGAAATAAATCATCAAATTTTTCTGAAGCTGTAATCATTTGTTGTTTGTACATGTCCGTCACACCTACCGATTTCCGTTCCATTCGGATAATTTTTTTGTGGTGCGTCATTTTCTCGTCTTAGAGTGCATATTAAAATGGGAAGAAAAAGTGAGAAAATTAGTAAAATTGATCAGTCAAGAGAAGTTTTTCCTTATGCAAAAATTAAGAAAGTTGATTGAGGATTTGTTACGGATGAAGTTTTACTCTGCCCGAAGCTCACGCAGTATTAGGAAGAACATGAGTTAACTGAATCTATAGACCAAACGGGGTTAGGTGTGAGCAAGTGTATCGGCCAAGGATATGACGGATCATCTGTCATGAGTGATGTACACAAAAGCGCGCAAAGAAAGGAGTCACAATTTAAATTTAGTCCTTAAAAGGGCTGTAGGGGCTACTCAAGGAACAGCTTTTAGAAGCAGTAGAGAAGATCTATAAATTCTTTGGTCTCATCATACTACGATGGTTAGATTTAAAAACTTGTATCATGATTACTTCTAAGTTAACGCTAAAGGCACAAAATCCAACGCGTCAGATTGGCAGATACGACATCACTTTTCGCTTACAGAGGGACTTACTGACATTCTTGGTAGTACCAGTGCAGTGAAATAAGTAAGTCTGAATACGAAATTGCAGGGCTAACGGAGGCTATACAGGGTGTCCAGAAACACTCTGGAAAGCTTGTAGGTTTTCGCAAGATAGGCTGTGCTAAAGAATAACTGTTAAGAAAAAAATTCGATACGTTGAGCCCTCTACTAGTTAATTAACACTGGAGTAGATAACAAGGCAGTTGCGCTCGCAAATTCAAGCAGCCCACCAGAGACGGTGTCGCCAAAAGTGTTGTTAATTTGGTTTCCTAAATCCAAAAAGAGAGCGATACAAAAATTGGACATGCGATGGCAGTAATGATAGAACCCGAGGCAAAGGCTGAGCAGTCTCGTGCGCTGTCTTCTGCGCTAAGAGAACAACTGACGGTAATTGTACGCGTATCTGGCTGGCCGCTTGAATGGCCGCGCGCAACGGCCTATTGGCTATCTTCAGTGCTAATTAACTCGGAAACGGCGCAACGTATTGTATTTTTTCTTGGCAGTTATTTCTCAGTACGACATACCCTGAGGCCTCCTTACAAGCTTTTCAGAGTGTTTCAGACCACCCCGTATTTTAACATCTACAATTACATACAACAGCAGAGTGCAGTATGTTGTGGAGGCAATAGCCCAGAATGTACAATACGCACTCCAAAAGAGGGTAGGAAAACCTTAACTAGAGGCCTGGATGAGGCTTTCAACCGCCGTCCTCCCAGATACGAATCCAGTGTTTTGGAACTCGCCATCTCACTTGGCTGCTGTGTGTTCTTGCCTTAATAGTTCCCCTGCGGCCAACCCACAAATTTTTCTTACTCATGTTCATTAATAGTTTCGTGTTTCTTTTACACACGACCCCTTACGTACCGCTCACATAGGGATCGTGAGGATGAGATTAGAATAATTACTGCAAGCACAGAGGTATTCAAACAGTCATCCTTCCCGTGCTTCACATGTGATTGGAATAGGAAGAAACCCTAATAACTGGTACAACGGGACATTTCCACTGCCATGTACCTCAAGGTGGTTTTCAGAGTGTAGACGCAGATGTAGATCAACTCTGACACAGGGTTGAAACAGCATGGAAAGACGTACAAGTGTCTTCCACTCAAGATCACATCCACCCAGTGCACTGCCTGGTTAAGAGCATTTGTTGCGGTCTAAGGTGGAACCAATGTGTGAATTTCGCACTCTGTACAACAGCAAATTACCTACAAATGTAATAAAGCATTCTTCTGATATGTATAATGCAGCCAACTGGTTGCAACGAAATTTTACATTAACTTGCTTTCGGCGCTGACTATGTGTGTATTCATCAGAAAATCCAAACACTTACCTAAAAACGTTAACACAGAGAAAAATCAAGAATAGGTGGTTATTATACCGAAAAGATTTGTGAGACTGTACTGGTATGTAACAAAATGGTTCAAATGGCTCTGAGCACTATGGGACTTAACATCTATGGTCATCAGTCCCCTAGAACTTAGAACTACTTAAACCTAACTAACCTAAGGACATCACACAACACCCAGCCATCACGAGGCAGAGAAAATCCCTGACCCCGCCGGGAATCGAACCCGGGAACCCGGGCGTGGGAAGCGAGAACGCTACCTCACGACCACGAGATGCGGGCGGTATGTAACAACAGATGAACAGATTCAAGAGCGAAATACTCTATTCGTATAAAATACTTTATAAGAAGATAATATTTAAACCATATAAAACTACAGACGTTGGAAGTGACGAACTTCGTAATTGTCAGTAAAATTATAGCTACATAGCTACATACCTACACCGCAAAGGATTGGAAGAAGAAACAGTCATTGGAGGTGGCATCAGACTAAGAGGCTCACAGGCCGAAATTGCCACAAAGTGGACATGAAAAAGTCGCGCCATCTACTAAAAATCGAAGAACCCGCCCGGTTAGCCGAGCGGTTTAACGCACGGCTTTCTGGAGTGGGGAGGAGCGCCTGGTCCCCGGCACGAATCCTCCCGGCGGACTTGTGTCGAGGTCCGGTGTGCCAGCCAGTCTATGAATGGTTTTTTAGGCGGTTTTCCATCTGCCTCGGCGAATGCGGGCTGGTTCCCCTTATTCCGCCTCAGCTACACTATGTCGGCGATTGCTGCGCAAACAAGTTCTCCACGTACTCGTAGACCACCCTTACTCTACCACGCAAACATAGGGGTTACACTCGTCTGGTGTGAGACGTTCCCTGGGGGTGCACCGGGGACCGAACCGCAAAGTAACCGTGTGAGTCGGTGGAGGAATGAAGTGGACTGCGGTAGTCGTCGTGGGGTTGTGGACCACAACAATCGAAGAAATCAGCTGCTTGAGTTAGAAAAATATTTTAAACAGCGTACAAGTGTTCATCTCACAGGCCAATAGCCAGCATTATTCAAATTGAAATTTATACAGGACTATATTTTGTATGAAAACGATTAAAACGTAATAAATAAAAAGGGGGGAGGAAGGCAATGTTTTAGAGTCCACACTGAGGAAAAAGAGAAGTTAGCTTCAGGCGTTTCGAAGTAAGGGCTTTATACCATTGGAGAAAATTTTATTACGTATGAATGAAGCAGTCATTAAGAGAGATGGCTCAGAAAATTTATAATTCTTCTACGGTATTATGTCTGAAGCCTTTCCTATCTCTGTGCAGGACGCTCACGTCATCAACTTCTTTAGGCTTGCGGCCTGCAGTTAATAAATGACCAGCAGAGGTCGAGTTGTACAGGGTGTTCGGAAACTCCCATTACAGACTTTTAGGACCTGTAGAGGGGAATGAGTAGGTAATATTTTCAATTGGAACCCATGTCCGGAAATGTATCAAAAATGGCTCTGAGCACTATGGGACTTAACATCTATGGGCATCAGTCCCCTAGAACTTAGAACTACTTAAACCTAACTAACCTAAGGACATCACACACATCCATGCCCGTGGCAGGATTCGAACCTGCGACCGTAGCAGTCGCGCGGCTCCGGACTGAGCGCCTAGAACCGCTAGACCACCACGGCCGGCGGAAATGTATCCTTTCCATGCTACAGCCATATGAAATCATGTTGCTAATGCGACCACTTTTATGAGTAATTGATTAGACTTAAGCAAATACATCACTTGTTTTAGAGTTCCGCTCATTAATAGCCAAAGAAATTCCTCCTGTACTCGCTGACGTGTTCTGTTCAATGTGGTGCAGAACGGCCTCTTCCGATTCGGGTGTGTGAAGTCTCCTTGGAGAGCTAGTCATGCCTGCTAAAACGTGTAGGCACCCTTTCTCGAAGCCGCTGCGTAATTGTGTTGAAAAGAGTATGCGATGGAGCCGGAGCTGTGGAGAACGATGTTGATAAAGTCGACTAACACCGTGAGGTTCGGCATTCAGAAGGATCATTTCGGCGCATCGTGCAAACGTGTACTCAACCATGTTGTTCTAACACTCGCAGATACGTGATTGAAGCTAGATCCGGGTCAGAGAGGTAGAACAGGCGTCAAATGATATATAGGGTGGTCCATTGATCGTGACCGGGACAAATATCTCACGAAATAAGCGTCAAACCAAAAACCTACAAAGAACGAAACCTGTCTAGCTTCAAGAGGGAAACCAGATGGCGCTATGGTTGGCCCGCTAGATGGCGCTGCCATAGGTCCAACGGATATCAAATGCGTTTTTTGAATCGGAACCTCCATTTTTATTACATATTCGTGTAGTACGTAAAGAAATATGAATGTTTTAGTTGGACCACTTTTTCCGCATTGTGATAGATGGCACTGTAATAGTCACAAACGTATAAGTACGTGGTATCACGTAACATTCCGCCAGTGCGGACGGTATTTGCTTCGTGGTACATTACCCGTGTTAAAATGGACCGTTTACCAATTGTGGAAAAGGTCGATATCGTGTTGATGTATGGCTATTGTGATCAAAATGCCCAACGGGCGTGTGCTATGTATGCTGCTCAGTGTCCTGGACGACATCATCCAAGTGTCCGGGCCGTTCGCCGGACAGTTACGTTATTTAAGGAAACAGGAAGCGTCCAGCCACATGTGAAACGTCAGCCACGACCTGCAACAAATAATGATGCCCATGTAGGTGTTATAGATGCTGTCACGGCTAATCCGCACGTCAGTAGCAGACAAATTGCGCGAGAATATGGAATCTGAAAAACGTCGGTGTTGAGAATGCTACATCAACATCGATTGCACCCGTACAATATTTCTATGCACCAGGAATTGCATGGCGACGACTTTGAACGTCGTGTACAATTCTGCCACTGAGCACAAGAGAAATTACGGGACGATAACAGATTTTTTTGCACGCATTCTATTTAGCGACGAAGCGTCATTCACCAACAGCGGTAACGTAAACCGGCACAACATGCACTATTGGGCAACGGAAAATCCACGATGGCTGCGACAAGTGGAACATCAGCGACCTTGGCGTGTTAATGTATGGTGCGGCATTATGGGAGGAAGGATAATTGGCCCCCATTTTATCGATGGCAATCTAAATGGTGCAATGTATGCTGATTTCCTAAGTAATGTTCTACCGATGTTGCTACAAGATGTTTCACTGCATGACAGAATGGCGATCTACTTCCAACATGATGGATGTCCGGCACATACACGTGTGCGGTTGAAGCGGTATTGAATAGCATATTTCATGACAGGTGGATTGGTCTTCGAAGCACCATATCATGGCCCGCACGTTTACCGGATCTGACGTCCCCGGATTTCTTTCTGTGGGGAAAGTTGAAGGATATTTGCTATCGTGATCCACCAACAAGGCCTGACAACATGCGTCAGCGCATTGTCAATGCACGTGCGTACATTACGGAAGGCGGACTACTCGCTGTTGAGAGGAATGTCGTTACACGTATTGCCAAATGCATTGAGGTTGGCGGACATCATTGTGAGCCTTTATTGCATTAATGTGGTATTTACAGGTGATCACGCTGTAACAGCATGCGTTCTCAGAAATGATAAGTTCACAAAGGTACATGTATCACATTGGAACAACCGAAATAAAATGTTCAAACGTACCTACGTTTCTGTATTTTAGTTTAAAAAACCTACCTGTTACCAACTGTTCGTCTAAATTTTGAGCCATATGTTTATGACTATTACAGCGCCAAATCTATCACAAAGCGAAAAAAGTGGTCTAACTAAAACATTCATATTTCTTTACGTACTACACGAATATGTAATAAAAAATGGGGGTTCCTATTTAAGAAAACGCAGTTGATATCCGTTTGACCTATGGCAGCACCATCTAGCGGGCCAACCATAGCGCCATCTGGTTTCCCACTTCAAGCTAGACGAGTTTCGTTCTTTGTAGTTTTTCGTTTGATGCTTATTTCGTGAGATATTTGGCCCGGTCACTATCAGCACCCTGTATATGATATATCTAACAGCAGTTGCTCGTCCTATATAACAGGCTTGACATGTGTCACAGCTAATTTTATAGACAGTTGAATTTTATAAGGTAGCATGCACTGGTTCCAAACTAGGAATAAGATAATTTTTTAAGCTGTTTTTAGCAGAAAACGCTACTTTAAAGTATTTATTTAGGAGGAGACGTCGAATCCAGCGACATACAGGTCCTAGAAACAGTATAGAGAAACAAAATATCTTTTCCTTATTGGCTATTAGGAGAAGTGCCAAGAATTGTGACTATTACTAGTTTTATTTTTTGACAATATTACCCACTATTAAAAACCATTCAAAAGCCAAGATGGCACAAAATATTTTTTATTCAGGACAACCGGTTTCAACAGTCTTTGACTCACCTTCAAGTCTTAAACATCTTTTTGTTCATTTTACGCTGAACCTCATACAAGAGATATCAAGTGGATAAAAGTCAGCATACCATAAGAGTTTGTCATTGCTGAAGTATTTGAAAACACGCAGCGATGACAAACTTTTATAATGTACTGAGTTTTATCCACTTGACCTCTCGTGTATGAGGTTCAGCGTAAAATAAACTTGTTTTACTACAAAAAGATGTTTAAGACTTGAAGATGACAGCAAAGACTGTTGAAATTGTTCGTCTCGAATAAAAAATATTTTTGCGATCTTGGCTTTTGAATACTTTTTAACAATTAAAACATATCGCCCTTCAGTATTGTCATAAGGAGATAACTGAATTATCCACGATGGTTGTTTCGTATCCATCACTGACTGCAGCAGTTTTTATCAAGTTACACATCCATAGTCGGTGTCGAAACCAGGTTAAAGGAAAATCTTGCTGAGACTGGTCGGCTAGATTATAAATATAATTTTTTTTTTATTTACTATTAAAAACAGTCTTGATCACGACTTATTTATCAAGGTAACCGGTTTCGACCACTGCTGTGGTCATCTTCAGACCTGTAAGTTGTATACAAAGCTATAATTAAAGGGCTACATACATTAAATAAAATAGATAAAGTTATAAAGCAATAAAACGATGAATTACCATTGAGTAGGAACCTCTTTCTGTTGGAGAATCACTACTGGAGAAACCAGTGCACGTCTTACTATATGTAATGGAAGCTCCGCCCACTTCTGACGGCATGATGTCATTACTAACAAATGAGATATAAGTCGAATAACAATGTAAAATTTCTTAGTTAAAAGATCTTTGTCAAGAATTAAAAATAAATACACATAAACTTAGCTTATTAAACAGCTATTGTCAATTATGAAGCGTTAAAAATATTTAAATATGTAGGATAAATGAACTTTGGATTGGCAGTACATGGGTTGCCCTCTCATGGCCTGTTAGTGAACCATTTGGAACCACTGGTTGCCATGGTGAAGTTGGACACCGTACCAAAGATGAGGCAGCAGGCTTCTTTCCACTAAAGTTGTTGTAAAGGCGATAGGCGAACTAGTGGTTGCCATGGTGAGTACAAACGCCAGTGCAAAGATGTGGCAGCAGGCTTCTTTCTAACGAAGTTGTTGCGATAGTGGAATGGCGAAGACTGTCACGTCAGACGATGTATTATTCAGCAGCAACATGTCTTTATTGAAACGATTTTCAACGAGTAGGCTGCAATAATCTTTAGCTGACATGTATACTACATGCTGCACGAATACGATACGAAGTAGTTGTCCATATTTATGAAATACGGTCTATGAAGTTCGTATGTAAATTACCTGTGACAATTTTTAAAAGGCACTGCTATTCCTTAAGTTGTACGCCAGTCTTATAAAGAAATAAAAATAATGAAAATGGAAGGAATTTAAAATTATAATACTATGAGCCATAGTGTCAAAAATAAAAGGATGTGAATTGAATTAGCAATATGCAGGCTAAAAGCATATAAGCAAAAATTCTAAAACAGATAGTCAGTCATAAAATAATGTTTGATGAAATAAAATTACAATCTAAAGATAAAGATAGAAATAAGAAATTTTACATTGTTATTCGACTTATAACTCATTGGTTAGTAATGACATCATGCTGTCAGAAGTGGGCGGAGCCTCCATTATATATAGTGGGACGTGCACTGGTTTCTCCAGTAGTGATTCTCCAACAGAAAGAGGTTCCTACTCAATGATAATTGATCGTTTTTTTGATTTATAACTTTATGTATTTTGTTTAATGTATTTGACCTCTAATTATGGCTTTGTATACAACTTGTAGGTCTGAAGATGACCACAGCAGTGGTCGAAACCGGTCACCTTGATGAATAAATTGTGATCAAGACTGTTTTTAATAGTAAATATTTGTAACACATTGATCACTGCCACTCCCATAATGTATTCAAAAGTATAAATATCATATTTTTGTACAGTTGACGTCTCACAGCCATGTTTAAGATTGTAGGAATGTATTCTTCCTTACTTGTATCCTTACTGGCGTTGAATTTTTAATGGCAAACAGTGTGGTATGTCTGACGTCTGTGGCGAGGAGTTGGACGTCATTCCACTGAAGCTGCGAAGCAAACGCAGAGGCAGACAGCCGGACAGCGACGCAGTTGCATCACGACGGTGCGCGCGCGCAGCGGCAGCCTTCGACAGCGCGGCGGCGCCGGCTGCAGCGTCCCGTCGCCTCTTCGCGCTCGCATTGGCCGCTGTCGTGCCCGCAGGTGGTGACGTAAGATGAGGGGCCCGCGCCTGCAGCGCAGCTACAGCGGCGACGTGGCCCCGCCGTCCACGGCGCCTACCTGCTCCAGCGGCTGGGCCGTCGCCGCGGGAGCCTTCGTCATACAGGTCAGTCAGCAGGTCAAGCTCGCCGCGTCCCTTACCAAGAGGGACCGCGTAAAATACACTCCTGGAAATTGAAATAAGAACACCGTGAATTCATTGTCCCAGGAAGGGGAAACTTTATTGACACATTCCTGGGGTCAGATACATCACATGATCACACTGACAGAACCACAGGCACATAGACACAGGCAACAGAGCATGCACAATGTCGGCACTAGTACAGTGCATATCCACCTTTCGCAGCAATGCAGGCTGCTATTCTCCCATGGAGACGATCGTAGAGATGCTGGATGTAGTCCTGTGGAACGGCTTGCCATGCCATTTCCACCTGGCGCCTCAGTTGGACCAGCGTTCGTGCTGGACGTGCAGACCGCGTGAGACGACGCTTCATCCAGTCCCAAACATGCTCAATGGGGGACAGATCCGGAGATCTTGCTGGCCAGGGTAGTTGACTTACACCTTCTAGAGCACGTTGGGTGGCACGGGATACATGCGGACGTGCATTGTCCTGTTGGAACAGCAAGTTCCCTTGCCGCTCTAGGAATGGTAGAACGATGGGTTCGATGACGGTTTGGATGTACCGTGCACTATTCAGTGTCCCCTCGACGATCACCAGTGGTGTACGGCCAGTGTAGGAGATCGCTCCCCACACCATGATGCCGGGTGTTGGCCCTGTGTGCCTCGGTCGTATGCAGTCCTGATTGTGGCGCTCACCTGCACGGCACCAAACACGCATACGACCATCATTGGCACCAAGGCAGAAGCGACTCTCATCGCTGAAGACGACACGTCTCCATTCGTCCCTCCATTCACGCCTGTCGCGACACCACTGGAGGCGGGCTGCACGATGTTGGGGCGTGAGCGGAAGACGGCCTAACGGTGTGCGGGACCATAGCCCATCTTCATGGAGACGGTTGCGAATGGTCCTCGCCGATACCCCAGGAGCAACAGTGTCCCTAATTTGCTGGGAAGTGGCGGTGTGGTCCCCTACGGCACTGCGTAGGATCCTACGGTCTTGGCGTGCATCCGTGCGTCGCTGCGGTCCGGTCCCAGGTCGACGGGCACGTGCACCTTCCGCCGACCACTGGCGACAACATCGATGTACTGTGGAGACCTCACGCCCCACGTGTTGAGCAATTCGGCGGTACGTCCACCCGGCCTCCCGCATGCCCACTATACGCCCTCGCTCAAAGTCCGTCAACTGCACATACGGTTCACGTCCACGCTGTCGCGGCATGCTACCAGTGTTAAAGACTGCGATGGAGCTCCGTATGCCACGGCGAACTGGCTGACACTGACGGCGGCGGTGCACAAATGCTGCGCAGCTACGCCATTCGACGGCCAACACCGCGGCTCCTGGTGTGTCCGCTGTGCCGTGCGTGTGATCATTGCTTGTACAGCCCTCTCGCAGTGTCCGGAGCAAGTATGGTGGGTCTGACACACCGGTGTCAATGTGTTCTTTTTTCCATTTCCAGGAGTGTACACTACTGGCCATTGAAATTGCTACACCAAGAAGAAATGCAGATGATAAACGGGTATTCATTGGACAAATATATTATACTAGAACTGACATGTGATTACATTTCGACGCAATTTGAGTTCATAGATCCTGAGAAATCAGTACCCAGAACAACCACCTCTGGCCGAAGTAACGGCCGTGATACGCCTGAGCATTGAGTCAAACAGAGCTTGGATGGCGTGTACAGGTACAGCTGCCCATGCAGCTTCAACACGATACCGCAGTTCATCAAGAGTAGTGACTGGCGTATTGTGACGAGCCAGTTGCTCGGCCACCATTGACCACACATTTTCAATTGGTGAAAGATCTGGAGAATGTGCTGACCAGGGAAGCAGTCGAACATTTTCTGTATCCAGAAAGGCCCGTACACGACCTGCAAGATGCGGTCTTGCATTATCCTGCTGAAATGTAGGGTTTCGCAGGGATCGCGTGAAGGGTAGAGCCACGGGTCGTAACACATCTGAAACGTAACGTCCACTGTTCAAAGTGCCGTCAATGCGAACAAGAGAGACGTGTAGCCCATACTATCATGCCGGGTGATACGCCAGTATGGCGATGACGAATACACGCTTCGAATGTGCGTTCATCGCGATGTCGCCAAACACGGATGCGACCATCATGATGCTCTAAACAGAACCTGGATTCATCCGAAAAAATGACGTTTTTCCATTCGTGCACCCAGGTTCGTCGTTGAGTACGCCATCGCAGCCGCTCCTGTCTGTGATGCAGCGTCAAGGGTAACCGCAGCCGTGGTCTCCGAGCTGGTAGTCCATGCTGCTGCAAACGTCGTCGAACTGTCGTGCAGATGGTTGTTGTCTTGTAATCGTCCCCATGTGTTGACTCAGGGATCGAGACGTGGCTGCACGATCCGTTACAGCCATTCGGATAAGATACCTGTCATCTCGACTGCTAGTGATACGAGGCCGTTGGGATCCAGCACGGCGTTCCGTATTACCCTCCTGAACCCACCGATTCCATATTCTGCTAACAGTCATTGGATCTCGACCAACGCGAGCAGCAATGTCGCGATACGGTAAACCGCAATCGCGATAGGCTGCAATCCGACCTCCTTACACGAGGCATCACCACAACGTTTCACCAGGCAACGCTCCGTCAACTGCTGTTTGTGTATGAGAAATCGGTTGGAAACTTTCCTCATGTCAGCACGTTGTAGGTGTCGCCACTGGCGTCAACCTTGTGTGAATGCTCTGGAAAGCTAATCATTTACATATCACAGCATCTTTTTCCTGTCGGTTAAATTTCGCGTCTGTAGCACGTCATCTTCGTGGTGTAGCAATTTTAATGGCCAGTAGTGTAGTACATCAACGACTGGGGAAACCTCGTCTCTCATAAAGAACTCTCCGAATGAATCTAAACTCTGAAAATAAAGCGGACTAGTAGTAATATACCAAGATTGGTGAAGTCTTCTCGGATTATCTTCTGACTCATGGCAGCGTGTTGCGGCAACGTTTCGACAAGTAGTCTAATCGCCATCATCAGGAGAAGAGTCGGATTCGTGTCTAGTTCATTCCCTCATGGCCGCTGGAACGCGGCTCCTCGGGTGAGGGCCAACACGTGTGCTACTTCCACGCCTTCAGACAGACGTCACGCTAGTGGTGTGGGGAACCACCATCAGGTTGGATGGAGGTCCAGGCATCGAGTCTTGGTGCCGCCTATTCCGCCAGCTGTCTCCGCCACTTTCTATCAGAGCGTTCCTGGCGTATTTTTGATAACATAGCATCCCATGCCAAGTTCAGCTGGAAACCGTTGTCCCGGTTGGCAGGATGGTCACGTACAGCCGCGTGGAGCGGCAGCGCGGTTTGAGGCGTCATGTCACGGATTGCGCTGCCCCTTCTGCCGGAGGTTCGAGTCCTCTCTCGGGTATGAGTGTGTGTTGTTCTTACCGTAAGTTAGTTGGTGTGTCAGTCTAGGGACCGATGACCTAAGCAGTTTCGTCCATTAGAAATTCACACACATTTGAACATTTTGTCACCTACTCTTATTTCCACTGTCTCTTTGACGACTGAATCCTAGAACTCATTTCCACGGCACAGCACCTTTCTCGAGCCTTAGCAAAAATACGTCAGGATGTGAAGCCAGTGGAGGCAGCATGCGGAATTGAGATGCTGCACCAGGCCTCAACGCCCAGATCCCATCCACTTCATCGCCCTTCACACGCTACATCCACTGAGCGCGATATTTCTTCGGGGGACACATAACTGGCCCACCCATTGAGCCATCGTCAAAGTAGCGTGCGGTCCAGCGGTATGAAGGAACCTGACATGAACCTGAGACTACGCCTGAAGATGATGGGTAGGAAACTTGTCGAAACGCTGTTACACCACAACTCGGCTGGTAGCCCGAGAAGATTTCATGAATAAAATTCGCCGGCCAAGCCTGCATCACATTGTAATACGTCGAAACGCTTGTAGACGGTGTGTGCATTCGTAGATCTAGGAGCGCCATGTCATGTGTGGCTAGGGAAGTCAGTGTTACCAAGTGCTCAGTTGAAGCCTAATTGTCAAAGTGGGAACCTGAAATCAGATGTCTTTTGTCAAAGAGCACAATATCTACATGTGACATACTTCCAAGGGGCAAAAGGATCTTGAAAACTGGTGATGTAGCGGCTTGTACAGTATATGCTGCTACGATAGTGATATGCAGCTAGTGAATAGAAGAGGGTAGAACGCACTAAGGGACCACCAACTACTAACCATTGAAGGATAGCTCACAATAAACTAAAACTGCTAGGTTTAATGATGATTGTATCCAACCAGTTTTTCTCCGCCAGTATATCTGCACTCTATTCAGTTTCTAACGGTCCATCACAATTCTCAAAAGCCATGCACTCCATCTCGCGTATCAAATTCGCTTATCCTTCCCTAAATCGAAGCCTTTACCAGCTCATAAAATTCCCATTTCTCCTCATCCACATGGATCATTTACATGTAATCTAATATCCACCAAAGTTACTCTAATAACACTTTCCTTTCTCCCATTAGTTACCAATTCTAGCTTGGTGCTAACACCAACACGTCCAACCTATTTAGCAACTACACACTTTCCATATTCTCTTCCAATGCAATAAACACAATCTTTCCCTCCCAGACAACGAAATGTCTCCATCCTAAGACATTTACTTAATCACTCCTGTCCCCATATCTCATGTCTTCCGTCACTGGCTCTCCCATAATACGCAACTAATTATTTTTTATTTTGTGGCAACTAGTTTCCACTATTTTGTCATCAAAGTCTGCCATCTGGCTACAAAATAGTGAAAATTAGTTGCCGTGAAATTATGTTTTATAACAGTCTTTTGGTGATACACATTTGTAAATGGGTCTAGTACGTCCTTGATATGGCTGGCCGGCAGTTTGTTTTCGTCCCCCAGCAACTATTGATAATGCTTTTGGGGCTTGGTTACAAATAGCTTTGAAGTATATTCTTTAGGAATAATCGAACCATTCCATGCCAACAAGAGTCTACGAGGGACGTTCTGTAAGTAATGCAACACATTTTTTTTTTGAAAGCGGGTTGGTTTTATTCAGGATTCCAATACTGCAAGTTATTCCCCACTCTTTTGGCTACAAAATCGTTTCTTTTTTTCAACATAAAAACCGCTCAGTGCGCTGGCCTCAAGCCACCTTACTGGGAGGGCCTGTACACTCGCGTGGTACGACTCTACTGGTCGACGTCGGAATCAAAATATTGCTGTATCAATAACCTCTCCATCACCCACGTACTGCTACGCGCATAGTGCGTCCATTATTGATCCAAAAGATTGAAGTCAGAAGGTGCCAGACACGGGCTGTAGGTTAGACGAGGAAGAACAGTCCAATGAAGTTTTGTGAGCTCCTCGCGGGTGCGCAGACTTGTGAGAGGCCGTGCTTTGTCATACAGAAAACCGTTTGCTTTTTTGTGGCGACGAACACGCTGAAGTCTTTTCTTCAATTTCGTGAAAGTAACGCAATTCACATCATAGTTGATCGTTGCACCATGAGGGAGGACATCAAACAGAATAACCTCTTCAGAGTCCCAGAAGATCGTTGCCATTTTACTGGCTGAGGGCGTGGCTTCGAACTTTATATTCGGAGGAGAGGTGGTTTGGTGCAGTTTAATGAATTTCCATTTTGTTTCCGGTTCGAAGTGATGAACCTATGTTCCATCGCCTGTGACGACGATCGGCAAAAAATTGCTACGATCAGCCTCCCAAGGCGCAAGCAATTCCGCACAAATGGTCCTGCCTGTTTATGGTCTTCTGTTAGATGGTGATGAACCCAACAGGCACACACCTTTGAGTACCCCAAGTGGTGGACGAGTGTGTCAGCACTACAGACGGATACATTCAATTGAGCAGCGAGGTGACTGACTGTGATCCATCGATAGCCTCGATGGAGAGTGTCTGCACATTTCAACATTGCAGGAGTCAAAGCTGTATACGACAGGCCGGCACGTGGGAGGTGGGACAGTTTTGCACGATCTTGTGGCGATGACGACAGAAGCCTTGTCCAACGACTCACGGTGCTTTTGTTCACTGCTAGGTCCCTGTAGACATTCTGCAAGCGCCTATGAATACCTGTGATGCTCTGGTTTTCCACCAAAAGAAACTCAATGATAGCTCTCTGCTTGGGACGCACGTCCAATAAAAACGCCATATTGAGCTATATATAGCACCGCCACCTATCTTAATTGCGTAATACTATAGGGGCTGAAGCGGGAATATTCCACGATGTTCCACAAGAAATTCGGAATTTTTTAAACCGAAAGTGGCCGAGAAAAAAATGTGTTGCATTATTTACTCTTCGCCCCCCGCATAAATAACTTACAGGAACGCTTCTGGGTGACGTCGACAAGAGTTCCCCCTGTCATTTTCGAGGCATAACTGCAGCAAGTAAGCCTGTCCAAGGGAATTTAAAACCCCGGTTTGCGGAGAAACTGCCGAAAGATTACACACACACACACACACACACACAAATACACACACATAAGCACACACACACACACACACAATGTAAACACTAACACCATCACTAATCAAAGACGACCAATGTCAGAAGTTATCGATAGTGAAATTATTGCATACGCGCACTTTGGTTCCACCTCTGTATTATCACCACTCACCCGGTGCACAGTTGGTCGATAGGGCCACGCATGTCTGATCTGTTTCTCACTATAGCCCTTCTTACGAAAGGTGAGTTTGTTTGCGTGACCATTCTCCACAGCAAGCACAGAAATATATGTTTTGTAAATAATAACCACCTGTTCTTGCTGAACTATGTTTTAATTATTCCAGATTCGTTTCCCTTTTTCACTTTAAGGCATCGTCATTGTGATCTAGGATGAAACAGACAGTAATAATAATGTTGTGCCATCACTTTTCTTGTTTATCTGTTGCGATGTTAGCAACGAACCAATTTCTGGTGCATTGCAGGAACTACCTACTACTGACAAAAGACACTTTCATGAGATATTGAGCATTTGACACTTTCATGAGATAGTTAGCTATATATGCATGTATGGATCAGTTTTTCCGCCATACATGCATGGTACAAAGTACGTGTGTAGCGGAGGAACTATGTGAAGAAGATGTTGTTCATAGATTTATTTTGAAAGCTATGTTATTGGTAACGCATGTAATCAATATTGGAGTATTTAAAAACTGTGATAGTAGTAATCATCTTTCTTTCTTTCGCTTTTGTCTTTGTCCTACAAGTTGCAGGGTCGGCAAGGCTACAAACGGATGTGGCCTGGTTAGTTGAAAGGGGTGGCTGGATGCCCCTCCTGCCACCACCCTGCACCCCCTGAGACAGAATCAGTGTACCCCAGCTGCCTGCGTCTAGTTTAAAGCATAAAATAGTGCGAACGTATTTCAAATGTCTGCAAGTGTAACTGAGGCGGGACGTGGGGACCAGCATGGTATTCACCTAGTGGGATGTGGAAAACCGCCTAAAAACCACATCCAGGCTGGCCAGCACTGCGGCTCTCGTCGTTAATCCGCCGGGCGGATTCGATCCGGGACCTGCGCGCCTACCCAAGTCCAGGAAGCAGGCGTATTAGCGCTCTCGGCTAACCTGGCGGGTGAGAACAGTTATCATCTCTCGAAAATTAGTTTCATAGCTGGTTTGTGACCCCCAGAAAATTTCACTTTATATCTCAGGTGTAGCTACTCCCAGTTTTGAAAGCTCTGCTAACAACGACACACTAAGAGTGCTAGTACGGCCATCCCACTAACAAACAGTGTTCTGTTATTAGGTTTCTGCGTTGAGAAGATATGAAATCGACTTAAACTTACAGCAGAATGAAGATCTGCCACGGCAGCAGATTCTGCTAATGGAGTCAGAGGTTCGTAAAGTCCGTGGGCGTTGCTTAAGGCACATCGGTCTGTTACCTCAGAAAACGGTAGAGTTGTTAAAGCCATTGTGAAGGAAAACAACAGGGTGACGTTCGGTAGCATTACATCAACAAGTTCCGTTCTGAAGACGATGGGGCACGTAAATTGAAGCTCGTTGCAAGCGTTGACCAACACTGAACTCGGGTGATCATTTAGAGAAATCGTACAGCTTTGTGCCACATACGGCCGGCCAGAGTGACAGAGCGGTTCTAGGCGCTACAGTCTGAAACCGCGCGACCGCTACGGTCGCTGGTTCGAATCCTGCCTCGGGCATGGATGTGTGTGATGTCCTTAGGTTAGTTAGGTTTAAGTAGTTCTAAGTTCTAGGGGACCTCAGAAGTTAAGTCCCATAGTGCTCAGAGCCATTTTTTTTGTGCCACACATGCAGAATAAACAATATTTAAAATCTGTTTACGGTTTTAATTTGACTCACCTTCGTCCAGTAGAGATCGATCTGCAGACCCAGCCTTACGTTTATTGTGGTGATTACTTGCTGAGGTTGGTATGTTTCAGCTGACACCTTTTGAGTCACCCGCGGCCTGCGAGACAGTTCAGACGTTGAAACGACTTGCTTGTCGCATACCATTCGGATGACTGGGTGAACTCTATTCTAGTCGACGAGTCATTCCGTGGATGAGTGTGCGAGAGGGAGTATCAGTCGTATGATGCCATTGCGCCATCGTGCATGGTGCCCAGTGAACGGGCTGCGATAAACGGATGCATAATGTGTCACACGTTAGAAAAAGGCAAACAGCTGACACCTCCTATGCATGTCGAGAAACATACTACAGGTATTTGGTATCACAAGCTTATTGTGGTAGTTGTCCACCAGACAATTCTTCACGTTTTTAAGAACGGCGAATTGGACTGGTTAGCACACTGGGGTCGCATTCGGGAGGACGACGGTTCAAACGCACGTCCGGACACCCAGATTTAGGTTTTCCGTGTTTTCCCGAAATCGCTTCAGGGAAGTGCCAGGATGGTTTCTTTCAAAGGGCACGGACGGTTTCCTTCCCCCTCCTTGACAAAATCCGAGCTTGTGCTCCGTCTCTAATGTCTTCCATGTCGACAGGACGTTAAATACAATCTTCCTTCCTTCTTTCGAAACAATAGATAGCCTAACCATCTAGTAGGGGAGAGTATTGTACCTGGAGGAGAGTGTACCTAGGAACACACGACATTTACAGGTGTGACTGATTTTACAATCAAATGAAGAAATCCGCTCTAGAAAAAGCAGATTCCGGCCTTTTCTTCTGTTTTGTTGATGTGAGACATGAGGTTGTGTTTCGTGCGTCATTTGTAAATATTACGCTTTCTGCATATTTAAGTGTTGTGTAATACATGAAAACTATTTGGCGGATAATATTAATTCTTCAGTTACAGAATAGTATTGTGATTATGGCGAGTGAGTGATAATGATATTACGGGAACTGGCAGAGGCCTAGAAGACCTAAGTCGAAACAATACTGCGATCCTTAAAAAACCAGTCATGACAAAACTATTCTACCTTGTATGCAAGATATATCAAGTGAGCGAAATGCCCTCAGACTTTAATAAGAAAAATGTGATAATTTCTATTGCAAAGAATGTAAGTGCTGTCAGTATATGAATGTTATCGAACAGTCAGATTAATTAGTCATCGGTTCAAAATAGTAACACGAACTTTTTACAGGAGAATGGAAAAACCGATAGAATCCGACCTCGGGGAAGATCAGTTCGGTTTTCATGAGATATAGGAAAATGCGAGGCCGTACTAACCCTACGACTTATCTTAGGATATAGACTGAAGAAATTTTTGAAATTATGTAGGAAGACAGGAACCGAAAAGTTGTAAATACTGTGTACAGAAACCAGATGGAAATTTTGAGTCTAAGGGCGTGAAAGGGAAGAAGTAGTTGGGAAGTGAATGACACAGTGTTCTAACCTGTCCCTCGAAGTTATTCAGTAAAGGAATAGTAAAGGAAACCAAGCAAAAATTGGAAAGGGAACTGAAGTTAGATTTGGAAAGGGAATTGAAATTCAGGGATAAGAAACAAATGACACTGTAATTGTGCCAGGGACAGCAAATGACTTGAAGAGCAATTGAACGGAACAGATAATGTCTTGAACCGAGATTCTAAAATTAACAGTAAAAAAAAAAAAAAGAGAGATTTGAATCTAGCCGAACTGAAACAAATGATGCTGATAGAACTTGATTAGGAGATGAGACATTAAAAGTAGTCGACGAGTTTTACTATTTAGGTAGCAAAATAATTGACGATCGCCGAAGTAGAGAGAGTATGAAATACAAGAGGGCAATAGTAACAAAAGTGTTTCTGAAAAACAAAAGCTGTTAACACTGAAAGTAAATTTAAGTGTGACGAAGTCTTCTCTGAAGTATTTATATGGAGTGCAACCTTGTACGGAAGTGATAGGCGGCCGATAAAGAGTTGAGAGAAGAAGAGCACAGAAGTGCTAGAGAAGAAGTTTGAAAATTACTTGTATGGAACGAATAAATAGGGAGGAAAGGAGTAAGACTGTAGAGAGAGATATCAAGACCTGTACAGGGTGGTCAGAAACAGTCTGAAAAGCTTGTAAGTGCGTTGCAGGGGAGGTGCTGAGAAATGATTGTTAAGAAGAAAATTCGATACGTTGCGCCTTTTCCGAGTTATTCAGCATTGAAGTTAGCCAACCAGGTCGCGCAAATTAAGGCACCCTGCCAGAGGTAGTGTCACCAAACTTATTTTTCGTTTGGTTTCCTCAAACGGAACAATCGTCGTTTTTGCTCGCCTAGTTTAGATTTATGATTTCCGAAAAGGCAAATTTTAACAGGTAATGAGCGTTCAAACAAGTGGTAACTCACGGATTCAAAGATGTCTGTGCATCACCTCATTTTAGCACGAGCAGGTGCTTTAATTTGCGGGCGCTATGACCTGATTGCAATTTTTTCTCAGCACAACCTCCCCTGCATGCTTTTCGGACTGTTTATGACCGCCTGTAGACAGCTAGTAGATTCAATGTGATGTAGCAGCCAATAGCTATTCACTGAGGAAAGAGCTCGCATAGGAAAATGTGGATAGTCTTCATGCTGAAGATTACGACATCAACATGAAGAGGGAAATCTGGTCACGCAATACACTATTTCAAAGCTGCTTTGATTGCGTACCTCCCTGCAGCACAAGGCGACTATCGAAGTTTCATTACAACATTGTTACGTAGGATCCTTACAGTTCCGAGACACAGTGATCATACATCAATCATCTATCATAGTTTCAAAGTAACCCAACTGAAATTAAATGCGTCAGTGGATTATTTGGCGCGAAACGTGATCGTAAACAGACCAGTATCGTCGTTGACTCGAAAACTACAGAATGAATCGCTTTTGGTGTAAAGTAGCCGTTTCAAGTGGAGGTCTATGTCAGCCCTACCTAATTCATCTACATCTGCATCTACATGATTACTCTGCTATTCACAATAAGGTGCCTGGCAGATTTTTCAATGAACCACCTTCAAGCTGTCTCTCTACCGTTCCACCCTCGAACGGCGCGCGGGAAAAAACGAGCACGTAAATTTTTCTGTGCGAACTCTGATTTCTCTTATTTTATCGTAATGATCATTCTCTCTTTGCAGCTGGGTGCCAACAGAATGTTTTCGCAATCGGAGGAGAAGACTGGTGATTGAAATTTCATGAGAAGGTCCCTTCGTAACGAAAAACGCCATTGTTTTAAAGATTACCACTCCAATTCACGTATCACGTCTGTGGCACTATCTCCGCTATTTCGCGATAATATGAAACGAGCCTTGAACTTTTTCGATGTCATCCGTCAGTTCCACCTGATGCGGATCCCACACCGCACGGCAATACTCCAGAATAGGGCGGACAAGCGTGGTGTAGGCAGCCTCTTTAGTAGACCTGTTGCACCTTCTAAGTGTTCTCCCAGTGAATCACAGTCTTTCCTTTGCCCTACCCACAACATTATCTATGTGATCGTTCCAATTTAGGTTATTTGTAATTGTAATCCCTAAGTATTTAGTTGAATTTACATCTGTCAGATTTGTGTGACTTATCGCGTAATCGAAATTTAGCTGATTTCTTTTAGTACTCATGTGAAGAACTTCACAATTTTCCTTATTCGGGGTCAATTGCCACTTTTCGCACCATACAGATATCTTACCTAAATAATTTTGCAAGTCGTTTTGACCATCTGATGACTTTACAAGACGGTAAATGACAGCATCATCTGCAAACAATCTAAGACGGCTACTCAGATTGTCTCCTGTGTCATTAATATAGATCAGGTAAAATAGAGGGCCTATAACACTTCCTTGGGAAACGCCGGATATTACTTACGTTTTACTCGTTGATTTTCCGTCTATTACTACGAACTGTGACCTTTCTACAGGAAATTACGAATCTAGTCGCACATCTGAGGCGATATTTCATACGCACGCAGTTTGGTTAGGAGACGCTTGTGAGGAACGGTGTCGAAAGTCTTATGGAAATCTAAAAATATGGAATCAAATTGACAACCCCTGTCGGTAGCACTCGTTACTTTATGAGCATAAAGAGCTAGTTGCGTTTCTCAAGAACGATATCTTCTGAATCCGTGCTATGGGTCAATAAATCGTTTTCTTCGAGGTACTTCATAATGTCCGAATACAGTATATGTTCCAAAATACTACTGAAAATCGACGTGAGTGATATGAGCCTGTAATTCAACGGATTGCTCCTATTTCCCTTTTTGGGTATTGGTGTGACTCGAGCAGTTTTCCAGTCTTTAGGTACGGATCTTCCTGCGAGCGAGCGATTGTATACAATTGCTAAATATGGAAAATGGTTCAAATGGCTCTAAGCACTATGGAACTTAATATCTGAGGTCATCAGTCCCCTAGACTCAGAACTACTAAAACCTAACTAACCTAAGGCTCAAATGGTTCAAATGGCTCTGAGCACTATGGGACTTAACTTCTGTGGTCATCAGTCCCCTAGAACTTAGAACTGCTTAAACCTAACTAACCTAAGGACATCACACATATCCATGCCCGAGGCAGGATTCGAACCTGCGACCGTAGCGGTCGCGCGGTTCCAGACTGAAGTGCCTAGAACTGCTGGGCCACAACGGCCGGCAATATGTAATAAAAATGGGGGTTCCTATTTAAAAAAGCGCAGTTGATATCCGTTTGACCTATGGCAGCGCCATCTAGCGGGCCAACCATAGCGCCAAGCTAGACAAGTTTCGTTCTTTGTAGTTTTTTCGTTTGACGCTTATTTCGTGAGGTATTTGGCCCGGTCACGACCAATGGACCACCCTGTATATCGTGATAACTGCATGAGACTCTGCACATCGCTCTTCTCAAATGGTTGATTAATGTATTAAGCATTGCAGCACCTGTCTCTTTAACATTAAAATAGAATGCTCCTGTAGAACTGCGCATCACATCTCTTGCTGTTGTTAAATATCTAACTTCCTAATAAAATCAGCCATATTTTCCTTTCATAGTGAAGATATCCGCAACGGCTGTTTCTATGAATAGGTATGTGTCAGTAATTCGTGACGTATTCTTGTATACACGGCATGAAGTGTGTCTGACAGCAGATGAGTCTCAATACGAGCAATTTAGCCGTAGAAAACAATCCTACTCCAACTAAAGGGGTCTGTCATATTCTACATGTGTATAAAGTTGGTGGTTGTCTCGTCTGCCTGATTAACCATTTCCTTTGAGAAGACATGGGATTTTCCCAAGGTCCGTCTCCTTCTTGTTTCTAACTTCTGTCACACGTATTCATAGAAAGAAATTCTGCGGCATACTGTGCGTCGATCTTTTACCTTTTCAGTAATGTAGAATCTTGGCGTTAATGGATATTGCTATATTAATTTCTTCCTAGAGACTTTTAAGTTGCCGTGCTTGTGCAGCATAAAGCGCAGAGCGCTCGGCTGCGAGTCAGGGAGAACAGACACGGATCGAAACTGTTTGGCGTATTAACATCGTTGGTCTTTTACACTACCAGGCGGAGTGTGGTTTTCAGGCGGTTTCTCACGCTGGTTTAGGTGAATACTAGCTAATACCCAAATTAATCCCCAGAAAATACGGCACGCAAACAGTTGAAACATGATCAGTCAAAGAACAAAGTTTACACGATTCACACTCAGATGACGAATACGGTTTCCCTCCGTTATGGTGCCTCGACGATTGTGGCATGAGGAGGCGCATCTGCCCACAAAGTTAAATAATACAATAAATAGCCAAATTCTGAAAAAGCGGATCCTGCACTCGACAGGATAAGTACTAGAGAAAAGGAAGAAAGAACGCTTCCGGCTACTCGACATATCTTTTGCATTTTTTTATCCGTGTCGTTAAGGTTTCATTTTCGCAGGTGCTGGATTGTATCCACTTTCAGTACGTTTACTTTCCCCTTCTTCTACGTTTAGTACTCAAACTGGGTAATAATAAAAATAGGAACTTTGTATTAATTTTTTCCCCGCCAGAGAACCATTTCGCAAGAACCGAAGACGTATTCCTTGTATAAGCAACTACCTCCGACACCGCAAACCTCTGTGGTTTTCCTTAGTCACAAAGGTCAGTCCATTTCTCCATCGCATTGCGTCTTGTGCGCGCATAGTACACTACTGGCCATTAAAATTGCTACACCAAGGAGAAATGCAGACGATAAACGGTTATTGATTGGACAAATATATTAAACTAGAACTGACATGTGATTACAGTTGTACGCAATTTGGGTGCATAGATCCTGAGAAATCACTACCCAGAACAACCACCTCTGACCGTAATAACGACCTTGATACGCCTGGCCATTTGGATGGCATGTACAGGTACAGCTGCCCATGAAGCTTCAACACGATGCCACAGTTCATCAAGAGTAGTAACTGGCGTATTGTGACGAGCCAGTTGCTCGGCCACCATTGACCAGACGTTTTCAGTTGATGAGAGATCTGGAGAATGTGCTGGCCAGGGCAGCAGTCGAACATTTTCTGTATCCAGAAAGGCCCGTACAGGACCTGCAACATGCGGTCGTGCATTATCCTGCTGAAATGTAGGGTTTCGCAGGGACCGAATGAAAGGTAGAGCCACGGGTCGTAACACATCTGAAATGTAACGTCCACTGTTCAAAGTGCCGTCAGTGCGAACAAGAGGCGACCAAGACTTGTAACCAATGGCATCCCATACCATCACGCTTGGTGATACGCCAGTATGGCGATGACGAATACACGCTTCCGATGTGCGTTCACCAACATGTCGCCAAACACGGATGCGACCATCATGATGCTGTAAACAGAACTGGATTCATCCGAAAAAATGACGTTTTGCCATTCGTGCACCCAGGTTCGTCGTTGAGTACACCATCGCAGGCGCTCCTGTCTGTGATGCAGCGTCAAGGGTAACCGCAGCCATGGTTTCCGAGCTGATAGTCCATGCTGCTGCAAACGTCGCCGAACTGTTCGTGCAGATGGTTGCTGTCTTGGAAACGCCCCCATCTGTTGACTCGAGGATGGAGACGTGGCTGCACGATCCGTTACAGCCATGCGGATAAGATGCCTGTCATCTCAACTGCTACCGATAGGAGGCCGTTGGGATCCAGCACGGCGTTCCGTGTTACCCTCCTTAACCCATCGATTCCATATTCTGCAAATAGTCATTGGATCTCGAGCAACGCGTGCAGCAATGTCGCGATACGATAAACCGCAATCGCGATAGGCTACAATCCTACCTTTATCAAAGTCGGAAACGTGATGGTACGCATATCTCCTCCTTACACGAGGCATCACAACAACGTTTCACCAGACAACGCTGGTCAACTGCTATTTGTGTGTGAGAAATCGATTGGAATCTTTCCTCATGTCAGCACCTTGTGTGAATGCTTTGGAAAGCTAATCATTTGCATATCACTGCATCTTCTTCCTGTCGGTTAAATTTCGCGTCTATAGCACGTCATCTTCGTGATGCAGCAATTTTAATTACCAGTAGTGTAGTTCCGACCTGCTTATTGATAATCTTACCTTGTATGAGCAGTTTTGTACCTATTTATTCCACTTATTCTGCAATCAGGGCCTTTGAATTTCAGGTCGGTTCCATGTCTAGATTCTATTATTTATTCCAATTTTTGGCGTATTTTTATCTTACATCACTCCTGGAAGATATCTTTAGTTCACTCTGATGAATATTCGCGGTTATACTCTTATTTATGTGAAACTATCGCTTCGGACATTGTTTGGCCGCACCAAACTTGTCGGGGCAAATCATATTCTGGAGGTGGTGATTGGGGGACTTCGTAGTTCTTGTGGGAAAACATATCACTTGCATTCCATACCTCTTTCCAACTTCCTGTCAGACGATCAGGCTACCGGTCTGTGTAGACGTCTTTTTCGTACACTGGCTCTATAGACGTCTTTTTCGTACACAGTCTCCGTGTTTCGAGGTGGAACCGCGTCATCTATTCCAGTATTTTATACACGAGCAGTCTTTTTAGAAATGTGGCGTCCATACTTCTGTGCTGCTCCCTAAAGACTTACTGCCCCATCTCCGTTTCCTTGAGTGCATACGTGACCAGGGTAGCGGCGTGATTATTATAAAACGAGTATCCAAACAACATGGCAAGGCAATGCCGTTACTAGGTAATTTGGCACACGGCACGGAGTTCTATCATCCCCCTCTCCCGCTCCCAACCCAACAAAAATATCAAATATTTTTTTGGGAGTAAATGAATTTTTGAACTAGTTAATTAAGCAAATTATAAGCTATTTTGCAAACAGCTTTATGAAAGATAATAAATAAATAACGCATTTTTACGAACAGCATAATTTAGTCAATTATTAATGACGTAGTTGTTGTTGTTGTGGCCTTCAGTCCAGAGACTGGTTTCATGCAGCTCTCCATGCTACTCTATCCTATGCAAGCTTCTTCATCTCCAAGTACATACTGCAACCGACATATTTCTGAATCTGCTTAGTGTATTCATCTCTTGGCCTCTCTCTACAATTTTTACCATCCAAGCTGCCCTTCAATACTAAATTGGTGATCCCTTGATGCCTCAGAACGTGTCCTGCCAACCGATACCTTCTTCTAGCCAAGTTGTGCCACAAATTATTCTTCTCCCCAATTCTATTCAGTACCTCCCCATTAGTTACGTGATCTATTCATCTAATCTTCAGCGTTCTTCTTTAACACCACATTTCGAAAGCTTCTATTCTTTTCTTGTCTGCCGGCAGTTGCGGCCGAGCGGTTCTAGGCGCTTCAGTCCGGAACCGCGCTGCTGCTACGGTCGCAGGTTCTAATCCTGCCTCGGGCATGGATGTGTGCGACATCCTTCGTTAGGTTAAAGTAGTTCTAAGTCTAGAGGACTGATGACCTCTGATGTTAAGTCCCATAGTGCTTAAAGCCATTTGAATCATTTTTTCTTGTCTAAACAATTTATCGTCCATGTTTCACTTCCATAGATGGCCACACTCCATACAAATACTTTCAGAAACGACTACCTGACACTTAAACCTATAGTAGATGTTAACAAACTTCTCTTGTTCAGAAACGCTTTCCTTGCCATTGCCAGTCTTCATTTTATATCCTCTCTACTTCGACCACCATCAGTTATTTTGCTCCCCAAATAGCAAAACCCATTTACTACTCTGAGTGTCTCATTTCCTAACCTAATTCCCTCAGCATCACCAGACTTAATTCGACTACATACCATTATTCTCGTTTTGCTTTTGTTGATATTCATCTTATATCCTCCTTTCAAAACAGAGTCCATTCCGTTCAACTGTTCTTCCAAGTCCTTTGCTGTCTCTGACAATATTACAATGTCATCGGAAAACCTCAAAGTTTTTATTTCTTCTCCATGGATTTTAATTCTTACTCCAATTTTTCCTTTGTTTCCTTTACTGTTTGCACAATATATACTCCATACATAGATTGAATAACATCAGGGAGAGGCTACCACCCTGTCTCACTCCCTTCCCAACCACTACCCCTCGACTCTTATAACTGCCATCTGGTTTCTGTACAAATTGTAAATAGCCTTTCGCTCCCTGTATTTTACCCCTGTCACCTTTAGAATTTGAAAGAGACTATTCCAGTCAACATTGTCAAAAGCTTTCTCTAAGTCTACAAATGCTAGAAACGTATGTTTGATTTCCTTAATCTATATTCTAAGATAAGTCGTAAGGTCAGTATTTCCTCACGTGTTCCATATTTCTACGGAATCCAAACCGATCTTCCCCGAGGTCGGCTTCTACCAGTTTTTCCATTCGTCTGTAAAGAATTCGTGTTAGTATTTTGCAGCTGTGACTTATTAAACTGATAGTTCGGTAATTTTCACATCTGTGAACACTTGCTTTCTTTGGGTTTGGAATTATTATATTCTTCTTCAAGTCTGAGGGTATTTCGCCTGTCTCATACATCTTGCTCAGTAGATGGTAGAGTTTTGTCAGGACTGGCTCTCCCAAGGCTGTCAGTAGTTCTAATGGAATGTTGTCTACTCCTGGGGCCTTGTTTCTACTCAAGTGTTTCAGTGCTCTGTCAAACTCTTCACACAGTATCATATCTCCCATTTTACCTTCAAATACATCCTCTTCCATCTCCACAGTATTGCCCTCAAGTACATCGTCCTTGTATATACCCTCTATATACTCCTTCCACCTTTCTGCTTTCCCTCCTTTGCTTAGTACTGGTTTCCCATCTGAGCTCTGGATATTCATACGTGTGGTTCTCTTTTCTCCAAAGGTCTCTTTAATTTTCCTGTAGGCAGTATCTATCTTACCCCTAGTGAGATAAGCCTCTACATCCTTACATTTGTCCTCTAGCCATCCCTGCTTAGCCATTGTGCACTTCCTGTCTATCTCATTTTTGAGACGTTTGTATTTCTTTTTGCCTGCTTCATTTACTGCATTCTCACATTTTTTTTCCTTTCATCAATAAAATTCAATATATCTCCTGTTACCCAAGCATTTCTACTAGCCTTCGTCTTTTTACCTACTTGATCCCCTGTTGCCTTCACTATTTGATCTCTCAAAGCTACTCATTCTTCTTCTAAAGTATTTGTTTCCACCGTTCTTGTCAATCGTTCTCTAATGCTCTCTCTGAAACTCTATACTACCTTTGTTTCTTTCAGTTTATCCAGGTCCCAGCTTCTTAAATTCCCCCCTTTTTGCAGTTTCTTCAGTTTTAATGTACAGTTCATAACCAATAGATTTTGATCAGAGTCCACATCTGCCCCTGGAAATGCCTTGCAAAATAAAACCTGGTTCCTAAATCTCTGTCTTACCATTATATAGTCTATCTGAAACGTTACAGTGTCTCCAGGACTCTTCGACGTATACAACCTACTTTCATGATTCTTAAACCAAGTGTTGACTATGATTGAGATGCTCTGTGCAAAATTCTACCAGGCGACTCCCTCTTTCATTCCTTACTCCCATTCCATATTCACCTACTTCGTTTCCTTCTCTTCCTTTTCCTACTATCGAGTTCCAGTCCCCCATGACTATTAAATTTTTGTCTCCCTTCACTATCTGAATAATTTCTTTCATCTCATCGTACATTCAACCTCTTCGTCATCTGCGGAGTTAGTTGGCATATGCACTTGTACTGCTGTGGTAGGCGTGTGCTTCGTGTCTATCTTGGATACAATGATGCCTTCACTATGCTGTTCGTAGTAGCTTACCCGCATTACTATTTTTTATTCATTATTAAACTTACTCCCGCATTACCCCTATTTAATTTTGTATTTATAGTCCTATATTCACCTGACAAGAAGTTACGTTCCTCCTGCCACCGAACTTCACTAATTACCACTATATCTAACTATAATCTATCCATTTCCCATTTTAAATTTTCTACCTGCCCGATTAAGGGATCTGACATTCCACGCTCCGATCCGCAGAATGCCAGATTTGTTTCTCCTGATAACGACGTCCTCCTGATTAGTATCCTCCAGGAGATACGGATGAGGGACTATTTTACCTCCGGAATATTTTACCCAAGAGGACGCCATCATCATTTACCCATACTGTAAAGTTACATGCCCTCGGGAAAGATTACGTCTGTAGTTTCCCCTTGCTTTCAGCCGTTCACAGTACCAGCACAGCAAGACCCTTTTGGTTAGTGTTGAAAGGCCAGATCAGTCAATCATCCAGACTGTTGCCCCTGCAACTACTGAAAAGGCTGCTGCCCCTCTTCAGAAACCACTCGTTTGTCTGGCCTCTCGATACATACTTCTCTGTTGTGGTTGCACCTACGGTACGGCTACCTGTATCCCTGAGGCACGCAAGCCTCCCCACCAACGGCAAGAACGTGGTTCATGTGGGGAGGAATGACGTAGTACAGATAACCAAAGATAATCTAAGTGACAGGCGACTTTAATATGTAGCTTGAGAACTCTTTCTTCTGACTTTTTTCGCTGCAAGTTTTCAGATTGCTTCGTCGGAATGTATGCGTTTGGCTACGCTATTTCCAATTGACGAAATTGCCAATCTAGAGGGTCGTGACTGAGTCGTATTGGACCTAAGATAATTGTTAATTAGTTCGGGTTATGAAAACCGTCTCTTACATGACACTATTAAGACAGATAAAGTTAAAAAAAACATTTACACCAAAATGTTATAGGGAACAGGTCTGAAAGTTTGTATTTAACTACGAACTGTAAGAATCTTAAAGATAACCAACCAGGAGATTCTTCTTTTGAAACTTTGAGAGCTCGCAGAAACCTTCTGGGACGTAGAATTTCTTTAGGGGTACCATTTCGAAAAATCTCACCGTCATTGTCAAGACAACGTATTACAATCCTAGGGAGTTCCGTTTCTGAGGATTTAATCAGATTACTGGGCTCAAAAACAGTAAAACGAACTTATATGTTTTTGTATCCCGCCTGGATAGGCGGCGAATGGGTCTGCTCCTGTGAACTGCTTCTGTGATATAGGCCCAGAGTGAAGGAAGTAACTAACAGTTTTTTTACTAGAGTCAAAAAACACGTAAATAAAGGCTTACATAATTTTGTCTAGGATGAGCACGTAGGTGTGAAGCCGTAGTCCATGTCGGATCAAAGTCTCAATAGCAAGCTAGCCCACTCGGTAGTCGAAGCTATGTTTCCAGGCCGTCTGCTCTTGATGAAGTGGGCAGAAATCATGACGGCACTCCCTGAGCTCCACAGCGTCGGCCAGAGGGCGCTGTGGTCGGCGTAGTTAGTCTTCTCTCTTAGTGCCAACGTACGAGAGCGTGCACCTACGTTGTGACATCGTAACTATCGACGCGGCATATGTGTTCCATGGTTTTGCAACGTGTGACGATTTCTTGTAGGATCATGACCTTCAAAGAAACTACAATTTAGTCTACTTACATGGGTACGGATATTCCGTTTACTGACTGAAGCTTTGTTAATCACGCCCTGTGCACAAAGAAATATACAGGGTGGTCCATTGATAGTGAGCGGTCCAAATATCTCAAGAAATAAGCGTCAAACGCAAAAACTACAAAGAACGAAACTCGTCTAGCTTGAAGGGGGAAAACAGATGGCGCTGCCATAGGTTCACAAATGGTTCAAATGGCTATGAGCACTGTGGGACTTCTCAGATCATCAGTCCGCTAGAACTTAGAACTACTTAAACGTAACTAACCTAAGGACATTACAGACATCCATGCCCGAAGCTGGATTCGAACCCTCGACCGTAGCAGCAGCGCGGCTCCAGGCTGTAGCGCCTATAATCGTTCGGCCACATCGGACGGCGCTGCTCTAGGTCAAACGGATATCAGCTGCGTTCTTTTAAATAGGAACCATCATTTTTATTACATATTCGTGCAGTACTTAAAGAAATACGAATGTTTTAGTTGGACCACTTTTTTCGCTTTCTGATAGATGGCGCTGCAATAGTCACAAACGTACAAGTACGAGGTATCACGTAACATTCCGCCAGTGCGGACGGTATTTGCTTCATGATACATTACCCATGTTAAAATGGACCGTTTACCAATTGCGGAAAAGGTCAATATCATGTGGATGTATGGCTACTGTGATCAAAATGCCCCACTGGCGTGAGCTATGTATGCTGCTCGGTATCCTGGACGACATCATCCAAGTGTCCGTACCGTTCGCCGAGTAGTTACGTTATTTAAGGAAACAGGAAGTGTTCAGCCGCGTGTGAAACGTCAACCACGACCTGCAACAAATGATGATGCCCAAGTAGGTGTTTTAGCTACTGTCGCAGCTAATCCGCACATCAGTAGCAGACAAACTGCGCGAAAATAGGGAATGTCAAAAACGTCGGTGTTGAGAATGCTACATCAACATCGATTGCACACGTACCATATTTCTATGCACCTGGAATTGCATGGGGACGACTTTGAACGTCGTGTACAATTCTGCCACTGGGCAGAAGAGAAATTACGGGACGACAACAGAGTTTATTGCACGCGTTCTATTTAGCGACGAAGCGTCATTCAGCAACAGCGGTAACGTAAACCGGCATAATATGTACTATTGGGCAACGGAAAATCCACGATGGCTGCGACAAGTGGAACATCAGCGACCTTGGCGGGTTAATGTAAGATGCGGCATTATGGGAGGAAGGATAATTGGCCCCCATTTTATCGATGGCAATCTAATTGGTGCAATGTATACTGATTTCCTACGTAATGTTCTACCGATGTTGCTACAAGATGTTTCACTGCATGACAGAATGACGATGTACTTCCCACATGATGGATGTCCGGCACATAGCTCGCGCGCGGTTGAAGCGGTATTGAATAGAATATTTCATGACAGGTGGATTGGTCGTCGAAGCATGGCCCGCACGTTCACCGGATCTGACGTCCCCGGATTTCTTTCTGTGGGGAAAGTTGAAGGATATTTGCTATCCTGATCCACCGACAACGCCTGACAACATGCGTCAGAGCATTGTCAATGCATGTGCGAACATTACGGAAGGCGAACTACTCGCTGTTGACAGGAATGTCGTTACACGTATTGCCAAATGCATTGAGGTTGACGATTTCGGTTTATTTGGTAAATTTTATGGAAGCTAAGTGTGGCTCCTCTATCAAGGAGACCCGTACAGAATAGTAGTGCACTTGTTATTGAGTACAGCACGAGTGTTTGGGAACCCTACCAGTCGGTTTAAAGGAAGATATCGAAGCGGTTCAAAGGCATGCTGCCAGATATGTTACCGATAAGTTAGGTTAACATTCAAGTATAACAGAGATGCATCCTGAACTCAAATGTGGAGCCTTGGTAAGAATACGGCGTTTTTTCGAAGAATAATACTAAGAAAATTTAGAGAACTGTCATTTGAAGCTGACTGCTGAGCAGGTCTCCTAACGCCAATGTACATCTCGCGTAAGGACAACGAAGATAAAGTTAGAGAAATTAGGACTGGTGCGGAGGCATGCAGACAGTCCTTTTTCACTCGCTCCATTTGCGAGTGGAACAGGATATGACTAGTAGTGGCACAAGGTGCCCTCCGGCATTCACCATCTGTGATTTGCGAAATCAATCGGAGCTGTTATGAAGAGAGAACCACCCCTCCTCCCCTCCCCCCTTCCTAAACACACAAAGTTTTTCATTGGTTTGGGAACATGTTTGGCTCAATAATGTACTCTTGTCTTGATCGCTAAATTCTTTTTGTTATGTTCATTATTATGCGTTTCGCTTTATCAGCGTCATCAGATAGACTCTTGGTACAAAGAACTAACATTAGAATTTATGAAACAATTTTACTCAATGACAGTGTTTAGAGTAGTCGCGGTCACGCATAAAATGAATTACGTAAGTTATGGATACAAGGTATCTAATCAGAATTTTCATCTTACACGTCAGAGGTCAAATAGCCCCTCGCCGTGCGGCGCATTACTAAGTACATATGTTCAGCCACCAGCTGGCTGAAGTGAACAGCGTATATTGAATATGATTCCCATATTATTTTGTTGTTGTGGTGGTCTTCAGTCTGAAGAGTGGTTTGATGCAGCTCTCCATCGTACTCTATCCTGCGCAAACATATTTATCTCCGACTAACTTCTGCAACTTGCATCCTTTTGAATATGTTTACTGTATTCATCTCCTGGTCTCCCTCTACTGTTTTACCCTCCCCCCCCCCCACACACACACACGCACACTCCCCTCCAGTACTAAATTGGTGATTCCTTGATGTCTCAAAATATGTCCTATTCCGTACCTCCTCAATAGTTAGGCGAACTGCATACCTAACCTTCAGCATTCTTCAGTAACACCACATTTCAAAAGCCTTTATTCTCTTCACGTCTGAACTGTTTACGTATGGATGTTTCCCTTCCATACATGGCTATACTTCAGACAAATACACTACTGGCTATTAAAATTGCTACACCACGAAGATGACTTGCTACAGACGCGAAATTTAACCGGCCGGAAGAAGATGCTGTGATATGCAAAGGATTAGCTTTTCAGAGCATTCACACAAGATTGGCACCGGTGGCGACACCTACAACGTGTGGACATGATAAAGTTTCCAACCGATTTCTCATACACAAACAGCACTTGCCTGGTGAAACGTTGTTGTAATGCCTCGTGGAAGGAGGAGAAATGCGTATCATCACGTTTCCGACTTTGATAAAGGTCAGATTGTAGCCTATCGCGATTGCGGTTTATCGTATCGCGACATTTCTGCTCGCGTTGGTCGAGATCCAGTGACTGTTAGCAGAATATGGAACGCCGTATTCGATCCCGACGGCCTCTTATCACTAGCAGTCGAGATGACAGGCATCTTATCCGCATGGCTGTAACGGATCGTGCAGCCACGTCTCGATCCCTGAGTCAACAGATGGGGACGTTTGCAAGACAACAACCATCTGCACGAACAGTTCGACGACGTTTGCAGCAGCAGGGACTATCAGATCGGAGACCATGGCTGCGGCTACCCTTGACGCTGCATCACAGACAGGAGCGCCTGCGATGGTGTACTCGACGACGAACCTGGGTTCACGAATGGCAAAACGTCATTTTTTCGTATGAATCCAGGTTCTGTTTACAGCATCATGATGGTCGCATCCGTGTTTGGCGACATCGCGGTGAACGCCCATTGGAAGCGTGTATTCGTCATCGCCATACTGGCATATCACCCGGCTTGATGGTATGGGCTGCCATTGGTTACACGTCTCGGTCACGTCTTGTTTGAATTGACGGCACTTTGAACAGTGGACGTTACATTTCAGACGTGTTACGACCCGTGGCTGTACCCTTCATTCGATCCCTGCGAAACCCTACATTTCAGCAGGATAATGCACGACCGTATGTTACAGGTCCTGTACGGGCGTTTCTGGATACAGAAAATGTTCGACTGCTTCCCTGGCCAGCACATTCTCCAGATCTCTCACTAACTGAAAACGTCTGGTCAGTGGTGGCCGAGGAACTGGCTCGTCACATTACGCCAGTCACTACTCTTGATGAACTGTGGTATCGTGTTGAAACTGCATGAGCAGCTGTACCTGTGCACGCCATCCAGGCTCTATTTGACTCAATGCCCAGGCGTATCAAGGACGTTATTACGGCCAGAGGTGGTTGTTCTGGGTATTGATTTCTCAGGATCTATGCACCCAAATTGCGTGAAAATGTAATCACATGTCAGTTCTAGTATAATATATATGCCCAATGAATGCCCGTTTATCATTTGCATTTCTTCTTGGTGTAGCAATTTTAATGGGCATTAGTGTATCTTCAGAAAAAGCTTTCTAACACTTAAATCCATATTCGATGTTAACAATTTTTCTTCTTCAGAAACTCTTTTCTTACCATTGCCAGTCTTCATTTTATATCCTCTGTAGTTCGGCCATAGTCAGTTATTTTACTGGCCAAATAGCGAAACTCAAGTACGTGCGGAGTGTGACGGAGCGTAAATGTTGACAGTTCGTGTACCCATGTCGGTGATCGCCATGCAGTTGGCGGACGGAAGGTATGTGACATGAGCTACCAGGATGCCCTCGCGGGCGTTGATGGCTACACCACGTCCATGGTGGTGACCAGGGGAGGGATAAGTGGTACCGGAAGTGCGGCCAAGTGTTCTTTCTATAGTAGTGAGATGACGTCCCATGCCCATATCATCTCTTGCAGCAGTTGAATATTCACTGGGGAGCTAATGTTGTTAGTGTTGATCGTTCCTATTCGGTACGTTTGGATTCGAGCCTCACCTTGGAGAGGAACTGCATCAGTAACGAGTGACGGGGGACGAGGCAGCGGCAGGCCCAGCCGCACGCCATCTGACGGCTTTGCCGTCGTGTCTCTAGGTCTCCGTCTGGGGTAACTTCGTCCGAAGCGTGTGGCTCAGGTCATCGTCGACGTCATCGACGGCGTTGTCGGTGTGGCGTTCATATGTTCACGTCGTCCATAGGAGCGGACGACGTAATCGCGACAGTCGTAACGGTGGAGTCCATTGGTTCAGGTGCACTTGGGCGAGCCGGCGGATTAGGAACCTGCGCAGCCAGATCCGACGTCGCGTCGTCATTCTCGTCGTCGTGGAGGTTCTCCGAGGCCTCTTTAGAGTCAGCGGGCGGTGAGTTGTCTCGTCCCGAGGACGTATGACGCCTCCTCTTGCGCTGTTTAGGTGAAAGTCGTTTGGGTGTCCGTCCTTCTGTGACGAAAGACGGGAGGGAGCTGCGGCGGTCAGAGAGGAAGGCCACCGCGGGGGACGATAAGCGACTTGACGTCCGTATCATTGGCCGGGAGGGGATCGTCACTGTTGCTGGTGGCGTCGGAGTCGGGTCAGGTTGTGAGCGTGACGCGTCGACCCCGGCGATATCCGTGGCAGCCTGAAGTGACGCTGGTACATGGTCCGACTGACGCCAGTCGGCGGGAGGAAAAGAAAGCTCCGATGCGTAGGTGATCGGTAGCGGCCAGCCATTGAGCGATGGGACGCTGAAGACCCTAAGACCTGAGGTGGCATTCTTTGCCACATCCGGAACAGGTCTTCGATTGGACGTCGTATACAACGGTGATCGGTGATCTGTCGTACACCGTTAAGTGCCCAGTGCCATAATGGCGGGGGGGGGGGGAGGGGGGGGGGAGACCGCAATAAAGTTTTCCTCCAGGAGCTCGAATGAAAGTTCGACAGTGACCGCGCCTGTGGTAGGTCCACTGTTGTTTCCTATCTACATAAATGATCTTTTGGATAGGGTGGATAGCAATGTGCGGCTGTTTGCTGATGATGCTGTGGTGCACGGGAAGGTGTCATCGTTGAGTGACTGTAGGAGGATACAAGATGACTTGGACAGGATTTGTGATTGGTGTAAGGAATGGCATCTAACACTAAATATAGATAAATGTAAATGTATGCAGATGAATAGGAAAAAGAATCCCGCGTTTGTTTGAATACTGCATTAGTACTGTAGCGCTTGACACAGTCACGTCGATTAAATATTTGGGCGTAACATTGCAGAGCGATGTGAAGTGGGACAAGCATGTAATGGCAGTTGTGGGGAAGGCGGATAGTCGTCTTCGGTTCATCGGTAGAATTTTGGGAAGATGGGGTTCATCTGTAAAGGAGACCGCTTATATAACACTAATACGACATATTCTTGAGTACTGCTCGAGCGTTTGGGATCCCTATTAGGTCGGATTGAGGGAGGACATAGAAGCAATTCAGAGGCTGCTAGATTTGTTACTGGTAGGTTTGATCATCACACGAGTGTTACGGAAATGCTTCAGGAACTCGGGTGGGAGTATCTAGAGGAAAGGAGGCTTTCTTTTCGTGAATCGCTACTGAGGAAATTTAGAGAACCAGCACTTAAGGCTGACTGCAGTACAATTTTACTGCCGCCAACTTACATTTCGCGGAAAGACCACAAATATAGGATAAGAGAGATTAGGGCTCGTACAGAGGCATATAGGCAGTCATTTTTCCCTCGTTCTGTTTGGAAGTGGAAAAGGGAAAGAAGATGCTAGTTGTGGTACGAGGTACCCTCCGCCACGCACCATATGTATGTAGATGTAGATGTAGATTGCCGTCCTTGTGGTAAAAGCGTAGTCCATGTTTGGTGTCACGAAATATTCGTACGCACGCCGCATCATTGACAACTTTCATGTATATCGTACTGCTTAATGGATCAAATGGCTCTGAGCACGATGGGACTTAACTACTGAGGTCATCAGTCCCCTACAACTTAGAACTGCTGAAACCTAACTAACCTAAGGACAGCACACACTTCCATGCCCGAGGCAGGATTCGAACTTGCGACCGTAGCGGTCACGCGGTTCTAGACCGTACTGCTTAAGATGGACAAATGGATACCCAAATGTCGGAAGCTGGGATCTTAGCTACATCGAGTAGGAATCGTTCCATTTCCAGAGCCTTTTGTCGGGTGCAATAATTTCAAAGGTGAATCGCGGTGTTGATTTTCGGAAACGGTTGGCCGTGGTTCTGGTACGTGTAAGCGACTTGTGGCGGCCGCCGGAAGTAAACAACAGCGAGCGAGCGTTCTCCGCAGGCGGAAACATACAGCACGTCCGCGTTATACAGCTGCAAAAGCCGGACTGGTCGGCTGTCCCAGCACACTTCCCGTCCGACCCAAATTCCCGTCCTGTCGCAGACTACTTATGTAGCCCCCCCTCTCCCTCCCCTCTATACTCATTACTAAATTAGAATTATATATTAATACCTGCTGACGGGCGTTGAGATATATCAATGGGGACAGGTGAAAATGTGTGCCCCGACCGGGACTCTAACCCGGGATCTCCTACTTACATGGCAGACGTTCTATGCATCTGAGCCACCGAGGGCAGAGAGGATAGTGCGACTGCAGGGACTATCTCGCGCACGCCACCCGCGAGACCCGCATTCTCACCTTATATGTTCACACACTACATTCGTAGTGTCCTTACCCAACACACTCATTAGTGGTGGAAGACATTCTTACCAGGTCCCGTAAGAGTTCGGGTATATATCTCTGCATCCGCACAGAAGATGAAGGTCATGGCCGGTATTGCCAGAACTGTAGACATATATGGATAAGGTGTCTGTTTTTTCGGACATGTCCATCCAGATAAGTATATACACTCCTGGAAATTGAAATAAGAACACCGTGAATTCATTGTCCCAGGAAGGGGAAACTTTATTGACACATTCCTGGGGTCAGATACATCACATGATCACACTGACAGAACCACAGGCACATAGACACAGGCAACAGAGCATGCACAATGTCGGCACTAGTACAGTGTATATCCACCTTTCGCAGCAATGCAGGCTGCTATTCTCCCATGGAGACGATCGTAGAGATGCTGGATGTAGTCCTGTGGAACGGCTTGCCATGCCATTTCCACCTGGCGCCTCAGTTGGACCAGCGTTCGTGCTGGACGTGCAGACCGCGTGAGACGACGCTTCATCCAGTCCCAAACATGCTCAATGGGGGACAGATCCGGAGATCTTGCTGGCCAGGGTAGTTGACTTACACCTTCTAGAGCACGTTGGGTGGCACGGGATACATGCGGACGTGCATTGTCCTGTTGGAACAGCAAGTTCCCTTGCCGGTCTAGGAATGGTAGAACGATAGGTTCGATGACGGTTTGGATGTACCGTGCACTATTCAGTGTCCCCTCGACGATCACCAGTGGTGTACGGCCAGTGTAGGAGATCGCTCCCCACACCATGATGCCGGGTGTTGGCCCTGTGTGCCTCGGTCGTATGCAGTCCTGATTGTGGCGCTCACCTGCACGGCTCCAAACACGCATACGACCATCATTGGCACCAAGGCAGAAGCGACTCTCATCGCTGAAGACGACACGTCTCCATTCGTCCCTCCATTCACGCCTGTCGCGACACCACTGGAGGCGGGCTGCACGATGTTGGGGCGTGAGCGGAAGACGGCCTAACGGTGTGCGGGACCGTAGCCCAGCTTCATGGAGACGGTTGCGAATGGTCCTCGCCGATACCCCAGGAGCAACAGTGTCCCTAATTTGCTGGGAAGTGGCGGTGCGGTCCCCTACGGCACTGCGTAGGATCCTACGGTCTTGGCGTGCATTCGAGCGTCGCTGCGGTCCGGTCCTAGGTCGACGGGCACATGCACCTTCCGCCGACCACTGGCGACAACATCGATGTACTGTGGAGACCTCACGCCCCACGTGTTGAGCAATTCGGCGGTACGTCCACCCGGCCTCCCGCATGCCCACTATACGCCCTCGCTCAAAGTCCGTCAACTGCACATACGGTTCACGTCCACGCTGTCGCGGCATGCTACCAGTGTTAAAGACTGCGATGGAGCTCCGTATGCCACGGCAAACTGGCTGACACTGACGGCGGCGGTGCACAAATGCTGCGCAGCTAGCGCCATTCGACGGCCAACACCGCGGTTCCTGGTGTGTCCGCTGTGCCGTGCGTGTGATCATTGCTTGTACAGTCCTCTCGCGGTGTCCGGAGCAAGTATGGTGGGTCTGACACACCGGTGTCAATGTGTTCTTTTTTCCATTTCCAAGAGTGTATTCATTACTCGTCGCATCACACTGGGATTCGCGCAAGATGAAGATGATGATGTTTGGTTTGTGGGGCGCTCAACTGCGGGGTTATCAGCGCCCGTACAAATTCCCAACCTTTGCTCAGTCCAATCTCTCCACTTTCATGAATGATGATGAAATGTTGAGGACAACACAAACACCTAGTCATCTCGAGGCAGGTGAAAATCCCTGACCACGCCGGGAATCGAACCCGGGACCCCGTGCTCGGGAAGCGAGAACGCGACCGAGAGACCACGAGCTGCGGGCTCTCGCAAGAGTTCAGGAAGGAGAGTGCATCCACATGGAAACTATCCTAATGGCCATCATGCCGTATATATTTATATATAAATGGTTTCTATTCTTTTGGACATGTCAAAAAAAACAGACACCATATGTATAAAAAAAGACGTTATACGGCAATTAAATCCGCAGATGATGAAGGAACTGAAAGAATATACAATATACACAAAAATTATTCACGTAGTTAAGGTAGACCAATATTTAACTGTGATGTGGGACTGGAATCCCATAGTAAAAAAAGTCTTTCTTCGGTGGTCTACTAAATCATTCGATCTTAATTCCAAAGAGAGTATGTGCAACTATTTGGAAGGATAAGTGAGACGTAGCAAACAACCCCCAATATGGTTGTTGCTGCAGTTGTAATAATCATTCACTGTCTGCAAGTGGATATGACACACCTAAAAAACCTCTAGCTCGGTGAAAAGAGGCCATTATCAAAGTTAATGATATTGGTACCCCCAGTCATAGTGACTAGGGGTCCTGGAATGAACAGTCTAATGAGCACACACTGTGGATTGAGTATGAACTGTGGAAAATCAAATGGCTCTGAGCACTATGGGAGTCAACATCTGAGGTCCTCAGTCCCCTAGAGCTTAGAACTACTTAAACCTAACTAACCTAAGGACATCACATACATCCATGCCCGTGGCAGGATGCGAACCGGCTACCACTGCGGTCGCGCGGTTCCAGACTGAAGCGCCTAGAACCGCTCGACCACACCGGCCGGCATGAACCGAGGAAAGACGTGTATAATAAGAAGTAGCAAAAATGATATTAGCATTAAATTAACATCAAAATTTTGAACCGCGAAGTAGACAATGTGGGGAAATTGTGCTACCTTGAACCCAAAACAACACATGATGGTGGAAGCAAGGGACACATAAAAGGCAGACTAGCCCAAGCAAAGAGAGTATTCCTGGTCGAAAGAATTGCACTAGTATTAAACATAGCCCTTGAGGAAAAAATTTCTGTGAACGTACGTTTGGAACGCAGCATTGAATGGGAGTGTATCGAGGGCTCTGGGGAGACTGAAAAAGAAGAAAATCGAAGCGTTTCATAAATACTGCAGTAGAAGGCTATTGAAAATTTGTAGGACTGATAAGATAATAAATGAAATGGTTTCATCGCAGAACCGGTGAGATGCGGAACATGTGGAAAACAATGACAAGAAGGAGGGACAAGGTAACAGGAAATATGTTATCAAGCATTATCTTGCGTAGTACCTGAGGGAGCTGCAGAAGGTTAAACTGTGTGGGAAGGCAGATACTGGAATATAGGCGAAATGAGTGTGTTGTCAGAAGTGTCTGCTCAGATCTCATTTCGCCACATTTTGTGTAAGTGCATGTGAAGCGAAGTAGCGAGTGCAAATTTGTGAAAAACTGAGTGAAAGCAATGCACTAAATAGCAGCTGACTGAGACACCAACGAGGGACACGAAACAGGACGGAAAATTTTGCAGATGACACGCTGTTAAAAAAACGACGAAAACGAGCGCTAAAATCGATTTATAGTAATACAATTCAGTTAGCGATGTAATTTTAATAAATAGAAATTTGACCCACAGAAGATGATACGTTGGTGTCGAAACATGTCTGGGTAAATATAAAAATAAACTAACTGTGTTTGCATAAGGCTGATTTCCAAAACAACGCAGTTTTTAAATCGCAAACACGGGAGAACGAAAAGAGGAGCTTTAAACCTTTGTAAAATGAGTATTTTGTACATATTTTCCTGCTTATGTGAGTGAATAATTACAAAGAAAACAAGCCTCTAGATGTTCCTAAAATTTATAAAAAATAAAATTAGTTTTATATCATTGTACTTAATTTGAGCCGCTCGATGTGGCCATGCGGTTCTAGGTGCTTCAGTCCGGTACCGAGCTGCTGCTACGGTCGCAGGTTCGAATCCTGCCTCGGGCATGAATGTGTGTGATGTCCTTAGGTTAGTTAGGTTTAAGTAGCTCTAAGTCTAGGGGACTGATGACCTCAGATGTTAAGTCCCATAGTGCTGAGAGCAATTTGAACCATTTTTGAACTTAATTTGAAAACAGAGTTTTATATGAATTACTGCTTGGGCCGCATCGCAAAAATAATAAACATTTTATATTTTCTCTCATATGATGCCTTTTTATGGGAAACGAGTTTGTTTTGACAAAATAATATCGGTTTCTGATTTAATAGATAATAAAATGTGTGAGGAATTTCATTACCAAAATATTGTACAGTGCGAAATAGATGTCATTTATGGTCGAATAAAACAAATGGAATTTATAGTATAATTTACTTCTTTTAAAGCCAAAAATAAAAATAATGTCCGAAAGTATTACAGAAATACACCGATCCCATATGCTCGTCTCTTGTGCTTCAGGCTTACAATATTACGTAAAACACAGACGAAAAATGAATGGACTAGCAAATTTCGTCAACCAGACTTAGTATCGTAATATTCTACTGATCAAACACCCCCGTAATTCTTGTTCATTAGAAGGCGACACTCTGAACTGACAGCACGAGTACTGCCACGCTTAACGAGGCAAGGTCTTTCTTTGTTAAGTCTTGTTGCACTAACAGTTCCCGTATGTATAGTTTCTGCGATAATGTTGCCATCCAAGAAACGCTAGTTGCACAAATGTTGCCTGTCCTTGTAACCGACAAGCCATTAGTCTACCGCACTTCGTAGTCGGTGCTTCCGTGTGCCATTAGTCAATCTGTCTAGTCCAGCTCCTCTTTCACCCCCTCTCTCGGTGCGAAGTCACTGCACGGTGTACGAGTATTTTCTGCAGTCTACCGTGTGCACAGGTGTGATACGTTGGCGTCCAGGTGATCAATCAGTTCTCTTTCGTTTTTAGGCTCATTTAGACTCTGAATGACGTTTCAGCCACAAGTCTGGAGTTCTCTCAGCGAGTAAGTTCTAAACATTCATTAACGCTGTTAACTTCGTTTCGTTCTTACCGTAAACTGAACATTTGTAGCCTGCAGCGGCATCATTGAGACAATCCTCAATACCAGTCTCTCAACATGTAAGGCACGGCGTTATTATTACGCCATTAATCTATCTATTGGATTCCTTGTCCGACTCACACGAATGATACGTGTAGGATCTATGCAGAAAGAGTTCACAGCATTATTGGCAAAGGCACGTTATAGCATAAGATTGGCCGACATTTTCGACATGAACTATTATTTTCTTGACCAATATTCGTGTGGAGGCCGTACACATACATTTAGCTAAACCCTTTAGTAGACGAACTGCAAGTGCGCACAATCCTGCCATTTCACTGAAGGTGGCTGCTTGTTATTCCAAACTCCGTAATTGTTACACTTTATATGAAAAAGCAATCTTACCGCCAGGTATTTGTATGCGATGAATAGCTTCAGTTAAGAGTCCTGATATTTATTTAAAAGAGTACCACAATGTATATTTTTAGTGGATTGTGCGACTTCATTTCATCCAGTTTTGAACGAATGAAAATTTGTACCTAGGCCAGTATTCGAATCCAGGTCTCGCGCTCAGGCCGGCCGGTGTGGCCGAGTGGTTCTAGGCGCTAGAGTCTGGAACCGCGCGACCGCTACGGTCACTGGTTCGAATCCTGCCTCGGCAGACGTTAAGTCCTATAGCGCTTACAGTCATTTGAACCAATTTTTTTGATTAAGACTTTTTGCGCCTTGGCATATATGTTGGGCAGCTATGTAGTTGAAACATATCCATTTTGTCCGTAAGAAAATGTAAGATGGTAATAATTGAAAAGAGTTTGATACATTTTTTGAAAATTTTCTACCGCTATTCCACAATACGAATTTACACGTCATGGACGCTAACATTTCGGTTTGCAAAGCCAGTGGATATAGTTTATCGGTAGTTGCAGGTACAGTGCTATAGCTTGGATGAAATTACTTTGTTACTAACAGATTGCTGCGGTGGAACGACTACGCTTTGCATGTACCTGCAAAATAGGCAAGAAAGAACTACGATCGGTTGACGTTTGTCCCTATCACTAAACTTGCTGAAACGCAATCACAAACATACACTCCTGGAAATTGAAATAAGAACACCGTGAATTCATTGTCCCAGGAAGGGGAAACTTTATTGACACATTCCTGGGGTCAGATACATCACATGATCACACTGACAGAACCACAGGCACATAGACACAGGCAACAGAGCATGCACAATGTCGGCACTAGTACAGTGTATATCCACCTTTCGCAGCAATGCAGGCTGCTATTCTCCCATGGAGACGATCGTAGAGATGCTGGATGTAGTCCTGTGGAACGGCTTGCCATGCCATTTCCACCTGGCGCCTCAGTTGGACCAGCGTTCGTGCTGGACGTGCAGACCGCGTGAGACGACGCTTCATCCAGTCCCAAACATGCTCAATGGGGGACAGATCCGGAGATCTTGCTGGCCAGGGTAGTTGACTTACACCTTCTAGAGCACGTTGGGTGGCACGGGATACATGCGGACGTGCATTGTCCTGTTGGAACAGCAAGTTCCCTTGCCGGTCTAGGAATGGTGGAACGATGGGTTCGATGACGGTTTGGATGTACCGTGCACTATTCAGTGTCCCCTCGACGATCACCAGTGGTGTACGGCCAGTGTAGGAGATCGCTCCCCACACCATGATGCCGGGTGTTGGCCCTGTGTGCCTCGGTCGTATGCAGTCCTGATTGTGGCGCTCACCTGCACGGCGCCAAACACGCATACGACCATCATTGGCACCAAGGCAGAAGCGACTCTCATCGCTGAAGACGACACGTCTCCATTCGTCCCTCCATTCACGCCTGTTGCGACACCACTGGAGGCGGGCTGCACGATGTTGGGGCGTGAGCGGAAGACGGCCTAACGGTGTGCGGGACCGTAGCCCAGCTTCATGGAGACGGTTTCGAATGGTCCTCGCTGATACCCCAGGAGCAACAGTGTCCCTAATTTGCTGGGAAGTGGCGGTGCGGTCCCCTACGGCACTGCGTAGGATCCTACGGTCTTGGCGTGCATCCGTGCGTCGCTGCGGTCTGGTCCCAGGTCGATGGGCACGTGCACCTTCCGCCGACCACTGGCGACAACATCGATGTACTGTGGAGACCTCACGCCCCACGTGTTGAGCAAGTCGGCGGTACGTCCACCCGGTCTCCCGCATGCCCACTATACGCCCTCGCTCAAAGTCCGTCAACTGCACATACGGTTCACGTCCACGCTGTCGCGGCATGCTACCAGTGTTAAAGACTGCGATGGAGCTCCGTATGCCACGGCAAACTGGCTGACACTGACGGCGGCGGTGCACAAATGCTGCGCAGCTAGCGCCATTCGACGGCCAACACCGCGGTTCCTGGTGTGTCCGCTGTGCCGTGCGTGTGATCATTGCTTGTACAGCCCTCTCGCAGTGTCCGGAGCAAGTATGGTGGGTCTGACACACCGGTGTCAATGTGTTCTTTTTTCCATTTCCAGGAGTGTATTTTAATTTAGTGTGTGATGATGGTTCAATGTGGCGAAAATCGTGCACAGCGCTTACTGTAAAAATGTCGCATGGCATTGTTGACTAGGATAAGCCACGGGGGGATTTAGCCGTCTAACAGAAAGGATGCATTTCCTCCCCACACAGTGTCCCATTTCCTTCTAATGTGTGTCATATATTTGTGGAGTTTGGGTGAGGGTAATGGATGCGAGCGAGTATAGTAGTACGGTGTAGTATTAATAACACAGTGTTTGTGTCGTATAATGAGAGAGAAGAGCAGGGGTGAAACCCGGAGCCGGCACATATTTCTAGTTATCAGTCTTTTGTCCGGTTTGACGCGGCCCTACGAACTCCTTTCCTATGCGAACCTTTTCATCTCAGAGTAGCAAATGCAGCCTACGTCCTGGATTATTTTTTGAGTGTACCCCAATCTCTGTCTTCCTCTACAGTTTTTACCCTCCACAGCCTTCTCTACTACCATGTAAACAATTCCCTGATGTTTTAACAGATGTCCTACCATCGTGTCCCTTCCTTTCGTCTGCCTTTTCCATGTACTCCTTTCCTCAACGATTCTGCAAGCGACCTCCTCATTCATTACCTTATCAGTCCACCTAATTTTTCAGAGATTTCTTCCTCAAATTGAGACCCATGTTGATACCAGCAACCCTATTATTCAGTAGTCTGCTTTTTATTTCCTCCTCCTTCTTCCGTCCGTTAGGGGCTAGTTTGCAGTCTATGAAACAGAATTCCTTACTTCATCTACTGCGTGATCACCAATACTGATGTAAAGTTTCCTGCTATTCTTATTTCTACTACTTCTCGCTACTTTCGACTTTCTTCGATTTACTTTCTATCCATATTCCGTATCATTAGACCTTTCATTCTATTCAGCAAATCCTGCAATTCTTCTTCACTTTCACTGAGGACGGCAATGTCATCAGCGAATCTTACTATTGATTACTTTCACATTGAATTTCAGTTCCACTCTTGAACATTTCTTTTATTTGCCTGATTTCTTCTTCAACGTATAGAGTGAACAACAGTGGTGAAAGACTAGATCCCTGTCTTACACCCTTTCTAATCTATGCCCTTTGTACGTGGTCATCCAGTCTTATTGTTCACTCTTGGTTCTTGTACATATTGTACATTACCCGTCTTCCCTTACAGCTTACCCCTACTTTTCTCAGGATTTCGAATACCTTTCGCAAGTCGACGGATCCTATGAACGTGTTTTGATCCTCTTCATTGTCGACCGCAACGTCAGAACTGCCTCTCTGGTGCATTTACCTTTCCTAAAACCTAGCTGTTCATCATCTAACAGATGCTCAATTTTGCTTTTCATTCTTCTGTTTACTGTTTTTATCAGCTACTTGGATGCATGAGCTGTTAAGCTGATTGTGCGATAATTATTGCATTTGTTGGCTCTTGCAATATTGCGAATTGTGTGTATGATGTTTTTCCGAAAGACTGATGGTATATCGCAATTCTACACACCAACGTGAATAATCGTTTTGTTGTCACTTCCCACAATGATTTCAGAAATTCCGATAGAATGTTATCTTTCCCTTATGTCTTTTTTTAAGTCTTCAAAAGCTCTTTTAAACTCTGATTCTAATACTGGATCTCCATCTCTTCCCTACGGACTCCAGTTTCTCCTTGTATCACGTCATCAGCTAAGTCCTCCCTTGGCCCTCAACGTACTCTTTCCCCCTACACGCTCTCTCCTCCTTATTTAATAGTGTAATTCCCATTGCACTCATTCTATTATTGTCCTTCCCTTTAATTTCACCGAATGTTGTTTTGACTTTTCTATATGCTCAGTGAGTCCTTCCGACAATATTTTCTGTTCCGATTTCTTCATATTTTTCACGTAGCCGTTTCGCCTTAGATTCCCTGCATTTTCTGTTTACTTTATTCCTAAGCGACTTGTATTTCTGCTTGTCTTTCTGTATTCCTGAACTTCCCTGAACATTTTTGTACTTTCTTCTTTCGTCGATCAACTGAAGTATTTCTTTTGTTACCCACGATTACTTCGCAGTTCCTTCCTTGTCCCACGTTTTTCTCTGATTGCCCTTCTCAGAGATGTCCATTCCTCTTCAACTGTACTGCCTAAAGAGCTATTCATTATCGCAGTGTCCAGAGCCTCAAGCGTATCTCTTCAGTCCTTAGTACTTCTGTATCGCACGTCTTTGCCCACTGATTCTTCCTGACTAGCCTCTTATAAACTTCCGTCTTCTCTTCATCATTACCAGAATGTGATCTGAGTGTATATCTGCATCTGGGAATGTTTTACAATCCAATATCTAACTTGGGAATCTGCCTGACCACGATGTAATCTAACTGAAATCTTCCTGCATCTGCCAGCCTCTTCCAAGTGTACCTCTTCCTGTTGTGATTCTTGAACAGAGTATTCGCTATTACTAGCTAAAATTTATTACAGAACTGAATTAATCTTTCTCTTCTCACATTCCTCGTCCCAAACCCATATTCTGCCGTAACCTTTTCTTCTACTCCTTCCCCTACAACCGCACTCCAATCCCCCATGACTTAGATTTTCGTCTCTCTTTAGGTACTGAATTACTCGTTCAATATCCTCAAATGCTTTCTCTATCTCTTCATCTTCTGTTTGCGACGTCGGTATGTAAACCGGAACTATTGTTGTCGGTGTTGCTTTGTTGTTGAGTCTCATGAGAACCACCCTATCAGTGAAGTGTTCACAATAACTCACTTTCTGTCTTATCTTCCTAGTAATAACACATCTTACCCCCGTTATTCGACTCCGGAATCTTTTGCATCTGGAGAGGACACACGACACATTTCTACATGTCCTGTGGATATATGTTATGTGTGTTGAATGCAGCGGTTTGCATTGTCTCCTACATCCTCACGCTATTGATCATTGCTGATTCTTCCGCCTTTTAGGGGCAGTTTCACACCCCAAGGATAAGACAGTGCTCTGACCCTCTGTCCACTCCTCCGCCCTCTTTGAAAAGGCCATTGGTTGCTTGAGGGTGACTCCTTATGCAGAAAGTTTCGGGCACCATTGATAATGTTTGTATTAAAAAATTAAACAGTGGTCCGGTTCGACCCGGGACTGAGAACATTTTGAGTACTAATCAAAGACATTACCCCTAATCAACATAGCCTACTCTTCTCGAATAACAGCAAAGAGGCTTCCAAGTTTCACGTCCCCCTCCCGGCCATATCACCGTGAACAGTGTCACATGTTCCCACGTCATGAGACACTATGGTATGGAAAGGTTTTGTATTTAATCCAGCACATTGCAGCAAAGACTGGTGATCAAGGGCCTTACGCCGCCACCTCGTCTCCCCTTGTCAGCCAAATACTGGCAGTGAAAATTTCATCCACCACCAGGATTGGAACGGCGTACCTCCGAGTCGAGCGTCATCGTATAGACGTACGTTAGTTAGCGACCTCGACTACGGAGACGGATAAGAGTTACAATGATGGTGTTTGAGGAACACTGGACCATTGGTACTCTAAAAGCTTAGTTTTTATTCATATCGTTTCTAGAGTAGCTGCTAACGAATTTTCTTACACTATGCGGATTACATGATACGTTGGTAGTATGTGACAAGTTTAAGTTGGACCGAGATTCGCATTCAGATCCCTTGCCTTCAGCGAGCTGTTTTGGTAACACACTGCCTACAAAAGTCGGGGATCTAGGTTCGAATTCTGGCTCGGCATAGAGCTTTAACCTGTTGCCATATACATCCGACTTTACGTAAATGTTTCCTAAAAAAATGTAGGAACTGTTTAACATACATCGCCACAGAAATCACTGCATAAATTAATGTCTTTGGTACATCTGTTCCGTGAGAATAGCAAATCGATTGTACATCTGCTTTAATGAATATTTAAGGTGATATGAATCAAGTACTAGTTTTGGTGACTTGCTTGTCCTAACACGGGAGGGTGATATTTTGTGGTTTACACTTATGTGCAGCGGATACTAAAGAAAGTTAGCACTAGTAAGCTTCATTATTATACTGCCTTGTCGAGAAATAAAGCTGACCTTCAGCTTGGTTGTCGTCCAGAGACATAGGCAGCACGACACATCAACGGGGAACGCAGTTTAACCGGTTGTCGGCGGCGTGTTTCTGACACTAGTACGACTTGACTGCTTTTAAATCTTCTTCTACTCTGTTGCTGTTGCCTGTCATACCTTCGTGTGCAGTTAATCCGGGTTATTCGTGTGATTTTTCATCCTGTTTTTATGCACATGGGCAGTTCTTTGGTAAACCACCATTCTCCATCCTTTCATCTTCTTCTTCGCGGATGGATCACTTAGGACCACATGTAATCAACATTTGTTGGCCTTCCTTTTCGCCCAGTATTCCTTCATGAACAACGAATGGGCTAGCTTTCGTTGCGTAGACCATGTATGTCGGTTAGTTTTTCTCTCTTCTTCCTCAAAACCCCGTGTGTTTGTGATTTTTCTGATTTCATTTCTATCATGTAGATTTGGAGACCCTAGTTCTCTCAGGTCTTTTTCCGTCTGTTTGTACCAGTTCGGTCTTGTAGTTTTGTTCTTTAAAAATGTATGGATTTTGTACGTTAACCTGTTTGAGTCCATTCTTTCTAAGTGCCCCATGAATTGGATTCTTCTCATGCGCATTATGTCTGTTATTTTGGAGATATTTTTATATATTTCTGCATTGGGTTTTGGATAATGTACCCCATCTTTAGTTCTTGGTCCTAGGATTTTCCTCATTATCTTACGTTCTTTCACTTCTAATTCCTCTTTTAGTGTTCTGTGTTGAAGGTTTAGTGTCTCAGATGCGTAGAGAGCTTCGGGTCTAGTTACTGTTGTATAGTGTCGTATTTTGCAGTTCCACGAGAGACTCTTTTTGTTGTAAATGTTTTTTGTTATTTGAAACGCCGTCTCCATTTTCTGGACTCTTGATCTGACAGATTTCATTTCATTACAATTTTCTGCAATCCATTCACCTAAATATTTAAATTCTTTTACTCGAGAGATGTAGTTATTACCAATTTTGAGATCAGAAGGTGCATCTTTGTTGTCAGTCATAAATTTTGTTTTTTCAAATGAAATTTGTAATCCTATTTTAGCTGCCTGTTCTTGTAATAATTCTAGCTGTTTCTGTGCATCGGTAACGTCTTGTGCGATCAGTGCCATGTCATCAGCAAATGCTAAACAGTCTAATTCTATGCCCTTATGTCTTGGTCCCAGTCTGTGTGTTGGTGCACCTGCTTTTTTCATTCTCTAACAACTTTTTCAAGAGCACAATTGAAGAGCACTGGGGACAGTACATCCCCTTGTCGTACTCCTGTGTCTATTTCAAATTCTGTGCTCAATTCTCCCATAAATTTTACTTTGGATTTGGTCTCTGTGAGTGTTTCTTTTACGATGTTTGTTGTCTTTTGATCTAGTCCAAATTCTGCTAATACTTCAAAAAGGGATTCTCGGTCTATACTGTCATATGCTTTTTTAAAGGCGACAAACGTGATGACATAACTTTTGTTTGAAGTACTATGTAAATATTTCATTGAGTTTTTCAAGTTAAGGATTTGTTCTACGCATGATCGACCTTTTCTGAACCCACCTTGTTATTCGCCTAGTTTTGAATCCAGCTGAGGTTCTGCGCGGTTTAGTAGGGCTTTAGACAGAATTTTGTATGTTATTGACAATAAAGAGATTCCACGATAGTTGTTGGGGTCTGTTTTACTTCCTTTTTTGTACAGAGGACGTATGATTGCAGTCTTCCAATCTCTGGGGATTTTTTCAGTTTTCCAGATTTCATGCATAATTTCTTTGAGTTTTGCAATAAGATTTTCTCCTGCATTTTTCCATAATTCTGCGATGATTTGGTCTTCTCCTGATGCTTTGTTATTTTTCAGTGACTGCATTATCTCTTTAATCTCTTGTAAACTTGGTGGCTTTGAGTCTGGGTTTCGTTGTGTACGATGGAACTCAAATTTTTCTGCAGGCTTTTCACAATTCAGTAATTTAGAAAAGTATTTTGCAAGAATTTTACAGTTTTCGGTGTTAGTATGAGCAATTTCCCCATGGTCATTTTTGAACTGGAGTGATGGAGGAGAGTACTTTGTTAATTTTTGTTTGAATACTCTGTAGAAATTTCGGGAATTGTTTTTCTTGAAATCATTTTCTATGTCTTGCAATTTTTTGTCTTCGTGTTGTTTACGGACTGTTCGTATTGCTTTTGTGACTGTTTTCCTGGTATCTTTGAGATCTTCCAGGGTCTTTTGATTTTTGTTGCACAACCAATTTTGCCACGCCTGTTGTCTGAGATTTATCAGTTGGTCACACTCATCTGTCCACCATGGGTGTTTACGTGTTCTTGTTTGCGGTGCTACAGTTTCAGCTGCATTTAAAAGTCCTGCTTGCAGTTGTTGCCAATTTTGTGGTTTTAAATTTTGCGTTTCTTTTGTAAATTGTTCATTGCCATTTATCTTTTGTGCATCATATTTACGGTGTGGAGATTTCTTATTGAATTTTCTTTTTTCTAGAATGACATCTAGGGAGAATTTTGTTGGGTAATGGTCGGAATCTAGGTCTAGTCCATTAAGGACTTTAAGTTTCATGATTTCTACTGTATTTATGCGGGAGATCATTACATGATCCAACTGATATTCACCTAGTAATGGATTAGGTGAGATCCAAGTTTTCGTTTTCGAGGCTCTTTAGTTGAAAAATGTTGATTTGAAAAATAGGTCATTGTTTTTGCAGATTTCAATGAGTCGCATGCCATTCCGGTTGGTCTGTGTATGCCCTGACCATTTACCTACCCAATATCGATATTTCTTTTCTTTACCGATTTGTGCATTGAAATCGCCCATAAGGATTTTGACATGGGTATTTGGGATTTTTTGGAGAATATTATCTAATTGGTTCCAGAATTCTTCTACTTCTTCTATTTTGTTTTTGTTAGTGATGTTAGTTGGTGCATGTCCGTTGATTAGGGTGTATATCTTATTAGCTGATTTTATTGTCATCGTGGAGAGCCGACCCGAGTAAGATTTGAAAGTTGCGACTGAATCAAGTATTGATGTATCTACTATAAATCCAGTTCCAAATTGTGGACAATTTGCCATGGCTCGTTTTCCAGGTTTTCCTTTGTATATCCTGTATCCTTCCGAATCAAAAGGATTTTCATCTGTATATCGTGATTCCTGAAATGCAATAATTTTGATTTTACGTTCTGGTCTTTGTCTTTTTTTCTGTATTCTCGTATCTTTGAATTTAGGCTCTTTACCCCCAACTTCGCTCTTATTTCTGTATTTCGCCTTAGATCAGATGTTACCACTACCTAACTTCTCTACAAATAAAGAAAGAAGTGCTACTATGTTTTGTAATGGCGATACAGTACAAACTTCGTAGTATAGTGTTGCAAACTTTGTTTGAAAATGATACTGGTCCTCTAGAAGTTTCACAGTGAGACCACAAAATTACCTGTATTCACTCGTGATTAGCTTTCTGTACACTTGATTAAATACTTGAAATAATTCGGACCATTGTGTAACCATGATCTATTGCTGTTATCTAAAGCTATAACGCGATACCCGTGAACCATTCTCTTGCTTCTTATCCCAAACCATTTACTAGCTCCCAAATACACATCAGTATCCGAAAGATCAGTGCAACAACATATAAAAAATAAACAGACGAAAATAATGCAAACGCACCAGCAAGATAGACGCCCTGCAGCGGTCAACGGAGCGTCTGGGATACTGTTTTGCTGACACCAAATAACAACAAGCAAACAGCGCACCTGAGTGGACAGCTACAGCGACTCCAATGGCGAAGCTCGTGCGCTCTTCGGGAACAGTTCAGTCAATGTTGCAAAAGGAGTCATGTCCATTTTTTTTCGAATTATGATTACCGGAGATAACTGATCTTTATCGTTTGGTGTAAAAGGGGGTTCATGTCCTATCAACAGAAGTGCTCCTCAGAAGGGCATTGAGTCACAGAAGGGGCATGTCAATATAAACAAGCGTATAGAATATATTATACAAAGAAGAAACTGGACGATGTAAACAAAATTGTACAATACATACCTGACGAGCAGAAGCCACTTTATAACAGTAACTACCTGTGGCGAGCGAAAGATGGACGAGATAAAGAGGAAGCACACCCACCATTATCTGCTTCGCCGTATTTTGCTTGTGGTTGTATTTTGAGTACCTTATGGACAAATCTGTATTCTCATAACACAGGTATTGCTGTAATGCATATGAACAACACAAACATGCGTAACACAATCCTTCTGCTGCAAACAGAAAGCTACTTGCCTCGTCAACATCATTAGGTTCGAAAAGGTGTCATTCCATATATTCAACGTTCATTACTGGCTACATTAGATTGTTAATGTGTGTATAATGGTGTATATTGCTTCATCCTGGGGCCAATTGTTACTTGGAATTTGCACGACACCGTAATTAAACTCGCTGTGTGGTAAAATAGGTTTTCGTGTCTCCTAAAAAAATGTACTTTCTGGGTGATGATCCCTTTTCCAACTCACCCATATATTTACCAGTAAACAGTGCTGGAAATGCCATGGAAATGTGCTTGTTGTAGGTCAGCACCGGCAGGAACACAACCAAACGAGCATAAGTAAAAAACACGGAAATCATGAAGAAGAACGCTTGTATTAATTATAAAGTCTACAATTTGAATGAAATCTGTAAATTCTTGCTTGGAATCTTTGCGGAAAGGCGTAAATTAGTAAATTTGCAAGTCACCTGTGGAAGATGGTGAAAGATATTGTTATTCATTACGTAAATTTCGCGTCAATAACGTTTAAAGATCTTATTTTCGGGTTTCGTTGGATTTCCATATTTATGGGCTGCAACATAGTTATAAAGAAATTTCCTCTATTTCTTATTAAATATAAGAATTTGAAAAGAAAAGATCTCTAATTTGCCAACCATAAGGTCACAAAATACTTCTTGTAGATCTGTTACTCATACAGGAAGTATTATATAAGCGAAAACTTAACTGATGAAACTATACGAAAATAGAAGCCAAAACGTCCCAGCGAATATGGCTCTGGAAATGAGCCTTTGTGAGATAACTGCGAAGCCGCCACTGACTTTGGTATGAAAGATTGTCGTAGTTAGTAAAAATGTAGCTGAAATGTACGGGTAAGTCTTTTATCTAATTCGCCTCCTAATTGGGCTCAAATATTAGAGGTAGCCTATTGTTAGGGAATGTGCTCGATGCACGTTTGTGCACCGGCATATTTTGCTGCTGACGTAAGGTGACGTCTGATACGCCAGTATGGCGAAACATGGATAGGTCCAGCACGGCCTGCACCTTGGCCTGGGAGACTATCTGACCCAAATGTCTATTTGTCATCTCAAAAGTGAAGTGCACAGTACCCACGTGGATATTAATGAAGATCTGAAGCAGCGAACTGTACAGTCTGGTCCAAATTTAGGAGATGGTACATGAGGATCTGAGAGAACTCGTAACTCACTACAGGGACTACTGAACCTTAGCATCCAAATACGAGGCTGACTTGTGCAACACCTTCTATAGTAGCTACGAGTGTACCACAAAATGTACACTGCTGGCCACCGTAAATGCAACACCAAGAAAGACAAGAGGTAGCACAACAAAATGTATTTTGTAGATAACATGTTGACCAAGTATCAAATGATTACGTTTACAGACGTCTGTGACATGTGGTTCCTGTCAGAATCAGTAGCCAGAGTAGCCGCCATTGTTGGAGATCACCGCTGTCACACGTCTCGGCATTGAGTCAAAGAGACGTTGGATGTGTTCTTGGGGTACAGCAGCCCAAGCAGCTTCCACACGTTGCCAAAGATCATCTGGTGTGGCAGCTGGGGATGTAATCTGGGTCACTCGTTGAGCAACAATGGACCACATGTTTTCTATCGGCGAAAGATCCAGAGAGCGAGCCGGCCAGGGAAGCACTTCAATCTGGTTATTGACGAAGAACCTTTGGACAATGCGTGCCACGTGTGGTCGCGCATTATCCTGTTGAAATATGGCTGTGGCCGAGCCCTGAAGGTAAGGAAGGACAACTGGCTCCAGCACCTCGGATATGTGGCGCCGGCTATTTAAAGTACTGGCAATGCGTACTAGAGGCGTGCGAGACTAATAATATCCAATACCGCCCCATACCATAATACCCGGTGCAAGACCAGTGTGGCGGTGCATAATGCAGATGTCCAGCATCCTCTCTCCACGGTGTCTCCACACTCGAATCCGACCATCGTGGTGCTGCAGACAGAAGCGTGCCTCGTCAGTAAAGACAACGTCATTCCATTCTGCCGTCCACATCCGTCTGTCATCACACCATTGGCGACGGAGACGTCTGTGGTTCTGCGTCAATGGTAGACGAAGCAATGGACGTCTTGCGGACAGACCACTCTGCTGTAAACGGCGTCGAATGGTACGCGCAGACACTGGATGATGCGTTACAGACGCAATGTGCTGTGCTATGGTTCGGGATGTCACTGAGCGACCCGTCACTGCCATGCGCACAGTTTGCCTATCAGCACCGAGGTGAATGTGATCGACCACGTCGGTCCGTTGTACCCTCCTGCATCCGACGGTCACATATCCGCATTACAGTTGTTTGGTTTCGTCCAACACGACTAGCGATTTCTCTGTATGATAATCCACAATCTCGGTAAGCCACTATCCTTCCTCTGTCGAACTCGGATACTTGATCAAACGATGTTCGCTGTTGTCTACGAGGCATAACTGATCGTCTTGTGAAATAACCACAAGGTAAACACACGTGCCGAACGTACACTCGTCGAAATCGCCAAGCCTTAAATGGCGCTATGAGGTGGCGCCACAGGCGCGCGTGATGTGCGTATGCGCTGAAATTCTAATCAGTTGCATATCTCACCGCTGCAAATTCATGGTGTAAATTTCACTTGATTCGTATGCTTCCTTCAGGGTGTTGCATTTACGGTGGCCAGCAGTGTAGCTTTAACATCTTGAAGTAGTATTTCTTACTAAGGTAGGTCAGGGATGAAGTGTAAACCAAATTACGTGGGGACTTCATCGAAAAATTTACATTTGTCTAACTACGGCAATACCTACGGTTCATACTGAAGTCAGTGGCAGCTCGTAACCACATATTCCTAACAGTCTCGCAAATGTTTGCGGGCCCAAGTTAACTGGAGAGCTTTTGCTTCTGTTTTCGTATGCTTTCACCTGTGTGAGTGTGAGGTATTGGTTGAGTTGTTTAGCATACACCTAAGATGCTATAAGTCCGATCCCTGGTGACCTGCATGTAAGGGAAGCTACCTATAATAAGATGCATATTTTAAAAAATCTACAACGAGAAAGTGGTATTGAAGGAAACCTGCAAAGGGGGAATTAAGCGTAAAAGCATGGCTACTGCACCCCACGTGATACATGGATATATTAACGAAGGGACTTATCTAACTGAAAAAGAAAGTAGTGTTCCCAGAATGAGATTTCCACTCTGCAGCGGAGTGTGCGCTGATATGAAACTTCCTGGCAGATTAAAACTGTGTGCCCGAGCGAGACTCGAACTCGGGACCTTTGCCTTTCGCGGGCATGGAAGGTAGGAGACGAGGTACTGGCAGAAGTAAAGCTGTGAATACCGGGCGTGAGTCCTGCTTCGGTAGCTCAGATGGTAGAGCACTTGCCCGCGAAAGGCAAAGGTCCCGAGTTCGATTCTCGGTCGGGCACACAGTTTTAATCTGCCAGGAAGTTTCAAAGTAGTGTTCACTACAACAATTTGGTTTATTATCATAAAACATCAAACAAATCAGTTACCCATTGAATTAAGTATGTAAATATGCAATAAATGGACAAAAGCATTGTAATCATGAAATATAGCCTTAGAACAGAGGGTGGAAACATGAAAGAAAGTAGATGGATACGGCCAATAAATGCAAAAATGGTTATTGTTTTAAAGAAAGAACTCCAGGAAAATGAGAAATGGCACTTGTAGAATCGCCAAAGTATACGATGGAAGCAATTAATTGGCTGCGAACGTCAAAACTGTGCAGTTAAACTCAGATGTAAATCAACTAGCCTCGCACCCACCTGATTCAGTGACAACACTCTTATACAGCGTGAGTGCAGAAGACAGCGGCAGTAATGGCGGGAGGTTCTGAGTTTAGCTCTATCCCTGTGCTCGGATGTAATTTGGAGGCATCCCTCTGTGTGACGCATTGGCAGCAAGAGTGCTGTCACTGATGTCTATGCAGCAAGTGTGTATTCCCGGCAGCAAGTGTCTTCTGACTTAACTCTGTGAGGCTTGGCTGTTTCTGCCAGCACAGGAATGTCGCCAGCCGTTTGCAGCAGATCTTGTGAATATTGACCAATAATAATTTACTAAATAAGTTTATCAAAGTCCTTCTCTCGCCGATTTTGTCATAGTTAGCCAATGATGGTCTGGTGTGGCGAGGAACCCCTCCCACTCCAAGACAGATATTAATCTGGGCCAACCAAAAGGCTTAAAGTAGAAGCATGCGGGAAGTGCGCCTTCTTCAGAAATAATTGTTGTGATCCAATCTGAGCCCCCGTTACTAAGATTTTAAACGAGCACTCCTTCGTGAAGTGGCTTCAGGAAAATGACTGATACCATGCTCTCATGTTCAGAGGGCTACACCTAACTTTTGTATTTTACCTTTCCTGAAAGGATTTCTAGGATTGGATTGTTTGGGGGAAGAGACCAAACAGCGAGGTCATCGGTCTCATCGGATTAGGGAAGGATGGGGAAGGAAGTCGGCCGTGCCCTTTCAAAGGAACCATCCCAGCATTTGCCTGGAGCGATTTAGGGAAATCACGGAAAACCTAAATCAGGATGGCCGGACGCGGGATTGAACCGTCGTCCTCCAAAGGATTTCTACCAGCATCTTTGACAAAGCAGTGTTTTGGGAGACAGGTCGCCCCTGAGTGGCCCACTTTGCGGAGATGGGATGTACGTAATTAATTGTCTGTCATCTACCTGCTCTCGAGGACTGCTTTCAGCTCTGAACAATTTTGTGAATCTCTGGACCCTGTAAGTTAACTTCCACGTCCGGAGCCAGCTATAAAGAGCTCCAAAGGCTGCAGAAAATAACAGATGTGCAATCAATGGCAGTAGTGAATATTATGCGACATATGATGCATCATTGAAGGATCGACTGTACTGACTACTGGGATGTGTATTTACAATATAAAATATGTTGTGTGATAGGATAAGCTGCCATGTAACAACTGTTACATTCTAGAGAATAATGTGTTCGACATGTTGAAGGCCCTTCCAGTTGAAACTTTTCATCGCTGCTTTCAAGACTGGGAACAATGATTCGCCGGTGTGTTGCTACCAGTGGGAACTACTTTGAACGGGATAACATCGTTGTTTGAAAAAGAAAGCTTTGGTGCATAAAAAATCTGTCCCATTACTTTTTTCACATGTCTCATACATAAGGAGATGTTTTAGGTCAAGTTCCGTATCCGCCAGTATAACCTAGTCAACTGCAAAAAGCTGTGAGTTAAATACCGAAAGGGAGACTGGGGCACATTTATGTGGTTTCTTTTCGGATTTTTTTTTAAAATTTTTTGGTTAGATTTATCGTACATAAAACTGGGATATGTACTTGTGACTCAACATTACAGTTAAGAATTCAAAAATAATTTCGTACAGGCTCCAGTGAGTAAACGTGCTCGGGGTATGGGGCAGGTTTGATCACCTATGGGAGCACGTTTATAATATCATAGAACACAATAACGACCAAAAAATACACTAGTAAATTTTTCAAAATATGTTGGTAGTAAACAAAATTACAATCTTACTTACACCAAAGAAAAACACCTATACTGGAACCATACTGGCAGTAAAGAAATTTTTTTAGCGAACTTCCACGTGTTAGCATAATAGAACCTACATAGAAGTTTGAATGTTAATTAAAGGACTGTTCGTCATCATTGTCCTAGTTGCAATTTATATACACACAAAGTAGGCGTACCCTGTGGCAGAATCGTCTTGAGCTCACCTTCTATATCTAAAGCACTGGCTCATTCTTTATTTCCTTTGGTGTCATTTCAGTCAGAAAATACAAAGGCAATTTTCCTCCTCTTCATCAGACGCTACTGGTTATAAGAGAAGGGAGAAGAAATGGATGGGACAGATGCCTTGGAAGGGCTAGTTGGTGAGAGGAGATCGAGAAGAAGGAGGAGATACAAGATGATAGACGACATACAGGGAAATGGAAATTACGCGGGCCTGATAGGGTGGTACAAGGCAGGAAAACATGGAGAGTTACCATTTGAAAACCTGCATTTGTGGTAGAGCACTAATGAAAGCGTCAGAAGTACGCCCATCCAACATTTTCCTTGTTCTTGCTTTCAGCAGTTTCTTGACTTTACGAATCCTTGCTCTCATGGTTCAAATGGTTCAAATGGCTCTGAGCACTATGGGACTCAACTGCTGTGGTCATCAGTCCCCTAGAACTTAGAACGACTTAAACCTAACTAACCTAAGGACATCACACACATCCATGCCCGAGGCAGGATTCGAACCTGCGACCGTAGCAGTCGCACGGTTCCGGACTGCGCGCCTAGAACCGCGAGACCACCGCGGCCGGCTGCTCTCATGGAATTAATACTTTCTGCTTGAGATTCATTATGTTGAAATAGCTTTTTAGCAAGTTCCATTTATTATTCTCCCGTGCCTTCATTTGTTTAGACTGCGTTTCCAACTGCTGTTGTCTTAAAAGTTTCCTTGACTGGAGTATCAGTTAGGATGGCACTGCACAGTTATGAGCAAACTTGTCCCAATAGCACTCCGTCGACGTGCCCCATCGTCATGTTTGAATTAATTTCGGAACCACAGTAGCAACAATCAGGCTTACAGAATGTACAAATGTACGCAGCAAAGTAGAATAAGCTCCTGTATACGAACATATACATATATCTACGATATCGCAGTGCCTGTGTTGATGAGAAATACGATACAATGCTCCTTCGAACATACATGCATGTCCTAAGGAATATTAAATCGTATTTCTGAACAACTCAGGCACTGCAGTATCGTATTTATCCGCCGACGCAGAGAAAGCGACCTTCAATTAAAATGTGTCCACTGTACGGGATTACACATACTGAATGTACGAGGCAAGCTGTAGACACATTATTGACGACGTATGGAAGTTTAATACTGGCCATGAAGTGTGGTTCGATACCCTAATGGTGAAGTGACTGCTTAGTGATGGTTGTCCATATTTACAACTGCGAATATGTTATTATACTCGTTTAGTCGGTTCCGACTCCCCGTCACCCTATGAACCAAAACATGCCAATTTCTTCAGTCCTGCACTTTCTCCTGTAGGCTTTCCAGGTTGAAAAACATTACTTCTGTGATGCCATCGATCCGTCTCATCCTCTGACGTCCTTTTCTTCTAGTGACTTCGATCTTCCACAGCATTAGTGTTTTTTTTCCAGTGAAACATGTCTTCCCACTATGTGTCCAAAGTAGGTCAGCTTGAATGTTAGTATCACACCTTCCAGGGAGCACTCCGGTTTTATTTTCCCTAATATTGAAAAAAAATGGCTCTGAGCACTGTGGGACTCGACTGCTGAGGTCATTAGTCCCCTAGAACTTAGAACTAGTTAAACCTAACTAACCTAAGGACGTCACACACATCCATGCCCGAGGCAGGATTCGAACCTGCGACCGTAGCGGTCTTGCGGTTCCAGACTGCAGCGCCTTTAACCGCACGGCCACCTCGGCCGGCCCCCTAATATTGACCTATGTGTTCTCTTTGTAATTCATGGGACTCTAAGAAGTTTTCTCCACCATCGCAATTCAAAGGAGTCTATTCTTCGCCGTTCAGCCCTTATAATGGTCCAGGTCTCACATCCATACATCACAACTGGAAAGACCATAGCCGTCACAATACCGATCTTTGTTGCTAAAGTTATATCTCCACTCCTTAAAACCTTGTCAAGGTTTGACATTGCCTTTCAACCAAGCAACAAGAGTCTCCTGGTTTCGTGGCGGCAGTCATCATCAACAGTAATCTGGGAACCGAGATAATTGAACGATAACTGAACATAGACACTACCTCCATTGTTTCTCCTCCTATATGTCATGAATTGATAGGTGTAGTTGCCATAATTTTTGTTTTCTTAACATTCAGCCTAAGACTAGCCTCTTCACTTTCTTCTTTCACCTTCAGCAAGAAAGTCTTTAACTGTTCTTCACTTTCTGTCAACAGTATAGTATCATCTGCATATCTAAGGTTGTTTCTATTTATCCCAGGTACTTTATTTCCGGTTTCTTCTTCATTTATCCCGGCACTGCTCATAACATGCTCTGCATGCAGATTGAATAAGTAAGGCGATAATATGCAGCCTTGCCGTACCCCTTTCTGAGTCTTGATTTTTTTTTTTCTTTATTGCACTTCAGTTCCCCATCCGGGGCTGGCTGGCAGCAGCATATGAACTGCTCTTCAGCCGAAAGACATTAATCATACATTAGAAGACATTTAAAATAACATGAAGGAGGGAATATGGTGTACATCGATATAAAAAAGGGGGAACATCATGGAAGAGAACAAAAAAGGGGTGCGACTGTAAAATGGAGATAAAAGATGTAAAAAATTAGCGCACACAACAACAAAACCACACACTGGATCACAAAAGTATCGACAGAAGACGTAGCAAAACAATGACTCTGAGCACTATGGTACTTAACTTCTGAGGTCATCAGTCCCCTAGAACTTAGAACTACTTAAACCTAACTAGCCTAAGGACATCGCACACATCCATGCCCGAGGCAGGAATCGAACCTGCGACCGTAGCGGTCGCGCGGTTCCAGTCTGAAGGGCCTAGAACCACTCAGCCACACTGGCCAGCTCAGTGTAAAGAATCTTGATCTTCTTAGTTGTTCCATAAATAGTTCTCACTGTGGCTTCTTGGTCAGAGTATAAACTCCGTGTGTGATGAACGAGGTGATCTGATACTCCCATATTATTTAGTAGTTCCCATAATTTACAATTCTAAAAGGTATGCTTCCTAGGAGTTTCGATATTTGAACGACAAAATATGTTCTCCGCGCTAAGACGTTCACCTAACTGGTGCCGTGAAGCTTGTGAGAGCCCTCAGTAGAAGGCAGTACAAATCTTCCACTGTCGGTAGCGCTCTAGCAAGGATGGTTCCTAATCAAAATGCTCTGCATAAACGTGCCTCGCGCTTAAATGTGGCCCAGTTTCCCCGTAAACATCATGCAAAATGGCGCCATTAACTCGGTTGCAGCCTCGGAAATCTGGAGGTTGTCCGTGTCGGCGAACACGCCTGAAACATCGCGTCGGTGCTCAGGCGTTTGCAGTCACACAGTACAGTAGGAACGCCAGGACGGTTGCAGACAGCTCGCCGGTGTCACAAGACCACAGGAGCTGCGCGAGGAGAGATTTACCGCGGCTATAAAAAAAGCATTTATGACGAAGCGAAGGCCGCAGATGAGCCGGTCGCGGACGCCACGACCTGCCTTATCAGTCCCGTGACGCGGCAGTCTGCGGCGGGGCTGCTCGGAAACAGCACGATATCAGTTTCAGGAACAGATTAGTCGCCCGATTTGTCACGAGGCACTGGGACGAGACGGTGCAATTTTCGTAAAGAAGCAAACTTGTCCCAAAGCCCCTAAACGAATGCCAACAGGCAGTTTGACAGAAAATGGCAAGTTTGAATCTTTCCCTCACGTTGCACCAACACGAGAATCGAACCTGATGGTCTAGTGGTAAGGCGCATGCTGAAATCCCCAACTGTAGCGGCATCGAATCCTGTTCGGACAGCGGAATACTTATGCTTGCGCGGGACCGCTACGGTTCGAATCCTGCTGCGGGCATGGATGTGTGTGATGTCCTTAGGTTAGTTAGCTTTGAGTAGTTCTAAGTTCTAGGGGACTGATGACCTCAGAAGTTAAGTCCCATAGCGCACAGAACCATTTGAACCATTTGAACTTATGTCTGCCTTTAACCTTTCACCTCTCAATGATGTAAACATTCGCCAAGAACAGCACGCGCTTCGGATTCCACGTTCAACTGTAGCTGACCTTTGACCGTTAGAATTATTGTATTAGGTTAGGGACACTCAAGTAGCCGAAGTGGCGTCCAGTTGAAAGTCTTGCATCAGGCCCTTGAACAAAGCGGAATTATTATCAACACGAGTGCTTCGAAAATCTGCAAAATCGTTCATCATCAGTTTGTGATGATGCATTCTTTTCTGGCGTAGCAAAGGAAAGCGCCACGAGAAATGTAGGATCAAGCTTTTAGAATGATACCATTCTTGTAAGCGAACCGATATAAATCGATGCAACAGTCTACAGCTCGTGGTCTTGCGGTAGCGTTCTCGCTTCCCGCGCACGGGTTCCCGGGTTCGATTCCCGGAGGGGTCAGGGATGACTGGGTGTTGTGTGTTCTTCATGATCATTCATCATCATTGACTCGCAAGTCGCTGAAGTGGCGTCAACTAAAAGGGACTTGCAATACGGCGGCCGAACTTCCACGCATGGGGCCTCCCGGCCAGCAATGTCATACGATCAATTCATTTTTTTTTCAATGCATCAAAAGTTGCCCCTATTTCTGAAATACCCCTTTAACGCCACTACTACGATATAACTATGCCACCTGGTGGCATGTAATGGTAGCTAGGTTCTGAAACGGCAGCCCGCCACCTGTTGAGCAGTGAGTTTTGTACGGGGTGTTCAAAAAGTCTCTCCGCAGCGCCGTATGATTGCTAGCCGTATGCCGCAGTGAATATACCGCAGTGAAACTCGGTGAAACACAAGTTACTAATTTATTGAATATTTATTTTTACTTACAAATTTTCGCATTAAATGTTGAAAGTATCCCCCCTCTTTTTGAATACACAATTCAATTCGTCTAATCATGTTTCCAAACATTTCTTCTGTAACAGAAGCAGTGAAAGTGGATATTGCAGTATTCAATTCATCGATGGATTTTAGACGGCTTTTATAAACAGTTGCTTTCGCTGCACCCCAGAAGAAAAAGTCAGGCGGTGTTAGGCCAGGCGATCGTGGAGGCCAAAGTCCCTGTCAAATTATGCTATCACCAAAAACATCGATTTCCTGGGCGAGTTTTCTCACTGACTTGTTCGGACTCGTGGACATTTTATCGGAAATATCGAGTAGTTTATCCTCAGACAAAACGCTAGGACGACCACTTCTCGGTGCATCTGTCACTGAACCCGTACTTCGAAATTTGTTAATCAAATGTTGCACAGTATCGCGATGTGGGAGTGTTGTCTCCGGGAAAACTGAATTAAATGTTTTGACGAACTGAAACTGTGTATTTACCGCCAGCTTTGACACTTGTTCGACTAAAAACACCCGTTCTTCTATGGTTATCATTTAAACAGTGACAAAAACGAAACAAACGAACAAAGGAACTAAACTTGAACGTTCACGTCAACACGTAACGACGTACATCAATGATAAATGGTTCAAATGGCTCTGAGCACTATGGGACTTAACATCTGTGGTCATCAGTTCCCTAGAACTTAGAACTACTTAAACCCAGCTAACCTAAGGACATCACACACATCCATGCCCGAGGCAGGATTCGAACCTGCGACCGTAGCGGTCACGCGGCTCCAGACTGAAGCGCCTAGAACCGCACGGCCACACCGGCCGGCCATCAATGATACTACTGACGCTGGCTGAGATAAACGAAACAGTGGAATGTTGGGAGCGTGCACTTGAAGGGAAGTAACCCAGGCAGGTGAACAATCATACGGCACGCGCGGCTAACAATAATACGGCACTGTGGAGAGACTTTTTGAACACCCCGTATGTTAAGTGAACTTGACTGTGACCATTTTTGAATGTATTTGCTTTTAATGTCATGTATACGTTGTATTGCGCCACCGTGCAGACACGATGGCCCTCGAAGAAATAACAAAACGATTAGAAGCTACAGAGGCATAACGACACGTAAGGGGAGAAAAACGTCGCCCAGCAGAAATCGAGTTGCGCTCAGTTGCACTCAAGAAGCGCAAAATAAGAATCCGCTTTGTTAGCTCTATCGTGGTAGAACTTCACTTGATATCACCGGTAAGACTACGCCTAAAATAAGCAGCGGGAGTAAACTTCTGTATCGGAAATCTCGTCTGTGCAGATCACAATGCAGACGCTTTTACTTGGGTATTGAAATTCTCACGATACAGCCCACACTATGTACCACTACGAAGATGTGCACAACAAAACTGCCACAGGTACTATGTGGTTTGACGGGCCAGTAGTAGTTACCGGATTATGATAATAGTGATTATCGAAAGATGAACATGGTTCGTATGAATAACTACCACCAAAGACGATCTCATCTTCAATGGAAAATACTATGAACTATAGTATACGTTGGGTAGAAAATCAGATATTATACCTCACCGCTAAGTATAACAAAACAAAATCTTCCATTGTGTGACTCTACTACACGACAACGTACTTCGCTAAGCAATGGAGTAACAGAAATGTTTACCTCTTTACATATATTTATATATATAATCAGAGATAACTTCTATACTAGCAACAGCATGGTAGCGACCACACTACAACAATATCGTTGCATAACTTTATTACCGCCGTATTAATTCGTTTTAAAATTCTCGCACTGTCAAAAATAAGTAAATTATCTTTTTCTTCAAGAACTAACCATCTTTTCCTATAAATAAAATCCTGGACATAATTTCCCTCCTTTTTAACTTGAGAAATAGGAAATAATTTCTCTCTTTGTAAATTAACAAATCTGAATCATGCTTTTTACAACATTACGCACTTTTCTTTATCAATCTTTGGCTCCCTCTTACCACTTTACTTTACCATATCTGCAAATTATTTGTTTGACGTAAAACTGAACTTTACTTTTAAAATATACTTGAATATTAAATAAGGGGCAGATGAGACTGTGGGCACTGTTTTATTTTTAAAACAGAAACCGGCCCTGTCTTTATTGCCAGTTATCTTTCATGTACAGATAAAAACCTGCTTTGATTTTAAAGTGCTGCCCAAACAAACAAACCCAACAAAGCGTAAAAGTAAAAAGAAATAGGTCAAACGAAAAAACCTGGGTTTCAGCGCTACTTTAGAAAAAGCTGCTTGGACTTTAAAAGAGACACAAAATTAATGCCACTTCAGACGTTGGCTTTCCGCGGACCCACTACCACTGAAATTATTTAAAACACAGCACTCGCACGGTAGGAGAGACAATTATCGTGTCCTCAATAAGAGTGGTTCTTGCTTTGTCGTTTAGGGTGTCATTGGAAAAGCTATTAAAGTCGAAACCGCACGGCAGATCTCACTATATCATTTACAACAGTAAGACGTCCGTTCTCCTAATTACAAAGGTAACCTAGTCCGTGTATTTGTATAGAGATTCCCAGAAATTAACTAAAATACATCGATGCTCATGCTTAAGTCGCAAAAAAGCCCTAACACGATACTTCAAAAACACTATGTGCTTGTTTTCACCTTCGAATCCACAAATACAACAACGAAGAGGCACTATTTCCTTAGTATGTACTTTCTCCACCTTCAAATTCAAATAAAGACTTAACGTGATAACGTCACCTATCTTCCTCAACAAAATGAAAAATCTCCAATGTAACCGAGGTACGGATAGCCTACAAATTAATGATTTTCACAAAAAATCCTGTTGGAGGAACATCCGCAACTGAGCATTATACCAGAGGTCGCAAATACCGCTACAGTTGTAAGGTTCTTTTACACTACTGGCCATTAAAATTGCTACACCAAGAAGAAATGCAGATGATTTACGGGTATTCATTGGACAAATATACTATGCTAGAACTGACATGTGATTACATTATCATGCAATTTGGGTGCATAGACCCTGAGAAATCAGTACCCAGAACAACCACCTCTGCCGGCCAGAGTGGCCGAGCGGTTCTGGGCGCTTCAGTCTGGAGCCACGCGACCGCTACGGTCGCAGGTTCGAATCCTGCCTCGGGCATGGATGTGTGTGATCTCCTTAGGTTAGTTAGGTTTAAGTAGTTCTAAGTTCTAGGGGACTGATGACCTCAGATGTTAAGTCCCATATTGCTCAGAGCCAGTCAAACAATCACCTCTGGCCGTAATAACGGCCTTGATACGCTTGGGTATTGAGTCAAACAGAGCTTGGATGGCGTGTACAGGTACAGCTGCCCATGCACCTTCAACACGATACCACAGTTCATCAAGAGTAGTGGCTGGCGTATTGTGACGAGCCAGTTGCTCGGCCACCATTCACCAGGCGTTTTCAATTGGTGAGAGATCTGGAGAATCAGGGCAGCAGTCGAACATTTTCTGTATCCAGAAACGCCCGTACAGGACCTGCAACATGCGGTCGTGCATTATCCTGCTGAAATGTAGGGTTTCGCAGGGATCGAATGAAGGGTAGAGCCACGGGTGGTAACATATCTGAAATGTAGCGTCCACTGTTCAAATTGCTGTCAATGTGGACAAGAGGTGACCGAGACGTGTAACCAAAGGCACCCCATACCATCACGTCGGGTGATATGCCAGTAGGGCAATGACGAATATACGCTTTCAATGTGCGTTCACCGCGAAGTCGCCAAGCACGGATGCGACCAACATGATATTGTAAACAGAACCTGGATTCGTCCGGAAAAATGAATTTTTGCGATTCGTGCACCCAGGTCCGTCGTTGAGTACACCATCGCAGGCTCTCCTGTCTGTGATGCAGCGTGAAGGGTAACCGCAGCCATGGTCTCCGAGCTGATAGTCCCTGCTGCTGCAAACGTCGTCGAACTGTTTGTGCAGATGGTTGTTGTCTTGTAAACGTCCCCATCTGTTGACTCAGGGATCGAGACGTGACTGCACGATCCGTTACAGCCATGCGGATAAGATGACTGTCATCTCGAATGGTAGTGATACGAGGCCGTTGGGATCCAGCACGGCATTCCGTATTACCCTCTTGAACCTACCGATTCCATAGTCTGCTAACAGTCATTGGATCTCGACCAACGCGAGCACCAATGTCGCGATACGATAAACCGCAATCGCGATAGGGTACAATCCGACGTTTATCAAAGTCGGAAACGTGATGGTACGCATTTCTCCTCCTTACACGAGGCATCAGAACAACGTTTCACCAGGCAACGCCGGTCAACTGCTGTTTGTGTACGAGAAATCGGTTGGAAACTTTCCTCATGTCAGTACGTTGTAGGTGTCGCTACAGGCGCCAGCCTTGTGTCAATGCTCTGAAAAACTAAACATTTACATATCACAGCATCGTCTTCCTGTCGGTTAAATTTCGCGTCTGTAGCATGTCATCTTCGTGGTGTAGCAATTTTAATGGCCAGTAGTGCATTATCACACGACCGGTTTCGAGCTCTTATACGCCCATCTTCAGTTGTAACGTGCTGCTGTGACCCCGAGCGCCGCGGTGGACGTGTACAAGGCGTGGTGTGCTACCTACGAGCGCAGAGCATGGAGTCACTCGTTGTACGTCGTTACGATTTATCGTGCAAATGATACGTGGAGCATGAAACTAACTAACTATTGGTATATCACAAAGCGAGGTATAGACTTACATACTTTGAAAACCTCAAAATGAAATTGAAAAGTAAAATGAAGCAGGTGATCCAAGCAGACATACATTCCCATTACGTTCCGTTTGGTTATTCCTGAAAAACTGTCAGTTACTGGCAAGAAATATTCCGGGAAAACAAACAAATAGGCCATTACTGGAAAGATGGGCCTGTATGTTATCATTACCAAAAAATGTATGTTAAAGCAAAATATCAGTTTTACTGGGTCTAAGAGTTTGAGACCATTCTCTTGATCACATTTATTGTATTCCACAATGCTGGAACACGATTAAAATTTTTTTATCTTTTTTGTACCCTGTAAATTGCTATCATTGGTGACACATCGAATGACGCATCATAGGAAAGATTTCAGAGTGAAAAGATATATAAACTACAGTGAAACTAATGGACAGACAATCTAATAAAACAAGAACTCTATCCTGCATGGAGGTATACCTCTATACAATTCTGTTTCTGCGACATTTCAATAATCGTTCATTTTATTGACATGCGCAAGATACAGTCCATACGTTGCTTCTTTCCCCATTGTACACGTTTATCAGGTATCACAGAACAAGTAGGTAAGTTTTTGCAAATGTGGACGTTAAAAACGTTGTGCATACGAGTTGAAAGCTGAAAATGTAATGAACGAGAAATAGTACTAGTAAGCTAACACGTATTGGTTTCTGAGTTCCAACTAGTGGTGGGGAGCTCGTGAATGAGTCGTTCAAATGAACGCTTCACTCCAGTGAAGTGTGAACTAACCACTCAATTTCAATGAACTGGTACTTCAAACTCTCCACAGATAGCACACTCCACACTTTTTTTCTAGTTCGTTCACTCACTCTCTTCCCCTCTCCCTCTACATTGGCGCTACGTCACTCATTCTCCCTTCACTTCAGTCCTCCCTCTACTGCCTGTCGACGAATCGCGCGGTGAAATACACTTACAACAACAGTTGCAGTTTGCTTTCCCATCACCTAAATCGGCGAAGAAACCCCAAATTTCACTACTTCTACGCGATCGCGAGTTGCTAGCCATTGTATAAGCGTGAACAGACACAAAAATTGCTTTCGGAATAAAATAAAGAGGGATTGTACCTGAAATCGTACCAATGACTACAGGTGACAGTTTACGTTTTGAATTTAGAGGGGTTATTATTGTCAACAAAAATAAAATCTACAGGAAAACTTCTGAATAATTACTTAACGTAGGTGTATAGACTTTGTGACAGTGGTAAACATACTCATTCTATTTTGGATTAAATTTTAAAAGGATCATAAAATTGGACTTAATTTCGTTAGTAGCCCTAGTTTTCAGTCCATAAACACAACAAATAAGGTTTCACTTGGCAGATGAAGACTCTTTTTGGCGCTTCATAAAAAATTTCGAGCAAGGTTAAACGTAATACCTTCTTTATATGTGACAGGCTTCTCTATTAATCTTTCCTTTGTCCCCTTCGACCATGCTGTATTTAAGTTACCTCAGACGCAGTAAGACGCAAAACGTTACGTGGACGTTACTACATAGTTCGGCCATCTGTTGGTAAAATTATGAAGTATTACGAAGCTTTATTGTACGAGCGAGGCGAAGCGAGCGTAGCCGCGGCTGAGCGGCGAACTGGACAACTTCGCCAGGCTTCCGTACTTCATGAATGAACTACTTCATTTGAACGCTTCACGGCAAAGAGTGAAATGAATGAAGTACTTCACGGGAATGAACGAGTTCGACCCATCTCTAACTGCGTGGTTTCTCGGCGGGGTCTGCTAGTGCCTCTGCTAGTGCGCGTCTTACTGGTTGACGTCGTCTCACAGCCTTCTCTACTCGCGTTCTTCATCTTCGTTCCGGCGCTTGTCGTTACGCTGGAACACCAAGTGCGTTGTATTACTAGCGCAAATACGCATTCAAGAATAGGAAAACCACTTCATGACTGCTTTCCTGACACTCATGTAAACACTGTAATTTTTAGTATTTACAGCTGTTGTTGCGTGCACACAACAGTAATAATGTATAAGGAAGAATCGTAAACAGTAGTCCGCTACTGTTTTGGGCTATTTAAGATGGCGGTAGGCCCCATCCGCTCTGGCTTCAAAACAACGTACAGCATAAGTCTTGTGCTACTTGCTTTCTATTTTTACCTCCTTGCGAGTCAGCTCTCAACAATGCTTGGTACGTCTCTGGCTTCTCGTTGCGAATTGAATTATTATTATTAGAAAAAAAACCTTCCTGGTTCGAACTCTTTTTCGTTTGCCTTAGCTCTTCTAGTTTGGGATTGTATTCAATTTACTCCATTTTGTAATTAAGCACTTGCTTGGGCAGAGACACTATCTTCAAAGATTAAGTTTTCCAATTACTCAGAACACGGAAACACCATGAAATACTTTTCTGCAATATATTTTCACGAAGTTCACTTCACAAGACATAAATGGTTCACACGAGCACGTGCATTTGACCTGGAACACTACTGGTAATCAGTAGTCGAAACAGTCATGGTAATTACGGCAGCAGCTTAAACAGTACGCCAACGAAGGCTTGTATAGTCCTCCAAAGAGTTTTATATTCAATATTCAGTTTATCATTTTTGGTACCTGCTCCATTCGTACAACTAAAATATTATTAAAGTCGTTGAGAAAATGTTGGTGAAAACTACACAGTAGTCTCCATTCACATGAAGTGTGGGTACACTGTACACTACATCGTCATCAGCAAACAGTCGCTGATCGCTGCTCACTCTGTCTCCGTCAGATAGTTCATGGATATAGAGAACAAGGCGGTCCTATCAGACTGAATTTTAATCTCACTCCTGCACCTTTGTCTTAATCCCGTTGTTGCTTCTTTGATGTACAGGTTGAACAGCAGGGGAGGAAGATCGCTAACCTACCTTACGACTTTTTTAATGAGGGTTTTCCATTTTTATTGTTCAGTCTTGGGTCTTGTACGTACTGTGTGTCAGCTGTCTTTCCTTGTACAGGTAAGTCTCGTTGTAAGCAGAATCGCCGTACATACAGAATTCGCACAAATCGAGTCATTTTATAAGCAAGATACGGGATTAGCTTGTCGTTTACTCACATGTAAAGTTTAAATAAGAGTTTCTTGGCATTTTTACCAAAAAATAGCCGTTATCATTCTTGTGAAACCCATTTTAATGTAAAATTTATATATTTCATAAACTTAGCACTGAAACACAAAAGAATACCGTAAAATCATTATTCCAGCTCCAATGAACTCACAGCCTGCTCTAGCCACAACCCTTTAATGCCTAGGATTTTGAGAGTGGTACATAATGAAGAGTTTTAATTTGCAATCCCTCGCAGCATACCCTCCCGAAAAGAAGGATACATCAGGCGTTGGCAACCTTAAATCTAGATGCTGTTTTTTCTTCAGTAGATATGAGCGTGCCTATACTTTCTTTTCGAGAATAAGACAGTTTCATCAAGATTGACACCCTGCTTCGCAGTATAGCCTTTATCTGTCATAGTTTAACTAACCCTCTTTCTAAATTCCTCGGCTGAAACTTCATCTGCCGCAGCTGGCTCCCGTGTCTTTTTAATGCTGTGAAAGCCAAAACGATGCTTGAAGCAATCAGACAAACCTGAGCTAGCCGAGAAAGATGCTGGGCCATCCTCTTCTTTCGGTAAATCTGCGTACAAGTTCTTGGCTTTAACTTGAGTAGCAGCTCCAGAGAGAGGTATGTGCTGTTTGCTGTGGCGCTCAGTCCAATGGCTTAGCATTTTTTCTCATTCTGTTCATTGCATCAGAGCGAGATTTGGGAACTCTAGTTATACTTAAGTCAGTAGAACAGTGAGCAGTTTTTCGAAATGATTCCGTATAGTCACGAGAAGTTTTCACAGTGGATTCACTAACTCCAAAAGCACGCTCAATGTTAACAACACTCTCACACTTCCCTTTTTGTCTGTAATGAAAATGATCTTCGTACATGCTCCTTTCCCTCGACAGGTAGGCTTTCTTTCCTTTACTCGGCATTTTAAACACAGACGCTTTGAAGTGCAACCTCACGGCTCTTCTGACCTGAACTGACTTTTCACTTCCCTACAAGATGACAGAAGATGCGTGTTTAGATGCGCTAAGGCATTACTGCTACCGCGTACTGCTAACAGATGGCAGCACTGGGCTTAAAACTGAAATCGCTTATATGCGAAATCGCGGATAACAAATCCGCGTGCAACGGGGTCTGCCTGTAGTTAATATCTGTTTTTCTGGGAACTGAAAACATCTTGCGCCATTTTTTTTTACGTTTCCTAAGGCTTTTTGTTGGTCCAAAAATCTCTGTGAGCTAGGAGTTGATACGTGGCAGTTTCACATACGAGTCCAGTGTTTTAATCATTCTAACTGATGCAATTGATGGAATACGAGTTCAGCGGTGAGAGACTTTGGGCGTGGAAACACACTAGAGACCGTCACGAGATAATTATCAGAGCTATGTACACAAGAACACCCGAACGTCACAAACACATAAGTAACGGAAGGTCTCACGTTGCGACGCAATTTCTAACAAGCAACAGATGTGTTCCGTTTATTTAAGGTCTCACGTTACGACGCATTTTCTAACAAGCAACAGATGTGTTCCGTTTATTTTTTCTGTGATTTAAGGTTTGGTAACAACCAAACGAATCGCGAAAGTAATGATTCGTGGCTTTGAACCACCTGCAAGTGTTCAGGTACGCAGAGAAAAATATTTCAAACTGTTGTCCTTAACACTTCAGCACAACTGGATCAGAATATTACACTGTTCGGCACACTGTTGTTGACTTGGCGATTTTGCGTAGATTGGTGGCCTGTATTCTGATGTGAAGGGGAACACACACATCTCGGTCAGTATGTAGATCGGTCGACAATGTGAGACGTCGTAAAATTTCTACGAAATAGTGCAAAATCATATTAAACGTCACGACTGTTTCTAAGTGATATAACTGCTGTGATCCTTTTAACAGCAGGATTCTTTACAGACTTCTTCGTCATCTCAGTGTAAACTTTTCTGCAGGTAAATGTCGCAAGGTTAAAATAGCCATGAAAGTCAAATACAGTAATACGAAAATAATGAGTAGAAGCCGGCCGGAGTGGCCGTGCGGTTCTAGGCGCTACAGTCTGGAACCGCGCGACCGCTACGGTCGCAGGTTCGAATCCTGCCTCGGGCATGGATGTGTGTGATGTCCTTAGGTTAGTTAGGTTTAAGTAGTTCTAAGTTCTAGGGGACTTATGACTTCAGCAGTTGAGTCCCATAGTGCTCAGAGCCATTTGAACCATTTTGAATGCGTAGAAAAATACGTCGAGTAGAAAATAGCACAAATTAAGTATGAAGTCATACAAGTTAGTTGTCCAGTTTTTATACTTTATTTAGGGCAGGTAAAGCAATGACTTGATGGCAGCTGAAAATAAGAGTAGAATAAAAATGTATGCAGTGTGTTCGATAAAATGCACTAGCTGATGAAAACTATCCGTACACCTATTGGTGGACATTAATATGGGGTATGTCCACCCTTCACCTGTATGACGGCTTGAACTCTGCCGAGGATATTTTTAATGAAGTGTCTGAATGTTTAATGAACAAAGTAAGAGCACATGGACTATCAGACCAATTGTGTGAGTGGATTGAAGAGTTCCTAGATAACAGTACGCAGCATGTCATTCTCAATGGAGAGAAGTCTCCCGAAGTTAAGAGTGATTTCAGGTGTGCCGCAAGGAAGTGTCGTAGGACCGTTGCTATTCATAATATACATAAATGACCTTGTGGATAACATCGGAAGTTCACTGAGGCTTTTTACGGATGATGCTGTGGTATATCGAGAGGTTGTAACAATGGAAAATTGTACTGAAATGCAGGAGGATGTGCAACGAATTGACGCATGGTGCAGGGAATGGCAATTGAATCTCAATGTAGACAAGTGTAATATGCTGCGGATACATAGAAAGAAAGATCCTTTATCATTTATCTACAAAATAGCAGCTCAGCAACTGGAAGCAGTTAATTCCATAAATTACCTGGGAGTAGGCATTAGGAGTGATTTAAAATGGAATGACCACATAAAGTTGATCGTCGGTAAAGCAGATGCCAGACTGAGATTCATGGGAAGAATCCTAAGGAAATGCAATCCGAAAACAAAGGAAGTAGGTTACAGTACACTTGTTCACCCACTGCTCGGCAGTGTGGGGTCCGTACCAGATAGGGTTGATAGACGAGATAGAGAAGATCCAACGGAGAGCAGCGCGCTTCGTTACAGGATCATTTAGTAGTCGCGCAAGCGTTACGGAGATGATAGAAAAACTCTAGTGGAAGACTTTGCAGGAGAGACGCTCAGTAGTTCGGTACGGGCTTTTGTTGAGGTTTCGAGAACATACCTTCACTGAGGAGTCAAGCAGTGTATTGCTCCCTCCTACGTACATCTCGCGAAGAGACCATGAGGATAAAATCAGAGAGATTAGAGTCCACACAGAGGCATACCGACAATCCTTCTTTCCACGAACAATACGAGACTGTAACAGAAGGGAGAACCGACAGAGGTACTCAAAGTACCCTCCGCCACACACCGTCAGGTGGCTTACGGAGTGTGGATGTAGATGTAGATGTAGAATGTCTGGAGGGATGACAGCCCATTCTTCCTCAAGAGTAGAAACCAGAGATGTAGTGACGATGGAGGCTTGGGCCTGGAACGAAGTCGACGTTCCACCTCAAGCCATAGGTGTTTACGGCGTGCAGGTCGGGATTCTGGACAAGCTTGTCCATTTTTGGAAGATGCAGCTTTGTGATTCCTATCACTGATTTCATACGATTTCTTACAATCAACATCCGCAATGAAACTTCCTGGGAGATTAAAACTGTGTGCCGGAACGGGACTCGAAATCAGGGCCTTTGCCTTTCGCGGGCAAGTGCTCTACCGTCTGAGCTACCCAAGCACGACTCATGCCCCGTCCTCACAGCTTTACCTCTGCCAGTACCTCGTCTCCTACCATTCTGGAAACATCCGGAATGCTCGGGGATCCCTGTCGTTCAGTGCATGAGATCTGCCTTATTTTAGTTTAGCTGTGGTTGCTTCTTCGCGTTTCCGTTTGACAATAACAACACCAACAGTCGATCTAGGCAGATTCATAGTGACTGAAATGTCTCTCATGGATTTGTTACTCAGCTGAAATCCAATGAGTTTCGAACCATTCCGCCATTACTGCTTCTCTTCTGACAATACAACGCTGCCCACCTTCCTTTGTACTGGAGGGTCGTCCTCTCGTGATACAGTGATAAATTCTAGTGATAAATTCGAACATGTCCGAAAGAACAGACACCACGCTGAACCCGCAGCTGTTATACGTTATATGGAAATTGAAGGTGGAGAGGGGAGGAAAGGAAAGGAAAGGGGGTGGATCACTGCTGTCAGCTGTATCGCGACAGTACGCGGAATCAGCGGCGACGAGTGAAAATGTGTACAGGGATGGGATTCGAACTAGAGATTTCCTGCTTACTAGACAGGTGGGGTGACCACTGCGCCATACGGGAAATAGTGTTATCGCAACTACACAGACTGTCTCGGTACGCCTCATGATCGATCCCATCTCCACCTTCAACTTACATATAATGTAGAACACCTGCGGATTCTGCGTTCTTTCGGACATGTCCAAAAGAACAGACATCACGCATTCATATAACTGATTGCCGTAGCTGGACATTGAATCCACCTTCTTTTGTGTGGATCCACAAATACGTCCGACCTCCTGTGAGAATCTCAGAGAGCGAACTTGGAGGAAATGGACAGGGGGCCGGCCGCTGTGGCCGAGCGGTTCTAAGCGCTTCAGTCCGGAGCCGATCAGCTGCTACGGTCGAGGGTTCAACTCCTGCCTCGGGCATGGATGTGTGTGATGTCCTTAGGTTAGTTAGGTTTACGTAGTTCTAAGTCTAGGGACTGATGACCTCAGATGTTAAGTCCCATAGTGATTAGAGCCATTTTTGAAGTGGACAACCACTGGGAATGTGGATCGGCCGTGAGGCGCACCAAGATAGTCCGCCCATATGTGATAACCCTGTGTCCTAGATGGTGCAGTGGTTAACGCACATGCCTTGTAGGCAGGAGATTCCCCATTCGAATCCCAAAAATGGTTCAAATGGCTCTGAGCACTATGGGACTTAACATCTATGGTCATCAGTCACCTAGAACTCAGAACTACTTAAACGTAACTAACCTAAGGACAGCACACAACACCCAGTCATCACGAGGCAGAGAAAATCCCTGACCCCGCCGGGAATCGAACCCGGGAACCCGGGCGCGGGAAGCGATTCGAATCCCAGTCCGGTACACAGTTTCACTCGTCGCCGCTGATTCCGCGTAATGTCCCAATGCAGGTGATGGCAGTGAGCCCCTCTGAATAACAAACAAGTGAATCAGGAGTGACGGAGTAATTATGACTGTACTGAAAACGCAATGAAGAAGTGTAGTGCATATAGCCAATCAGATGGGTGGTAGGCGTACCAAAAAATGTTCTTTGCTGGCTTGAAAGTGATTAAAAAAAAGTAGATGAATGGATAACATTAGGAAACATGCAGGGACAAGGTGGATTAGTGTAGTCGAAAACCATGATTCATGGAAAAGTCTAAAATATGTAATAAATGAAAAGCACCAGTTCTACAACATTACTTTTATTGTTAACCAGTTTACGGCTTACAAGGCCATCTTCAGACATTTACTGAGTATTATCACCAAAGAAGTTACCATGGTACTTTTCATTTATTATAATGTTGTTCTACCAAGAACCGACGTAAGATTCTGTTAACATCTAAAAGATGTCTTCATCCGTCAATGGATACGTAATGACTACTGGTGATGTTAGGGATCGGATTTGTCAGGGAAAAATAAGAAGGAAATATTGTTCATCATAGCCCAGGAAAGGTCTAATTGCACTGTAATCTATTACGATACGGGCGGGGTACGGCGACGCCAAGGAAATATGGGACACGCTGTTCCAATTACCGTCCCAAAGACACCTGGCTGACGACACAGTCGACTTGTGACATGCCTCATACTTTACTACAATGTGTGGCAAGACGCTCGTTAACGACCCGTCGACACAGCATTGTGCTTATTAGGAGTGCGTGTCTTCGCTGCCAAGCAGCCAAACAAACGGTCCAGGGGCGTTATTTATATGCACTGATCAAGTGACCAGGCAAGTTCGAACCAGTGACCGTAACCAGACTGCCACTGTGTTGCTGGATCCCTAGCGTCCACTGGACAGCCACCGTCATAATCAGTCCGCCACTCCTACGAAAAGGTCTTGAGTTCGAGTCATCGTGTCGCTCCGTCTCCGTCTCCGGCCTTGCTACACTCCGCTGGCCACGCTTCCATCGCCGCTACGCCAGTATCAAGATGCGTGAGTCGACGCCAGGTTGCGTCACTGGACAAGAGCCCATATCCGCATCTAATCTGTCTTGTCGGAACAATGGACAGTTTTCCTGAATGCTGCCTGTCTTGCTGATACCACACCTCCAACGGATTCCTGTAGTCCTTGCCAACCCATCAAACCCGCAACAAGCAAGTGGGAGACAACACTGCTATCCTGGCGAACCATCCATGGTAAATTTCACCACAAACCAGGCCTCCACAAACCGCTGCTCTTTCATTTGCGGGTGGCGTGTACGTGTTTAGGAAAGAACGACGTTTCGGGCATGCTGGAGACAATGTTATCTGCTTGTTATGTTTTTATAAAAAGAAATTGTTGTCCGGCACAATCACAACAATTTCAACACGGAATTACGACTGTCACTTGCCATTCTTAGATCTGCAGCATAAATACGTTTAAAAGTTGAAAGAGAATTGTACGGATAACATCGAAATTAAAACACAGTAACTGGTTGTTCATAACTGATGTGCAGCTACTCACAGAGCTCCAATGTGGGATGTAATTATCGTATGCCAGCATAATTTGATTGATATTCTAATGCATTAATGTGGAACCTGTTTACGCTGAAAAAGCATTAGTTTCAATTTCGGCCACGAGACGTAAATTTGGCGCTGTGGATGCAAGAAATACGTATAGAAATGTTTCCACATAGGAGTATAATACAGTAGGAACCGGGCGTGGGCAGAATGTTGCTATTATCATTAAGGGCATCCTTGGTCTAAAAGTTTCAAAAAATCGATTTTTATTGCCTATTTCGATACCTTATATTACATAGAACATGTTGGCGAAACCGTTTTGCTCGTAAACTACTGCATGTAGTCGATGTTTCGCAGGTTCGCAAGAGAGCTTCTGTAAAGTTTGGAAGGTAGGAGACGAGGTACTGGCAGAAGTAAAGCTGTGAGGACGGGGCGTGAGTCGTGCTTGGGTAGCCCAGTTGGCAGAGCACTTGCCCGCGAAAGGCAAAGGTCCCGAGTTCGAGTCTCGGTCCAGCACACAGTTTTAATCTGCCAGGAAGTTTCATATCAGCGCACACCCCGTTGCAGAGTGAAAATCTCATTCAAGATAACTGTTAAGCAGCCAATAAATCGGATGAGGCACACACAGTGATAGGGTATTTGAAGACCATTTCTGAAAAGAACGTAGCTTTGTGATCCACACGAGTCTTTCAAGCGTGGGAATAGCGAGGTGATCAAAACATCAACCAGTCACATCATTTCTGATCTGTAAACTGTTATTACAAAAACGTTCCCGAGGTGGTGGCATCCAACACGGTGATGGTGCCAATTCCCAAACGCTGTCTTGAGACTGTACGCTTACCACGGCGATACTTTTCTGTAAATACAAGATGGATGATCGGCCCACGGGATGCCCAGCGCTCTGAGTCTCGATACGACCACGAAAGTCGATAGACGTCCCTGACGGTCGAAAATTTTCGCGACTTTTACAATTGCCTGACGGTCACTGCGCATACGCAGAGATGTACTGTTTAGTGCTGTAGATGTGGCTGACTGCAGTTAGCCACGTGTGTCCGTTACAAATGCGGTACGAGGTCGATCGTCCTTTGTGATTTTCCGTGTTTGTATACTAGTGCGCAGACTGAAATTATGTCGGCCGGCCGCTGTTAGGTTTAAGTAGTTCTAAGTTCTAGGGGACTGATGACCTGAGATGTTAAGTCCCATAGTGCTCAGAGCCATTTGAACCATTTTCGTTTCAGCGTCCATTTCAATCAAACCTGATTTGCATCCCCATAGTGGCGTTACTAGCGACACTCCTATGCAACTGGTGCGAAATTTGAATCGACATCATCTTTCAGATGCAGTAAACATCTACTGACTTTCGTTAATGTCGCATAGCTCCTTCTTGGTGTTGCTATTTTTTTCCCTTCAGTGTATAATGAAGTAGTGACTGCAGACTAAGTGCAGAGGTTGATTCTCAGGAAAATAATTATGACTTATGTGGAAACCTGATGTCAGCAATTTGGTCGCTATCTGGGAACAATCTAAGTGATGGACCATCTGGCGTCCCTCCCACGTCAGTTGGCAGCGATCGAAGAGCGCTGCGTAGAATCGGACCAGTGAGCGCAGCGCTCTGTTTAATCTCATCTGTCAGCTTTCATGCGTGTATTATAAACGGAACATTCAGGTGATTCAATACGCTATATCATAAAAACTATTGGTATACCGAGGAAGAAGAAAGAAGTACAACTAGTGACGTTACATACAGCGAGGATCGTAGGTATGCAATTTTGTAACGCTGTGCCAACGTAACTTATAACAAAATTCCCGTCGGAATTCCGTGTTGGGAAATTCGATGTTAACATACTGTATTTCGACGATCAACAATATTGTTATTTTCAGGATCAACGGAAACAATAAGATTCTTTTTTTTTGTTTTGTGGTTTTGTTTCATGTACCTTTGTGGTTCTTCATCCTACGTTACATCTAAAGGGTACTTAATGGCTTGTCAATGCAACCATTCTCCTCTGGTACTGGTTACTCGTTTCATTTCCATATAATTGTCACATCCTATCCACTTCTCGATGTCTTTCCAATAGTTCATCCTACACCGCCTTATTCCTTTCTTTCCCAGCACTTGCCCATCAAGAATGTTACTGATGGAAGTCTTTTGTCTGATGACATCTCTAATTAATTTTATTTGATTAAGGAAGACCGCCGTGACTGTCTGAAATCTTTATTCAAAGACACGACCAGTTTCACAAACTATGTTTACATCATTAGGTGTTTGTCTGCTTATAACTGTATAAAACAATTTATCAGAATTTTGGCAATGACAGCAAATGGAAAATGAAAGTGATTAGGTTTGTGTCGACTTACAGTCAATCTATAAAAGCGATCTGTTTAAAAGACGGTGAAACCAACACACGACCATCGCTGGCACCGAGGCAAAACCAGCTTTCATCAAAAAACACAACAGATCTCCACGCTGCCCTCCAGTGAGTTCTCACTTGGCACCACTGAAGTCACAAATGGCGGTGGTATGGGGCCTGTGGAATGGAGGCTAGATAGCGTCTGTCTCGGAGCTGTCCTTGAAGTAACCGATTTGTAACAGCTCGTTGTGTCACTGTTTCGTCAAATGCTGCTCAAATTGCTGCTGCAGACGCGGTATGATGCGCCACAGCCATATGCCGAACACGGTTGTCTTCCCTCTCGGTAGTGCCACGTGGCTGTCCCGAGCCCGGTCTTCTTGCGACCGTGCATTTCCGTGAGCACCCCTGCCAGCATTCATGTACAGTGGTTACAATCCTGTCAAGCCGGCCGCGGTGACCGAACCGTTCTAGGCGCTTCAGTCCAGAACCGAGTGACTTCCACGGTCGCAGGTTCGAATCCTGCCTCGGGCGTGGATGTGTGTGATGTCCTTAGGTTAGTTAGGTTTAAGTACGAGGGCAGTTCAATAAGTAATGCAACACATTTTTTTTTCTGAAACAGGGGTTGTTTTATTCAGCATTGAAATACACCAGGTTATTCCCCAATCTTTTAGCTACACAACACTATTTTTCAACGTAATCTCCATTCAATGCTACGGCCTTACGCCACCTTGAAATGAGGGCCTGTATGCCTGCACGGTACCATTCCACTGGTCGATGTCGGAGCCAACGTCGTACCGCATCAATAACTTTTTTATCATCCGCTTAGTGCCTCCCACGGATTGCGTCCTTCATTGGGCCAAACGTATGGAAATCCGACGGTGCGAGATCGGGGCTGTAGGGTGCATGAGGAAGAACAGTCCACTGAAGTTTTGTGAGCTCCTCTCGGGTGCGAAGACTTGTGTGAGGTCTTGCGTTGTCATGAAGAAGGAGAAGTTCGTTCAGATTTTTGTGCCTACGAACACGCTGAAGTCGTTTCTTCAATTTCTGAAGAGTAGCACAATACACTTCAGAGTTGATCGTTTGACCATGGGGAAGGACATCGAACAGAATAACCCCTTCAGTGTCCCAGAAGACTGTAACCATGACTTTACCGGCTGAGGGTATGGCTTTAAACTTTTTCTTGGTAGGGGAGTGGGTGTGGCGCCACTCCATTGATTGCTGTTTTGTTTCAGGTTCGAAGTGATGAACCCATGTTTCATCGCTTGTAACAATCTTTGACAAGAAATTGTCACCCTCAGCCACATGACGAGCAAGCAATTCCGCACAGATGGTTCTCCTTTGCTCTTTATGGTGTTCGGTTAGACAACGAGGGACCCAGCGGGAACAAACCTTTGCATATCCCAACTGGTGAACAATTGTGACAGCACTACCAACAGAGATGTCAAGTTGAGCACTGAGTTGTTTGATGGTGATCCGTCGATCATCTCGAACGAGTGTGTTCGCACGCTCCGCCATTGCAGGAGTCACAGCTGTGCACGGCCGGCCCGCACGCGGGAGATCAGACAGTCTTGCTTGACCTTGCGGCGATGATGACACACGCTTTGCCCAACGACTCACCGTGCTTTTGTCCACTGGCAGATCACCGTAGACATTCTGCAAGCGCCTATGAATATCTGAGATGCCCTGGTTTTGCACCAAAAGAAACTCGATCACTGCCCGTTGTTTGCAAGGCACATCCGTTACAGACGCCATTTTAACAGCTCCGTACAGCGCTGCCACCTGTCGGAAGTCAATGAAACTGTACTAGACGAAGCGGGAATGTTTGAAAATATTCCACAAGAAATTTCCGGTTTTTTCAACCAAAATTGGCCGAGAAAAAAAATGTGTTGCATTACTTATTGAACTGCCCTCGTAGTTCTATGTTCTAGGGGACTGATCACCTGAGATGTTAAGTCCCATAGTGCTCAGAGCTATTGGAACCATTTGAACCTGTCAGGTCTTTCTATACTATTGCGGAAGGAACATCCAGCTTCTCATTAAAACTCAGTGAGGTGCTGTTATTTTTCGTCTTAGTCACGTTAAAGGCCTTCCTGACTGATATTAGCCGGCCGCGGTGGTCTGGCGGTTCTAGGCGCTCAGTCCGGAACTGCGCGACTGCTACGGTCGCAGGTTCGAATCCTGCCTCGGGCATGGACGTGTGTGATGTCCTTAGGTTAGTTAGGTTTAAGTAGTTCTAAGTTCTAGGGGACTGATGACCACAGATGTTAAGTCCCATAGTGCTCAGAGCCATTTGAACCATTTGACTGATATTAACTAACCACGTCTAGCCTATGAAGGTAACTAGCGCTCACGACTGTTACAGTGTGTATTTAAAACACGCCTGATTTGCATCTTCACAATGGCGCCACTAGCGACACTCCTCTACCACTGGTGCGAACTTTGAATATAAATCATCTTTTAAGATGTAGAAACCCGCGTATCAACTTTCGTTTATGTCGCTCAGCTATTTCCTGTTGCAATTTTTTCCCCTCGGTGTATTTGGGGAATGAAAGGGAAGGGGGGGGGGGGGGCGGGGGGGGGGGGGGGGGGGAAATAAACTACTGCGACCCCTCCACCGCAGGAACCGAACCCTGGATCCGCGCCTGGGTCTGACGATATTTATGTGTCGTCACGTACCGATGACTCTTTATCACGGCGAATTGCAACTGTTACATGAACCTTTAGTGGGTACTTCTAACGCAGTGGCTGATTAATGAGTTTTTTTACAAAACGTTCGTCTTGCGTGGCCACCATGACAGGAAAGAGAAGCAGTCTGTGGGACAGTTGTTCATTATTTATTTTATTTAGCGTATGACTGCATCACAAACAAATAATATTACGATTATCTCAAACTAAAAACTTATAAGCCGCCCACGAATATAATTGATCCCTCCGTCATCACCAAACATTCTCTTGAATCACCAGGGACAGCTCTCAGAGGACATCCTAGAAGTACATGGCGAACAGTCTGCTTTTCAACGCCACAGTCACAACTTGCTGAAATCATTTTCTTCCACTTGTGCAAAGAGTCACTTTCCATTGTTGGTTCTTGGTTTTTAAGAACCGACCACATCTTCTTGCATGGCAGTTCAAAGCCGGGTGACTTGATCGGTATGCATGGCGTCTTAAGTTCTTCTGTTGGAGCATTAATCTGCCATGTGTGTCTCCAGCAGTCATCAGTATTAACGCCGTTCCGAATAACATCTTTGCGGTTTCCAAGGGTGGGTGACGCGTGGAATATCTGCGTGTACACGGAGGTTAGGATTTTTGTTAGGATTTTTCTGTAGTTTCTGTTCCCGTACAAAGGCACTTTTCCGCCGCAGAGGTGGAGGTGGCATGTGGCTAAATATGGGTAGCATTAAAGTAAGTGCGGGTCTGATGGTGCCGGTTATAAGACTAATGGTATGGTTCAGTTGTGTAGCAACAAGGTCTGTATGAGCACTATTCATCCAGGCTGGTGAGCAGTATCCTGCAACAGGATAAACCAGTCCCACAGCCGCAGTACGGAGTGTTGATGCATTTGATCCTCATTATGTGCTCAGAATTTCTGGATAGTGCTGTTTCGAGTTTTGATTTTGGCGGCTGTTCTTAATAGATGTTGTTTGTAACCCATCGTTCTATCAAGTGTGACGGTTAGATATTTTGTTTTCGCTTGATGTGTCAGTAATCACCCATTAAGGTTGATAGTGAGCTCTTTGTTAGATGACTGTTGATCACGTCTGCAGGTTTAACTTTTAATTACAATGCACGTGTCCCCTGGGTGGTGCTAAACAAAGAACAAACTACTGGCAACTACACAGTCCTCCAGAAGTATTGGAAATTTGTGGTAAGTCCCTATGGGACCAAACTGCTGAGATCATCGGTCCCTAAGCCTACACACTAACTTAAACTAACTTACGCTAAGGACAACTCACACACCCATGCCCGAAGGAGGACTCGAACCCCCGACGGGGAGAGCCGCGCTAACCGTGGCAAGGCCCCTCAGACCGGAGCGGCTGTCCTCCAGATCTCCTGCTACATATTACATCGCACATCTGAATATGAATGAGCTATAATAAAACTCCAGGGACGAGGTCTGTAGAACAGATGGCCATACGTTTTTTGATATACCGATAATGTGTCGGTGTAGTACGACTCACCTGCAGGCAAAGCTACGTCGTGGACTAATGCTATGGGCGGATAACTGCAGCTGAAGCAAAAAATACGAGGGGCGTTGAGTAAATAATACAACACTTTTTTTGAAGGCAGGTTGGTTTTATTGAGGATTCCAGTACACTATATTACTCTCCATCCTTTTGGCTGCAAAAGCCTTTTTTGAAAAATGATCTCCGTTCAATGCGACGGACTTACTTACGCCAACTTACTGAGAAGGCCTGAACGCCGATGTTGTACCACTCTACTGGCCGGCGACGGAGCCAACGTCTTGCTGTATAAATAACCTCCCCATCAATTTGCATCACCCTTGTTCACAGAAATCCTGAAGATAGACGTTGACTGTGGATATTGTATCATAGACACAGTACCTTTGACTTTTCAGAGATGTCACTAAACCCGACAAAAGATGTAAACAACCATGCATGAGCAGCGCCTATTAGACGGGGTGAGTCAAATGGTTCAAATGGCTCTGAGCACTATGGGACTCAACTGCTGTGGTCATCAGTCCCCTAGAACTTAGAACTACTTAAACCTAAGGACATCACACACATCCATGCCCGAGGCAGGATTCGAACCTGCGACCGTAGCAGTCGCACGGTTCCGGACTGCGCGCCTAGAACCGTGAGACCACCGCGGCCGGCACGGGGTGAGTCCGACAGCCGATAAGTTCCAGTCATTCCACGAGGAAGGAGGTATACGGCTCGTGTTGTCTGTTGTTGAACCATGCCTAGCGGTCAATACCGCGGCTCGATCGCGTCCGCATTGTTACTTTGTGCTAGGAAGGGCTCTCAACAAGGGGAGTGTCCAGGCGTCTCGGAGTGAACCAAAGCGATGTTGTTTGGATACAGAGACACAGGAACTGTCGATGACATGCCTCGCCCAGGCCACCCAAGGGCTACTACTGCAGTGGATCACCGCTGCCTGCGGATTATAGCTCGTTGGAACACAGTAACGTCACCATGTTGAAAAATGCTTTACGTGCAGCCACAGGACGTCGTGTTACGACTCAAACTGTGCCCAATAGGCTGCTTCATGCACAAGTTCACTCCCGACGTCCAAGGCGAGGTCCATTTTTGCAACCACGACATCATGCAGCGCGTTACAGATGGGCCCAACAACATGCCGAATGGACCGCTCAGGATTGACGTCACGTTCTATTCACCGATGAGTGTCGTGTATGCCTTCAGCCAGACAATCGTCGGAGACGTGTTTGGAGGCAACCCGGTGAGGCTGAACGCCTTAGACACACTGTACAGCGAATGCAGCAAGGTGGAGGTTCCCTGCTGTTTTGCGATGGCATTATGTGGGGCCGACGTACGCCGCTGGTGGTCATGGAAGGCGCCGTAACGGCTGTACGATGCGTGAAATCCATTCTCCTACCGATATTGCAACCATATCGGCAGCATATTGGCGAGGCATTGGTCTTCATGGACGACAACTCGCGCCCCCATCGTGCACATCTTGTGAATGACTTCCTTCAGGATGACGACCACCCTCGACTAGAGTGGCCAGCATGTTATCTAGACATGACCACTATCGCACATGCCTGGGATAGATTGATAAGGGCTGTTTATGGACGATGTGACCCATCAACCACTCTGAGGGATCTACGCCGAATCGCCGTTGAGGAGTGGGACAATCTGGACCAACAGTGCCTTGATGAACTTGTGGATGGTATGCCACGACGAATACGGGCATGCATCAATGCAAGAGGACGTGCTACTGGGTAATAGAGGTACCGGTTTGTACAGCAATCTCGACCTCCACCTCTGAAGATCTCGCTGTATGGTGGTACAACATGCAATGTGTGGTTTTCATGAGCAATAAAAGGGCGGAAATGATGTTTATGTTGATCTCTATTCCAATTTTCTGTACAGGTTCCGGAAATCTCGAAACGGAGGCGATGCAAAACTTTTTTTGATGGGTGTATATCGAGGCAGTGTATGTCCAAAAATCTACATTCCTCGATTCTCGTAAATTATTGAAGGTCATCTTTCAGTGTGAGACTGCAACAAGAACCAGACATCGAACTGCACGAGGAGTTCCTCAGTCCCCCGAACACATACTTCTTTATTCGGCAGCGTGTCGCTTGTAATGGAAACAAGCCTTCAACATCAATCTCCTCCACAAGCTCCATGATGAAACACTTGCGCTGTTTGAGAAAGAAATGCGTCGAGACGCTGAATAGATATCGTGACTCCTCATGTCCCTGTCTTTATGTAAGCCGCAAAGATTATACTCGAAGGACGCGCCACTTTCGGTTTGTGATTATTTAATGAAATCTCAAGTATTGATACGGCAACCTTATCAAGCTTAGGAATTTGTATCAGCTATCATTACGCATGTAATGAGGCTTTTGTTTATTTGCTCACCTGGTTGTTACATGAAGTCAGTTATAAAGGAGCAAAACTGACAATGAACTGATCGGAAAAACTCATGTCTGGCAGAAATGTTTTTCTTCTACCAATACGAAATGAGTGTGAAACCCAGCCACGGGAAGTTAATAGCCATAGATTAAGTAATAACACTGCTCTAATCTATCAAAAATTTGCGTTATGGGCGTGTTTCCTCCAAGAAAGAATAGCGGAGAAGAATGAGTAACTTCGAATTCGGCTTGACTGTAAGGTTCAAAAAAATGGCTCTGAGCACTATGGAACTTAACTTCTGTGGTCATCAGTCTGGACTGTAGCGCCTAGAAGGTTCATACCGATGGAGCTGGTGCAGTGGTTACAGTAATTTACTTGCATTACGGAGGAGTAGGGCACAATTTCTTATCTGAGGAGCCACACATGGACGCCTGCATTAACCCTAAACAATTTAGGTTGATTGCTTGAATGGTTATTTTGCAAAGGAAACGATGAAATTCCTACGTCATCCTTGTTCCACCCGATCTTGTGCCCAGTCTCTGACTTTCGGTGCGCGCAGTGGTTAAGGCACTGGGTTCGTGTGCGGGAAGAGCTGATACGCCCTTCAATGCATCCACGTTTTGGTTCTGTGAGTTTTCCCCCAATCGAAAGAGAACAGCTTCGATACGGTTCATTTGTAAAGGGTGTGATCGATTTCATTCTCCATCCTTCGTTTATCCCAGTTTATGCTCTATCTTTAATGACCTTGTAGTCTGTTGTTGTGGTCTTCAGTTGGAAGGCTGGTTTGTCCCAGCTTCCCAGCTCTCCATGCTGCTCTATCCTGTTCAAGCCCTTTCATCCCGGAATAACTATTGCAACCTTCATCTTTCTGAATCTGCTTATTGCATTCATCTCTCGGTTTCCCTCTACGATTGTGCCAGAAATTTCTCTGCTCCCCAGTTATATTCAGTACTGTAGCACGACATTTCAAAAGCTTCTATTCTCTTCTTGTCTAAACTGTTTGTCATTCACTCTAGACAACTCTTAAATCTATATTGGACGTTAACAAATTTCTCTTCTTCAGAAACGTTTTCCTTGCCGTTGCCAGTCTATATTTTATATCCTCTCCATTCGGCTATAATCAGTTTTTTTGCTGCTCAAATAGCAAAACTCATCTATTGCTTTCAGTGTCTCGTTTCCTAATCACATTCCCTCACAGTTACCTGATGTAATTTGTCTACATTGTTGTCCCTGTTTTGCTTTTGTAGATGTTGATCCTCCTTTCAAGACACTGTCCATTCCGTTCAGTTGCTCTTCCAAGTCGTGACAGAATTACAAACCTCAAAGGTTTTATTTCTTCTCCTTGAACTTCAGTTCCTACACTAAGTTTTTCTTTGGTTTCCTACATTGCTTGCTTAATGTGCAGATCGAATAACGTCGGGGTTAAACTACAATAAGCTCTTCGTTGGTTTCCTGTGTTGCTTGCTCAATGTACAGATTAAATAGCATCTGGCATAAACTAGAACCCTGTCCCATTCCCTTCTCAAACACTACTTCCCTTTCATGCTCGTCTAGTCTTATAACTGCTGTCTCGTTTCTGTACAAGTTGTAAATAGCCTTGCGCTACCTGTATTTTATCCTTGGTACCTTCCAAGTTTCAAAGAGATTATTCCTGTCAACGCCGTCAAAAGCTTTCCCTCAGTCTAGAAATCCTATAAACGGAGGTCTGCATTTTCTTAACCTATCATCAAAGTATAGTCGTAAGGCTGTTAATATCCTTGCGGGTTCCTACATTTCTCCGGAATCCAAAATGATCTTCCTGGAGATTGGCTTTTATCAGTGCTTCCATTCTTCTTTCGTCGTCTACAGGAGGTCAACCATAACCTTCCCACCGTTTGCACGATTAGTTCGGGCATTCCATCGGGGATTTCACGCGAGCTGCGTGTAGGCATCACTAGTGCTAGGGACATTATTGTGAGATCGGTCAGTCAGGAGTAGCTAAACCAAACCAATGCTTCGTTAGGTTAGCTAATAGCAGACATGGCTCGCCGAAATCTGAAGCTGTTGAATTACAATTGAATGAATGAAGGGTGCCTTTGTTATAAATGTGCTTTATCGACTGGCGGATATGGAAGCTTCAGTGTTCAGAGGAATGGCTGACTTCCTCTGCTCACCAATCTGGCTAAACGTGTGCACTAGAGCTGGATGTTTACAATTAAAATGCAGCTACTCACAGAGGTCCAATGTGGGCTGTAATTATTGTATTGCAGCGAAATTTGGTAGATAATCCGATGTGTTAATGCGGAACGGATTTACGCTGGAAAACGTTTTCCTCCGCTGGTTGTTGCTCCTCGGGAAGGGAAGGCGAGCAGGCTCAAATGCTTCAAATGGCTCTGAGCACTATGGGACTCAACATCTGAGGTCATCAGTCCCCTAGAACTTAGAACTACTTAAACCTAACTAACCTAAGGACATCACACACATCCATGCCCGAGGCAAGATTCAAACCTGCGACCGTAGCGGTCGCGCGGTTCCAGACTGAAGCGCCAAGAATCGCTCGCCCACAACGGCTGGCGAAGGCGAGCAGGTAATCACCTTCCCCGTCATGGCTAGGGGGTAATGCCCCCTTATCTGTTTCTGCGAATTGTCTAGCACAGGAAACAAACTGACTAATTGCTAACACTGCTGGTAATTGGCAGTCGGACACGTGATTTACTTCAGTCATTGGAGTTGTGTTCCAGAATATAACCATGGCCGAGATAACTGCACAGTGGAAAAGAAGGGAGCATGAGGATGGCGGCTTCAACAAGCTAACACAGTAATAAGTCAGACGATTCTATAGAGAATGAATTTTCACTCTGCAGCGGATTGTGCGCTGATATGAAACTCCCTGGCGGATTAAAACTGTGTGCCAGACCGGGTCTCCACAGTGGGACCTTTGCCTTTCATAGGCAAGTTCTCTACCTCAGCTATTCAAGCACGACTCGCGACCCTTCCTCAGAGCTCTACTTCAGTATCTCATATGTGGTAGAGCGCTTGCCCAGAAAGGCATCCGAGGTTTCAATATGCCAGAAAGTGTAATATCAACATACTCTTGCTGCAGAGTGAAAATCCATTGCCGGCCGGAGTGGCCGAGCGGTTCTAGGCGCTACAGTCTAGAACCGCGCGACCACTACGGTCGCAGGTTCGAATCCTGCCTCCGGCATGGCTGTGTGTGATGTCCTTAGGTTAGTTAGGTTTAAGTAGTTCTAAGTTCTAGGGGACTGATGACCTCAGAAATTAAGTCTCATGGTGCTTAGAGCCATTTGAACGATTTTTGAAAATCCATTTCGGCAACAACCCCGCAGTCTGTGGCTAAGCCCTGTCTCTGCAGTATCCTTTCTTACAGGAATGCTAGTCCCGCAAAGTAAGCAGAAGATCTTCTGTGAAATTTGGAAGGTAGGAGATGTATCGGAGAAAATAAAGCTGTGAGGGCGGCTCGTGATTGGGCTCGGACAGTTCAGGTGGTTAGAGCACTTGTTTAGGAAAAGAAAAAGTCCCTTATTCGATTTCTGGTCCGGCACACAGTTTTAAAGCGCCAGGAGGTTTTTAACACGGCCTTATTCTTTATTAAACATTGAGACTGGTCCAGAGAGGGGACCCCTGGCGAATTTATAGTACTGCATGCGAAGAATTCATTGGAATTGTTTCACTGAAAGTAGGTTCTGTCCTTACCGCTAGAAAGGTAGTTAGAAACACGATCATTGCGTCTGGCTATAACTTACCTCTGACACGTAGACTAGTTTAACACATTGCACGTCTGATTCCCAAGGGCGTAGTATTGATAAGGGTCGGAAAGAGAAAGAGTGGGCGTGATGATGATGACAGCTCCTATGGAGAACTAAACTCCAGACGTACGTCTGGAGAGAAGGCGGCAGCATCTGGCGTTCTGGCAGCTACAGCGGTGGTGAAATGCGGGGTGTTCACAAAGTCTCTCCGCAGTGCCGTATGATTGTTAGCCGCGCGTGCCGTATGCCGCAGTGAGTATACCGAAATGAAACTCAGTGAAATACAAGTTATAAATTCATAGAATATTCATTTTACTTACAAATTTTCACATTAAATGTCGAAAGTGTGTCCCCCCCCCCCCCCTCTGTTGTTGAATACACAATTCAATTCGTCTAATCATGTTTCCAAACACAAGCTGTAACGTTTCTTCTGTAACAGAAGCAGTTAAAGTGGATATTGCAGTTTTCAATTCATCGATGTATTTTGGACGGTTTTTACAGACAGTTGCTTTTGCTGCACCCCAGAAGAAAATGTCGGGTAGTGTTAGGTTAGGCGATCATGGAGGCCAAAGTCCGTGTGAAATTATGCGATCACCAAAAACATCAGCAAGCAGTGACATTGAAACGAGAGCTGTATGCGCGGTTGCACCATCTTGTTGAAAATAACCGTTCAGTATTTCACTTAACACAAGTTCTCCTATGAATGGGTACAGAATATCACTGCAGTATCGTTGTGCCTTTATTGTTCCGTTGAAAAATATGAGACCCACAATCTAGAGACTGCAATCCAAACTCCTATTTTCATTGAATGAAGTGGTTCCTCATGAATACAAAATGGATTTGCAGTACTCCACATACGAGAATTTTGCGAGTTCATGTACCCGGATAAATGAAACCACGCCTCATCAATGAAAAAGTTCCATTAAGAATATCCCTTCCATCTTGTTGAACGAAAATTTTGAACCATTGATAGTAATGCAGTCTCTTACCATGATCAGTATTTTTCAGTTCTTGCACGACTGTCACTTTGTATGGGAAAAGTTCTAATTTTTTCCTTGCAGCTGTGTGGGCGGTTCCGACACTAACATCGATTTCCTGCGCGAGTTTTCTTACTGACTTGTTCGGACTGATGGACATTTTATCGGAAATATGGAGTAGTTTATCCTCAGTCAAAACGCTAGGACGACCACCTCTCGGTGCATCTGTCACTGAACCCGTACTTCGAAATCTGTTAATCAAATTTCGCACAGTATCGCGATGTGGGAGTGTTGTCTCCGGGAAAACTGAATTAAATGTTTGACGAACTGAAACTGTGTATTTACCACCAGCTTTGAACACTTGTTCGACTGAACACAAACGTTCTTCAATGGTTAGCACCTTAACAGTGACAAAAACGAAAGAAACAAAGGAACTAAACTAGAACGTTCACGTCAACACGTAACGACACACACCAACGATACTACTGACGCTGGCTGAGATAAACGAAACAGAGGATTGTTGGGAGAGTCCACTTGAAGGGAAGTAACCCAGGCAGGCGAACAATCACACGGCAATCGCGGCTACCAATCATACAGCACTGCGGAGAGACTTTTTGAACATCCCGCGCTAATGACATCGCGACGCGATGGCTAACATTAACGTCCTGTAAAACAAGGTTAAATGTTCAGAGGAACGACTGATTTCCGCTGTTCACTGTCTAAAGATGTGCTTTACTACCGGATGGTCATAATTAGAGCAGCTACTCACAGAGCTCCATTGGGGGCTGTAATTGTCGTACGGGAGCGAAGCTTGGTAGATTTACACTGGAAAACATTTGTTCCAATTTTCGCCAATAGCAGAACATCTGGCGCTGTGAGTGCATGAAAGACGCATATAAATGTTTCCATATGTAATAGATTAGGAACGGGAAGTGGGCAGGAAAGGTCAAACAAGAGACAAAGGAATAATTTAGATTTTATTAGTAACAGCTGCTTACACGATTTGTTCAATATGAACACCGGAGAAGCCGACGAGATGCTGCGTCCTTAACACCACGTGGTCTGCAACAGTTGCTCGCAGCAGCTCTTTTGGAATCTGAGCGACGTGTTCTTATTTGCTGGCCTTCAGATCGAGTAGAGACCGAACATGCCCCTGGCAAACGCGTTCTTTTAGAGCCAACGCTTTAGGCGTTCGGTACAGTTCCCCACAGTCGCTTAATGAACGAAGTAAGAGCATATGGACTATCAGACCAATTGTGTGATTGAATTGAAGAGTTCCTAGGTAACAGAACGCAGCATGTCATTCTCAATGGAGAGAAGTCTTCCGAAGTAAGAGTGATTTCAGGTGTGCCGCAGGGGAGTGTCATAGGACCGTCGCTGTTCACAATATACATAAATGACCTTGTGGATGACATCGGAAGTTCACTGAGGCTTTTTGCAGATGATGCTCTGGTGTATCGAGAGGTTGTAACAATGGAAAATTCTACTGAAATGCAGGAGGATCTGCTGCGAATTGGCGCATGGTGCAGGGAATAGCAATTGAATCTCAATGTAGACAGGTGTAATGTGCTGCGAATACATAGAAAGATAGATCCCTTATCATTTAGCTACAAAATAGCAGGCCAGCAACTGGAAGCAGTTAATTCCATAAATTATCTGGGAGTACGCATTAGGAGTGATTTAAAATGGAATGAGCGTATAAAGTTGATCGTCGGTAAAGCAGATGGCAGACTGATATTCATTGGAAGAATCCTAAGGAAATGCAATCCGAAAACAAAGGAAGTAGGTTACAGTACGCTTGTTCGCCCACTGCTTGAATACTGCTCAGCAGTGTGTGATCCGTACCAGATAGGATTGATAGAAGAGATAGAGAAGATCCAACGGAGAGCAGCGCACTTCGTCACAGGATCATTTAGTAATCGCGAAAGCGTTACGGAGATGACAGACAAACTCGAGTGGAAGACTCTGCAAGAGAGACGCTCAGTAGCTCGGTACGGGCTTTTGTTAAATTTTCGAGAACATACCTTCAACGAGGAGTCAAGCAGTATATTGCTCCCTCCTACGTATATCTCGCGAATAGACCATGAGGATAAAATTAAAGAGATTAGAGCCCACAAAGAGGCATACCGACAATCCTTCTTTCCACGAACAATACGAGACTGGAATAGAAGGGAGGACCGATAGAGATACTCAAGGTACCCTCCGCCACACACCGTCAGGTGGCTTGCGGAGTATGGATGAAAAAAAAAAAAAGGTCACATGGGTTCAGTTCAGGTTATATTGCGGGCCATGCATCTGGAAAACCTATGGAGATAAGACGTTCATGGAATACTGCATGAAGCAGATCGACTGGGCGAGCGACAAGAGGTGTTGCTCATCTTGCATGAAAACAGTGGTTCGCACACAGTTGCGCTCTTCCAAAGGTCTTCATGCTGTATACGGAGGTCTCGATTAAATGCAGACGTCACGGCACACCTGACAGGCCCACTGGGTATATTCTATTCATAGAAGAAAGGACCGAGAATAAAGTTGCCTGTGAATTCACACCACACAGTGACATGTGGCGAGTGCAATGGCTCATCGTGCACAACACATGGTTTAACAGTAACCCAAATTCAGCAGTTCTGTGTATTCACTACATCCAGTAGTGTAAAACATGCCCCGTCAGTCGGTACAATATTGCCCAGCCATATGTCGTGAACTTCGATTCGTGTCAGAAACCGAAGAATAAATTTAGATCGTTACTGCGGATCATTAGGTTTCAGTTGCTGTAACGTCTGGATATGGGACGGGAACTAGAGTAAAATAGATCACAAAACTTTCCCCACTGTCGAACATGGGATGGACAATTGTGATACTGCGTGAGCTGTAGCACTACCCGGGGTCCACGCTGCATGGCCAGTTTCAGCAACAGCAGCCTCGCTAATAATTTCCACCGGAGTACGGGGCCTTCTTCTTCTAAGGGGCACACAAAACTCACGCGTGTTTTCGAATTCCGTTATCATCTTCCTTAAACCATTTAATGGCATTGGGCCTCTTCTCGGACCTTACAATCGGGGACAGTCTGCCTATGCAGCACTGTAATTGCTACCGTTCACATATAACAATGTCACTAACAGCACAAGGCCTCTCTTCTCGATAGCCATACTATTTTCCCACGTTATGTGTATGTCATTTTCCTGAATACGCTTATACCATTTAGAAAGTAAACTCAGAAATTTATGAAATATTAATGATAAACCATGTTCCCAACACAATGTCAATAATTTGGAAACATACTTCATGTTTATGAACATAGAGCACTCCTTGTTCACAAAGCTAGGTCCCCAATGTCATGGTTAGGGGAAAAAAATAAAAAATAAATAAATAAAAATAAAGTGAATGCAATGGAATGAGATGAACAAAGATTCTATTTGTGCCTCACTGTATATCTGCATCTACATCTACATGGATACTCCGCAGATCACACTTAAGTGCCTGGCAGAGGGTTCATCGAACCACCTTCACAATAATTCTCTATTATTCCGACCTCGAACAGGATGCGGAAAAAAACGACCACCTATATCTTTTCGTGCGAGCTCTGATTCCCCTTATTTTTCCATACGTACATCGGCGTCAGGAAACAGTTTTGCAATCTGAGGAGAAAGTTGGTGATTGAGATACCGTCGCCACGGAAAACGCCTTTGTTTTAATGAAGTCCACGCCAAATCCTGTATCATCTCAGTGACTCCCTGAGGCAGTTTGTGAGCTTTCGCAAAATAAAATAGATTGCTGCTGCGTGCCTCAGAGATGCCGTCGTCAACAATAGTGATGATACTACGATATTAGAGACATTTACTGCTCAACTGCCACATCTACCTGTAAGAAGTTTGTACCACGGAACATGGTACAAGGTGTAACCGCTAACTGTTCAGAACGTACCTCAGTAGTGTATGGGTAGTTCAGACAAACAATTTGATCGACTATTTCGTTATCATTATTAAGTTTCCAGTGGGGATTACGAAACAAAATACCAGTTTTGTGAACGTTGTGGAAGACTAATGACCTTTACAATTTGATCTAATCTCAACGCTTACACCCACAATAGTTTCACAGTAAGAAGGTCAGTCAAAGAAAACTATTTAATTTATCCTGTTGAAACTCACAGTGTTCCGAAGTAAGCAGGGCAGTGTGGCCGAGCGGGTCTAGGCGCTTCAGTCTGGAACCGCGCGACCGCTACGGTCGCAGGTTCAAACCCTGCCTCGGGCATGGATGTGTGTAATGTCCTTAGGTTAGTTAGGTTTAAGTAGTTCTAAGTTCTAGGGGACTGATAACCTCAGACGTTAAGTCCCATAGTGTAATTCTTCAGGCTTTCCCGGCGATCTAATGACATCTTGGGTTGTCGGGTGTTCTGCCGGATATCAGCGTCGCACTTGTACGATATTTCGGTAGCGTAACTCGTGACCTTCATCAGGTGCGACCTGAGACTATTACTCGAGTGGACCTGGTCCAGTATTTATGCCTGTGGCAATGCTCCAGAAGATCGCAGCGAGCGGGCGCGGACCGCAGAGGGAGCGCCTTGTGTGGGGGGAAGGCCACAGGCATAAATACTGGAACAGGTCTACTCGAGGAATAGTCTCAGGACGCACTTGATGAAGCTAACGAGTTACGCTACCGAAATATCGTGCAAGTACGACGCTGATAACCAGCAGAACATCCGACAACCCAAGATGTCAAGTCCCATATTTCTCAGTGCCATTTGAACGAGTTTTTGCGAAGTAAAATTTAGACGGTCGTCAATTTTACATGTTATAAGTGCAAGGAGAAGGGCATTTTATTATTTAACGACTATTTTAGCCAAAATCTCGCACGGCAAACATGAGCTCTTGCTTAGGTGGCTTTTGTAGGCCAGTTTGGGGATGTTCCCCGGCTTGATGGACCACAAGCGTCCTGTATCAAATTGTTCGTCTCAACTTCAACTACATCATTGTGATACGTTGCAAACAATCACCGTTTATGCCCTCTATGTTTATAACGTAGGCACTGCGGGGTGGCAGTATTCAGCCGAAAAGAGTCTAAACTGCTTTTGATATTGATGGTTCAAATGGCTCTGAGCACTATGGGACTCAACTGCTGAGGTCATAAGTCCCCCAGAACTTAGAACTACTTAACCTAACTAACCTAAGGACATCACACACATCCATGCCCGAGGCAGGACTCGAACCTGCGACCGTAGCGGTCGTGCAGTTCCAGACTGTAGCGCCTTTAACCGCTCGGCCACTCCGGCCGGCGCTTTTGATATTAAAAGTGAAGAAGCTAAATTAGTGTTCCTAGCTAAATATCAGGATTTCCTTTTTCATTCACTTGCTAAAAACGCAGGGAAGAAATATTTAACAGATCCCACAGTTCAATTCAGTTATTTGAGCTTTTCGCAATGAGAATGATGGGACCCTTTGCTAACTTTATAATGTCAGACGTCATATTAGAGGATTTCATGAGTAGACGAAGCTTTTTGTTGTTTTTAGTGACAGTGTACGACACAAACTCAGTGTGGTTTCCCATGCTTTTCCTCAGTCTGCACAACTATATTATTAACTGACAGCTAAGTATTCAATGACGAGATTGTAAATCAACTGGCAATTTCCTGTCTGTCACGAAGATGCTGCCATTTGTTGCCGAGCTTTCACTCCTGTGGTGTTTATTTATTTATTGTGTGGCAGAAACACACACGAGGCAAACAACTGTATGTACAGGAACATGTCAATAGCAACAGACAAGTTAAGTGTGAAGTCAAAACTAACATGTGGGCATAAACTATACATGTGAGACGGAAAGTGAAAAGTGACCTCTTATCGAAAATTTTGGATTTTGAGCTATTGTAACTTTTGCTTTCAGTATTAAATTCTGAACAGTTTGTAAAAAACATAGATTTCCATCTCTAAATTTGAGTGAGTTAGGTTGAATATTGATGATGCAAAATAGATGTTTTGAGATAATGTGTTTTAAAGTGAAACGTATCTCAAAACATATATTAATTGTCATTGTTAAAAATGACATACTTAAGAAACAAATTCTGCATGCGTATATTTACCTTAAAAGTCCTTTGTCTAGTGATACGTTAAAATTACACATTAAGACGTATAGTACATTAGGTTAAAGTTAGATATAGTGGGAATTAATGAAGTTCGGTGGCAGGAGGAACAAGACTTCTGTTCAGATGAATACAGGGTTATAAATACAAAATCAAATAAGGAGAATGCAGGAGTAGGTTTAATAATGAATAGGGAAATAGGAATGCGGGTAAGCTACTATAAACAGCATAGTGAACACATTATTGTGGCCAAGATAGATACGAAGCCCACACCTACCACAGTGGTACAAGTTTATAAGCCAACTAGCTCTCCAGATGACGAATAAATTGAAGAAATGTATGATGAGATAAAAGAAATTATTCAGATAGTGAAGAGAGACGAAAATTTAATAGTCATGGGTGACTAGAATTCGGTAGTAGGAAAAGGAAGAGAAGGAAACGTAGTAGGTGAATATGGGTTGGGGCTAAGAAATAAAAGAGGAAGCCGTCTGGTAGAATTTTGCGTAGAGCATAACTTAATCATAGCTAACACTTTGGTTCAAGAATCATAAAAGAAGGGTGTATACAAGGAAGAAGCCTGGAGATACTGATAGGTTTCAGATAGATTATATAATGGTACGACAGAGATTTAGGAACCAGGTTTTAAATTGTAAGAAATTTCCAGGGGCAGATGTGGACTCTGGCCACAATCTATTGGTTACGAACTGTAGATGAAAACTGAAGAAACGGCAAAAAGGTGGAAATTTAAGGAGATGGGACCTGGATAAACTGACTAAACCAGAGGTTGTACAGAGTTTCAGGGAGAGCATAAGGGAACAATTAACAGGAATGGGGGAAAGAAATACAGTAGAAGAAGAATGGGTAGCTTTGAGGGATGAAGTAGTGAAGGCAGCAGAGGATCAAGTAGGTAAAAAGATGAGGGCTAGTAGAAATCCTCGGGTGACAGAAGAAATGTTGAATTTAATTGAGGGAAGGAGAAAATATAAAAATGCAGTTAATGAAGCAGGCAAAAAGGAATACAAACTTCTCAAAAATGAGATCGACAGTAAGTGCAAAATGGCTAAGCAGGCGTGGCTAGAGGACAAATGTAAGGATGTAGAGGCTTATCTCACTAGGGGTAAGATAGATACTGCCTACAGGAAAATTAAAGAGACCTTTGGAGAAAGGAGAACCACTTTTATGAATTTCAAGAGCTCAGATGGAAACCCAGTTCTAAGCAAAGAAGAGAAAGCAGAAAGGTGGAAGGAGTATATAGAGGGGCTATACAAGGGCGATGTACTTGAGGGCAATGTTATAGAAAAGGAAGAGGATGTAGATGAAAATGAAATGGGAGATACGATACTGCGTGAAGAGTTTGACAGAGCACTGAAAGAACTAAGTCGAAACAAGGCCCCGGGAGTAGACAACATTCAATTAGAACTACTGACTGCCTTGGGAGAACCAGTCCTGACAAAACTCTACCATCTGGTGAGCAAAATGTATGAAACAGGCGAAATACCCTCAGACTTCAAGAAGAATATAATAATCCCAATCCCAAAGAAAGCAGGCGTTGACAGATGTGAAAATTACCGAAATATCAGTTTAATAAGTTACGGCTGCAAAATACTAACGCGAATTCTTTACAGACGAGTGGAAAAACTGGTAGAAGCTGACCTCGGGGAAGATCAGTTTGGATTCCGTAGATATATGGGAACACGTGAGGCAATACTGACCCTACGACTTATTTTAGAAGCTAGATTAAGAAAAGGCAAACCTACATTTCTAGCATTTGTAGACTTAGAGAAAGCTTTTGACAATGTTGACTGGAATACTCTCTTTCAAATTCTGAAGATGGCAGGGGTAAAATACAGGGAGCGAAAGGCTATTTACAATTTGTACAGAAACCAGATGGCAGTTATAAGAGTCGAGGGAAATGAAAGGGACGCAGTGGTTGGGAAGGGAGTGAGACAGGTTTGTAGCCTCTCCCCGATGTTGTTCAATCTGTACATTGAGGAAGCAGTAAAGGAAACAAAAGAAAAATTCGGAGCAGGTATTAAAATCCATGGAGAAAAAATAAAAACTTTAAGGTTCGCCGATGACATTGTAATTCTGTCAGAGGCAGCAAAGGACTTGGAAGAGCAGTTGAACGGAATGGACCGTGTCTTGAAAGGAGGATATAAGATGAACATCAACAAAAGCAAAACGAGGATAATGAAATGTAGTCGAATTAAGTCGGGTGATGCTGAGGGAGTTAGATTAGGAAATGAGACACTTAAAGTAGTAAAGTAGTTTTGCTATTTGGGGAGCAAAATAACTGATGATGGTCGAAGTAGAGAGGATATAAAATGTACATTGGCAATGGCAAGGAAAGCGTTTCTGAAGAAGAGGAATTTGTCAACATCGAGTATAGATTTAAGTGTCAGGAAGTCGTTTCTGAAAGTATTTGTATGGAGGGTAGCCATGTATGGAATTGAAACATGGACGATAAATAGTTTGGACAAGAAGAGAATAGAAGCTTTCGAAATGTGGTGCTACAGAAGAATGCTGAAGATTTGATGGGTAGATCACATAACTAATGAGGAGGTACTGAATAGGGTTGGGGAGAAGAGGAGTTTGTGGCACAACTTGACTAGAAGAAGGGATCGGTTGGTAGGACATGTTCTGAGACAACAAGGGATCACCAATTTAGTATTGGAGGGCAACGTGGAGGCTAAAAATCGTAGAGGGAGACCAAGAGATGAATACACCAAGCAGATTCAGAAGAATGTAGGCTGCAGTAGGTACTGGGAGATGAAGAAGCTTGCACGGGATAGAGTAGCATGGAGAGCTGCATCAAACCAGTCTCAGGACTGAAGACCACAACAACAACAACAGTACATTAGAATATACAAAAATTTGGAACCTAATAAATTCGTCCCAAATTGAGCTTCTGTGTGGAATATTGGTATTTTTATTCTTTGTCATAGAATCTTTTAGACCAATTTTTGGCTCTGAAGTCATTAATGGGCCCAAAACCATCTAAAATTTTGAATTCACGAAACCCTCAAAAATGGATTACTGAGATTCCAAATTTGATAGTGGGTCTAAGCGACCAGTTGTCTTGTTCAGTGTTAGTGTATTTACAAAACCTTCTTCTTTTACACAACGCTACTCTGAGCTTCTTAAAATGCCTAAAAAATTTAGGAGATATAATTTTTTGAAGTACTGCATACGCAGCTGTGAAGAGAAGCGGCCTCTCAGTGAGGCAGTGTTATTTCCCCATAACGACAAGAGGTCCGTTTTCAAAAGACTGACGTCGATTGCTTTTAATGATGTTTTTGACTCCTCTTGACTTCAACCGCGGCTGGTCCCGACGGAGGTTCGAATCCTCCCTCGGGAATGGGTGTGTGTGTGTTTGTCCTTTGGATAATTTAGGTTAAGTAGTGTGTAAGCTTAGGGACTGATGACCTTAGCAGTTAAGTCCCATACTATTTCACACAAATCTGAACATTTTATTTGTCTTCAAACAACTTTCTGATGGATATGAGCGTGTACAGAATGAAGTAAATTACTATAACAGAAAAGAAAGCGAATTGTATGTTTTAGACATTGTATAACGTTTTTGCTTGTACTGAAAATTTTACTTCTCTGACAAGAGGTTCCTTTCAACTTTCCGTCTCACATAGTAATATCTAATTATTCAGTCCACTTTCCCGCAGCTGGAATAATTTGAGCATGCCCGCCATGTCACTTTGATAAGCTCGTTTTTCGCACTCTTGAGCGATATGGAAGATTGTCTCCACCGCCCTGATGTGCTATGTCCGGCCTTCCCGTCGTGTATTCACATTTCACATTGGAAATGATGTGGAGGCTTCACTGCCGATAATGTCATCATTACCGAAAATAAGTGTTAATAGGAGTGTAAATGCCAGCGATCGTTGGTTTCTTGATCAGATATCCTAATCTGAGTTTTATCTGGACCGCTGAGTACCAACACGTTACTATTATCTATGTAAGATCACGGGATCTTGATGAATCACGATACACAGTGTGTATAGGAGGCGGTGGCAAGTACTTCTCGCTTTAACATTTAGTACACGTTTTTTGAGTCCACTGAGATATATGTCCCTTGTCGTCTTCTTTGAGCTTCAAGATGTCCTCCGTTAAGGGGGTAGGCCAAGGTGACTCTCGATTTTCGAACAGATACTCAAGATTTTTTTCAATAACATAACAGACAAATAACCAAACTAACTTTAGACCCTTGTCGTACACTCTTAAGATTGTGTTCCGTATTTTTAAAGTAAAAACTTGCACACAGAGGCCACAATGCGATATCGACGAAAGGCAATTAGTGGGAGCTCTGAACGCCACAGTTTTCAACCTAGAACAAAATTTCGATATCTACTTTGAAATTGATGATATTGTCTAACGTAGAATGTATGGGTATTCAAAAAAATGGTTTTTAAGAAAATGGCGGCACTCTGAAATTCAAGTCAACTTTTTCGACAAAAAAAGTCGTTATAAAAACGTGCACCAAAAATCGAAATTAAAATATATTGCAAAAATCCTATGTACTACAGCAGAAGAAACACCGACTCACAAGTTACAAAAAGGTATAACGCAACTGCATGTATATTTCATGAGTTATAGCTCCGGCCGACCCGAAAAATATTGTTTTGAAAAAACAGGTGTCGAAAGATTCAAGTTGTGTTTTTTTAAGTTGAAATTGAACAAACCTTTACTCGGGAATGCCAGCACCGCACATTTTGTCTTTTTTCGCCGATGGCGAAACTCTCTCACTCTCCCTTTTACAAGATTGCATCGATTAACTGGCTTCCAATTACCAATCGAAGCTTTTTTTGCACGACTGGAATTTATACCCGTATAAATACGTTTGTTTGCCATTTTTAAGCACTGACGTTTTACATCCGATAAAAGACAAGCGAAATGACAAGCAGGCGCGAAAGAACCACATTCTTTCAGACTATTCAGCATAAACGAATCATATCGTGAAGAGAAAGCTTGTTGAGAACAGTATTTTAGTTATCCTCTGTCATATTATCCGAAAGTAACTGGACCTCTGTGCCGTCGGTAACAATTGTAATATTACATCGATTGCTTTCGAGCGCTCGGATGCACCAGACCCCCAACCAGTAATTTTTGGGTCCACTGAGATATTTTAACATTTATCGACATTTTATATGAATCAATTTTAAAAACAGACTCTCTAAGGAACATTTTAAGCCAATAAAACAACTAGACTAACAAAAAATTGTTACTCCGGTCCACCCCCTGAATCTTATCTCGTGGGCCGGCCGGAGTGGCCATGCGGTTCTAGGCGCTACAGTCTGGATGTGTGTGATGTCCTTAGGTTAGTTAGGTTTAAGTAGTTCTAAGTTCTAGGGGACTGATGACCACAGATGTTAAGTCCCATAGTGCTCAGAGCCATTTGAACCATTTTTCGAGAGCTGGCAAAAGTTATGAACTGTAATCATTCCAACACCGTTCGCGACAGATGCATGCAGCGCGGAAGGTTCGAAAACCGGATGTATGGTACCGAATGCTCTAAGCAGGAATCACAACAATCAGTGGGTTGCCGTATGTTCATCACTGCTTGTTCGTCATCAACTGGCGCGTGAACAACACCGAGCATTCCTATCCTGTATCCTTACTGGTGACGAGAAATTGGTCTTTTCGCTAAGGTATGGAAAATAAAGGAATGGTTGAGCCCAAACAAAGCAGCAACTCCCCGTAGAAAGACCTGCGTGCTTCCACAAAAGGTAATGTTATGCATCTGGTGTAACAGCGACGGTGTGGTGTACTACGAATTGCTTCCCCGAGGTGTAACCACCATTACTGACATTTATTGCCAACAACTGAGACGTCTTGCAGACGCAATGCGGGAGGATCTGCAACGAATTGACGTATGGTGCAGGGAATGGCAACTGAATCTGAATGTAGACAAGTGTAATGTGCTGCGAATACATAGAAAGAAGGATCCTTTATCATTTAGCTACAATATAGCAGGTCAGCAACTGGAAGCAGTTAATTCCATAAATTATCTGGGAGTAGGCGTTAGGAATGATTTAAAATGGAATGATCATATAAAGTTGATCGTCGGTAAAGCGGATGCCAGACTGAGATTCATTGTAAGAATCCTAAGGAAATGCAATCCGAAGACAAAGGAAGTAGGTTACAGTACACTTGTTCGCCCACTGCTTGAATAATACTCACCAGTGTGGGATCCGTACCAGATAGGGTTGATAGAAGAGATAGAGAAGATCCAACGGAGTGCAGCGCGCTTCGTTACAGGATCATTTAGTAATCGCGAAAGTGTTACGGAGTTGATAGATAAACTCCAGTGGAAGACTGCAGGAGAGACGCTCAGTAGCTCGGTACGGGCTTTTGTTGAAGTTTCGAGAACATACCTTCACCGAGGAGTCAAGCAATATATTGCTCCCTCCTACGTATATCTCGCGAAGAGACCATGAGGATAAAATCAGAGAGATTAGAGCCCACACAGAGACATACCGACAATCTTTCTTTCCACGAACAATACGAGACTGGAATAGAAGGGAGAACTGATAGAGGTACTCAAAGTACCCTTCGTACCCTTCGCCACACACCGTCAGGTGGCTTGCGGAGTATGGATGTATACGTAGATGTAGATGTAGACAACGACTAGGAAGACTGCTTGAAGTGATCCTACACCACAGTATCTCCGACCCGCATTCTGATAGACTGACAAAAAAACTCTGTAAAGTAGTTGGATTGGGAAGTCATTCCCCACCCAACTTATTCACCTGATCTTGAGACCTCAGATTTTCGCCTTTTCCGCTCTCTATCGAACAACCTGCGGGGAAATTTCTTTCCGGATAAAATGCGCTCCGCACATTCATGACCAGTTCTCCGCCTCAGAAGCACGTGATTTCTACAGTCGCAGAATGGAAAAGTTACCTCAGCATTGACAGACTGTTATAAACAGTAAACGAGGATGTATTATTGATGATTAAAGTCTGTGTTACGTGAACCTGTTGTGTTTATTAAATAAATGGAGAAACGTTACGACTTACGCACCAACCTAATATTTCCTTTATTGGATATTTGTATGATCTGCGCAACTTTGGTAAGAGTCTGGTCCGGATATCTTGCCTTTATTGGTTCAAATGGCTCTGAGCACTATGGGACTTAACATCTGAGGTCGTCAGTACCATAGACTTAGAACTACTTAAATCTAACTAACCTAAGGACATCACACACATCCATGCCCGAGGCAGGATTCGAACCTGCGACCGTAGCAGTCGCGCGATTCCGGACTGAAGTGCCTAGAATCGCTCGGCCACAGAGGCCGGGGTGCCTTTATTAAATGACTTAACTTGCTCCACGCAACGAGGGTATTTACTTTTAAATTATTTAAATAGCTGTTCTTGATTCGAAATTTAGAGTGTTTATTGCATTTTGTTTGGTGGAGGAATTTCAGAAAGTCGTGTTCAGTAACTCCGCTTTACTGGTTTTGTCAACGGTAACAATACCATTGCCAGCGCACAATGAAGTTAATGATTGTGTGTTGCCGCCGCTATATCTTACATACGACCAGAATCTTTTTGGATTTCTGCCAGACCACTATACGGAGTTTCGTTGTGGAAGCTATTAAAAACATTCCTCTGAAGTCTTCACTAAGTTTTGAACTTACGTAAAACATGGATGACCTTAGACATTTTCTTTTCATTCAGATCTGCCTCTTTTTATCGTTCCTTCTGCAACAGTGTTCTCGCTTGCGTACCAAGGGACGTTTTGCCACCTTTCAAGAAAATCGTTCTCCATAGTTGGAACAGTTATACTACCAGCTGGCCTAAGCACAATACTTCTAAGCGAATTCCAGACGTCATACCACGGTATGAGGTATGCAACATTTGTGCTTATAGTTGCTTTGTAGCAATTGTGCTCCAACAGACCAATAATGTCTTTGACAAAAGGAAACAACTGCTAATGACCAAGTACACGGAAATTAAGGCAGTAAGTTTGCATCCCCGTATCTACCGTCGGTTAGTAATCCCACACCAAACATTTCCTCTGCTCCATCCCCGACGATGAACATGTCCCATGCTGTACAGATTCTCAGCGATGCAATAGTGGATATTTCTTACGTTCAACTTTCCACGAATTATTAAGATTGTTTCATCGAATAAGAGAAGCCTTCGAAAGAAGAATTTCACCTTCTTTCCTCAAGTGTTCGGCATCTGCCTGTTGTCTGTGATTAGTTTCTATTTGATCTCTTCACGTCGTTCTTGGTCTGACTATTGATCTTTTCGCTATTCACCGATACTTCGTTGTTACTTTAGGCCTTCTACGGTGCACAAGTTCGTAGCGTTTTTCCATAAGTTTAATAAACACGGCACATACGCATAGGAGAGACTTTAGTAATTAAAAATATATTCTCCTTCACTATTTACAGCAGTCTGACAACGCTGAGGCAACTTTTTGATTCTGCGACTGCAGAAATGACGTTGGTTTTGAGGCGGAGCGTTGGTCGACTCTTGTTCGGAGTTAGTTTTCATCGGGAAAGATAGTTCCTTTTTCGATAGAGAGTAAAAAAGGTGAAAATCTGAGGGTGCAAGATAAGGTGAAACAGGTGGATGCTGAACACTTTCCCAATCAAACTCCTGTACAACAGTTTTTGTCCGCCTAGCAGAATGCGGGCGGGAGTTATCGTGGACCAGCATCACTTCACTCAGTCTTCCTGGTAGTTTTTCGTGGATTGCGGGAAGCAATTTGTAGTACAGGGTTGCCAACTCTCACGTATTATACGGGAACTCCAGTATTCTTCTGAATTTTTAAGCATACTCCCGTCTACCGTTTTTATTTGATACGGGAGATAAAGTCTCCCACATTTGAAAAAATGACACCGATTAAGATTTAAACCCCTTCCGCATATTTCTCAAATCTCGTTACAGCATCAGTTAATCTATACGATTTAGTACTATCGATACAATTACTAAATCGACGAGTAGGCAACACAAAACATAACACGGTGTCGCGAGTCACGTTGCGATTAACTTGTTTCTTTGTCGTTCCGCCTAATCCAAAACTCCGTACAAAAAGAGAGGAAAGTGCTTCTGTACGTATCAGAAGAAAATGAGAAGAAACTCATTTGTGGGTTAACCCTGTAAAAGGAATCAATTCTAAAGCGTATTGCACCCTTTGCAGGCGTGAGTTCAGCGTAGCACAAGGTGGCCACACAGGCTGTCAGCAGCACGCCAACACCGAAGGACACAAAAGCAGAGCTGGGGAAAGGAACACATCTAAGATATCCAACTATTTTCAATGCCTAAGTAATAGTCCCACTAGTTTTGAATCCGACAAAGTCACTGTGGGTGAGTTATCGTTTGTGTATCATACAGCGAAACACAACCTAAGTTATATTAGCAGGGACTGCGCAAATAAACTTGCAAAGAACGTATTTATGGTCTCGGATATGTCCGAAAAAATAGGTTGTGGTAGGACGAAAGCGAAGTCTACTGCAAAAAGTTTAAGTGATTTCCTAGATGCGCATAATGATCCAGAGAAGTGCAGCACCTTTTTTTTCTGTGGCTTCAGATGCGTCGAATTTCAAGAACAGGGAATCGTTTCCTGCACTAATCAGGTACTTTGAATCTTGTGTTGGCATCAAAAATAAACTATTAGATTTTGTGAAACAAGCAGATGAGAGTACTAGTGGTATTCAGGCTTTGATAGAAAACAGTCTTGAATCTCATTCATTACATGTAAATAACATTTAGTTTTGTAGTACCGATAATGCTAGTGTCAGTTATGGCAAAAATCCGTGATGAAATTGTTGATTGAGAAAATAAAATATTTAAAGTAAACTGCACAAATCACATAATCCATAATGGCACTAAATATGCTTCTGATGCAACACCTAAAGCTTTGAAATTGAATTTTAGTTATGAGGATCCAAGCAAAATGTTAATTCTCAAAGCTTATCTCCAGTTTTTTTCTTATATTGGAAATATTATTTTAGAAATGTCAAAATATCTAGGGATTTCAGACTGAACTATAATGGAGTCCTGTAGTGCCATTGAAGTTTTATCAAAGAAAATTTTGCAACGAAAAGATGACTAGTTTTTTGGAAGAAATACACACAAGATTATAAATAGATTAGATCCTGTCAATCAGAAAAGATTTCAAAATAATCTTGTTGAGTTTTATGACACCTTTCATACTTAAACTGTAAAAAATGTAAACATTTCTGCCAGTGCTACAATTCAGTCCTTGCTCCCACTGTCCCTAAGAATTTGGTTAATTTTAATTATTTTCAGAATGTGCTTACTCATATTCAGGTAGACATAAATGAGGGTAACTTGTACAATGAATTTTGTTCTTTGAAAAATATAATAAATACAAAAATTTCGACTGACGGTAGTGCGGTTGGAAAGTGGGCATCTGTGATGATTGAGGCAGAGGCCAAAGGAATTAACGCTAAAGAGATAAATAAGATTCTTGGCTTTGTTCTCAGTTTACCGGCATCTAATGCTCACACTGAAATAATTTTTTCTTTGATGAGCAGCAGATGGTTTGATAATAGGAACCGTTGCAATCTAGATTTAACGAAAGCTGAACTACAAATAAGTGTTAATTTTTGTTATACATGTGATGAATTTGTCCAATTTGCAAAGAACGATTGCCAACTTCAGACTGCTGCCAATAATGTAAACAAATATAGTTTTAAGTAAAAAATTCTGTAGACATTCAGCTTATAATTCTTATGAGGAAGTTTTTTGGTTGGTCCATGCAATAAACATGTTTTAAGTTTTAAATAAATTGTTAGGGCTATTAATTTTGTCGGGTCTTCCTTATTTTGACAGAAAAAAGTTGGTAACCCTAAATATATCACACCGTCGCTGTTCCACCAGATGCATAACATTATCTTCTGTAGAAGCAGTTAGGTCTTTGAACGGGGAGTTGCTGCTTTGTTTCGGTTCAACCATTGCTTCCTTTGCCATACGTTAGCATACAGAAACCGTTTCTCATCACCAGTAACGATACAGAATAGGATTGATCAGTGTTGTTCACGAGCCCAATTGATGACGAGCAAACAAGTGCACATATGACCACCCACTGATTTTTGCTCAAAGCATGCAGTACCCATACACCCGATTTTTCAGCCTTCCCCACTTCCTGCAAATATCGCATGGTGGTGGAATGATCACAATGCATCACAGTTGCCAAGTCTCGAGTATACTGACGAGGATTATTATGGATTGATGCGTTTAAAAGATCTTCATCAACGTCGATCTTCCTGAACGTGGAGTTTCTAATGTCAAAACGATCCTCCTTAAGATGAGAAAAGTTTTCTTGTCGTGCTCTGTCCAATGGCATTATCCCCATACACGGGATAAACGTTTCTGGCTGCCTCCACTACTGTCACCCTTCTATTCAATTCAAATAGAAGAGTATGTCTAATATGTAGCAGTTCCTCCGCTTGGCATTCCGTTTTCTAGCATACGCAGCTCCACTCATTGTCTCCAGATGACAAAATCACAACATGTTAACTCAAATGGCAACAATGAATTACAATTGAAACGTGACAATCGATAGATAAACCAATGGCAACTGGAAAACCAACAGGCGAAACAAAAATGCTACGAACTTTTACACCAACGTAATATTTTCATTCGTTCTTGTGGCATGATCTCTCTATTTATTTCTATACACCCCGATCTCTACATTTGTATTTCTTTGAGTCCTAGTACTTGTCTGACTGTTATATTCCTAATGATATAAGTTAGTCTGTAGTCACAAGCTCTACCTATTGTCTTGATGTTACATGACAAATCTGTAACAGAATTCCTTATATCTTGAGAAATCCCACTGGTTAATCTGCCGTCGAACTGGAACGTGAGATAAGTGAAAGATGTTTGTGACAAGTTTCTCTGGGGCTAACACGTGAAGACAACATCTGTGTCTTTGCTCCGCTTGTTGCAGGTTTGTCCCTTATCCTCTGCGGCATATTCCATTTCCCTTCCGATACAGTTACTTTGCACACTCACAGAATTGTCGTAATTCATGGACAGGGTCTGTCAAGATATCTTGGTACGAAGTAGGGGCGTTCAATAAGCAATGCAACTCGTTTGTCAGCCTCTATAGTTTTATGAAGTTCCGATAGGTGGCAGCACTATGCGTAGTCTTCAAAATGGCGACTGCAGCGAAAGTGCATCCCAAACAGAGAGCTATCACTAAGTTTCTTTTGTTGGAAAAACAGAGCATCGTAGATATTCAGAGGAGATTGCAGAATGTCTACAGAGACATGAAAGTGAACAAAAGCACGATGAGTCGTTCGGCGAGGCTCCTGTCATCATTGTGACCTGTCCGATCTCCCGTGTGCAAGCTGGCCGTAGGCAGCTGTAGCTCCTATAGCATTGGAATGTGCGGACACATCCATTTGAGGTGATCGGCAGATTACTAATCCCTCGCTGCACACCTGGATGGCCGGCAGGAGTGGCCGAGCGGTTCTAGTCGCTTCAGTCTGGAACCGCGAGACTGCTACTGTCGAAGGTTCGAATCCTGCCTCGGGCATGGACGTGTGTGATGTCCTTAGGTTAGTTAGGTTTAATTAGTTCTAAGTTCTAGGAGACTGATGACCTCAGATGTTAAGTCCCATAGTGCTCAGAGCCATTTGAACTATTTTTGAACCACAACTGGACGTCTCTGCCGATAGTGCTGACACACTCGTCCACTAGCTGGAGTGCTCAAATGTGTCAGCTATATTCCTCCCTGTGTAAAAGAAGAACATAAATAGCAACGGAGGATAATCTGTGGGGAATTACTTGTGATTTACGACACTGATCGTGACAATTTTTTGTCGAATATTGCCGCTGGCGATGAAACAAAACGGCAATCCATTGAGTGGCGCAACACCACATCTCTTCCAAGAAAAAGCTGAAAACCTCATCCTCAGCCGGTAAAGACATGTCGACGGTCTTCTGGGACTGCGAAGGGGTTATTCTATTTGATTGTCTCCCTCATTGTGCAACGATCAACTCTGAACTATATTGTGCTTGAGCCGTGTGCGGCTCTTGCTCTTGCCGTTCATAACTTCACGTCGTGTAATTGCGGTAGTGGCGTTTCGATTCCTTCTTGTGTTAATGGTGCCACTGAGTTGCTAGTTTTGTTTGTCTGCGAGTGGCAGCAACAGGGTTATCGACAGCTAGTACTGTGGTACTATCTTTGGTGCCACGGCTAGTATTATGTGTGTGTCAGGCAGTTTGGCTTTGGATGGAGCAGCGAGAAGGTCCGCAGCACGTGGGCAAGCCGGGACCGCTGGCGGCGTGAGGGCACTGTCAGACCGAGGGGCTGTAACTGACGACCGAAGGCAGGACGTTTGAAGTTGAGTGAACCGTGTCAAGTACTGAAACCTCAACTGTTTGATATCTCGCTGTTGTTTACGTGTTGTTGCTCCCAGGGTCGGTGAGACCAACAGCAACAAGTGGAGTCTGTCAGGTTGGCAGAAGCTATTAGCCGCCTTCTACTCCTTGATGTTAATTTGGATTTAGTATTATCCTTATTAGTGAAGTGCAACCGGCGGTATTTTCTACCTTGTGGTAGCTAATGCCCCAGTTACCTTCCCTGGAGGTTAGAGTACTTTTCCAGCAGTGTACCTTTCCTCGTCGTGTTGATGCTGTCCGACACGGCGTGTAGTTCGACAGCCTCTTGAAATGTACTGTGCCTAACGTTTTGGGAGGTCTACCTTGGTTCTAGTGTTTCCTTCCGCCTTGGGTGTGTTCCTGAAGACATGGTGCTGTCCGTCTCTTCGCCCTTGCCTAAAAATATTCCATCATTGTACCGGTGATCGGACGTTAGGCGGATCGGTTAGTCGGTCGGTCGGCGCTTAAGCTACCCCTGGTGTGAGTTGCCATCCTGTTACGTGAGTACAACGCTTGGCTGCCTGTCTCACCGCTTACACAGCTGTAGTCACCTTCCTCAGGTCGATCCAGGGAGCGCTGTCTGTAGATCACTCCGTCTTATTTGGACAAGTTGTCATGATTGTTTAAAATTTACCCTAATGTTTTAACATGTTATTGCCTTCCCCACTTGTAATTCCGGCCCTCAGCTGTTAATTGTTTGTAATACTGCTTGTGGCCTTCGGCCGACAAATTATTTCGAATTTTCTCTTAATAAGGCCTGCAGCTGTCACTGTAGCTTGGTACAGTTCGTTAAGATTGTTTTAAAAAGGTTTTAGTATTTTAACATGCAGTTGCCTTCCTTATTTGTAATTCAGGCCTTCAGCCGTTGAGTATTCTGAAAATTGCTTTTGTCCTTCAGCCCCCAATAATTTTAAATCCTTTCTTAATCAGGCCCTCAGCCGTTAATTGTGTGTAACATTGCTTGTGGCCTTCAGCCGACAATAACTTGAAATTTTTCTATTAAGGCTTTCAGCCGCCAGTGTAGTAAAATCTTTTAAAAATGATTGTTGAGACTTTTGTTTTTTAAAAATAAAGTGTATGTGTTTTCTGTGCAACCAACGGTAACTGATTAGGACCCGTCCACTTTCTCTAAGTCCCACGTTTCACTGCTACCCTCACTCAAATGAAGAAAGGGCTTCAGCGTGTCCGTCGCCACAGAATTGCAATGTAACTTCTCCATGACAAGTCAAGGTCTCATACAAGTCTGCTCACCCAAAAGGAACTCACAAAACTTTCAAGATCTGTCTCGTATTGATCGCTCGCGGTCAACACCACCAGTTTATTCTCGTTACCTACAAATTACGGTTCATACGTACATCGTAGAGAATGCAAAAGAACAGCGCCCTACGTTTCGGAGGAAAATGGGAGGGCCGTGCTCACCCAGACAGTACCCACTATCATTTTGACCTCTAGTAGTTCATCACGGACAACAGCACAAAGCACCCCACCCTCCAGGACCGCGGTGCACGAAGAAGATACGCAAAGGAACACCTTGAATTTCGACTAGGTTAAAGACGTCGTGTTATCACCACTAACACGTACAAGATATGGTGACATCTGATGATCGTCGTATCATAAAGGCAGTCAGTTACAAACGCATGTCTCAAACGTAACTGTCCTACCTCTTTAACAGGCAGCAGGCTCAGGAGAGCTTTGTGTCATCCATGAGTGTCACCTACACTCACAACTCTCATAAACGTCTAGGAAGGTGTCATTGCGTGCAGAGGAAGAAAATCCTTCGTAGTTAGGCAAGTGAGCTTACCCCTTGTAGTATCCTGTTGTATTTACCAAGTGCTTTTGGTGTTAAACACAAATACACTCCTGGAAATGGAAAAAAGAACACATTGACACCGGTGTGTCAGACCCACCATACTTGCTGCGGACACTGCGAGAGGGCTGTACAAGCAATGATCACACGCACGGCACAGCGGACACACCAGGAACCGCGGTGTTGGCCGTCGAATGGCGCTAGCTGCGCAGCATTTGTGCACCGCCGCCGTCAGTGTCAGCCAGTTTGCCATGGCATACGGAGCTCCATCGCAGTCTTTAACACTGGTAGCATGCCGCGACAGCGTGGACGTGAACCGTATGTGCAGTTGACGGACTTTGAGCGAGGGCGTATAGTGGGCATGCGGGAGGCCGGGTGGACGTACCGCCGAATTGCTCAACACGTGGGGCGTGAGGTCTCCACAGTACATCGATGTTGTCGCCAGTGGTCGGCGGAAGGTGCACGTGCCCGTCGACCTGGGACCGGACCGCAGCGACGCACGGATGCACGCCAAGACCGTAGGATCCTACGCAGTGCCGTAGGGGACCGCACCGCCACTTCCCAGCAAATTAGGGATACTGTTGCTCCTGGGGTATCGGCGAGGACCTTTCGCAACCGTCTCCATGAAGCTTGGCTACGGTCCCGCACACCGTTAGGCCGTCTTCCGCTCACGCCCCAACATCGTGCAGCCCGCCTCCAGTGGTGTCGCGACAGGCGTGAATGGAGGGACGAATGGAGACGTGTCGTCTTCAGCGATGAGAGTCGCTTCTGCCTTGGTGCCAATGATGGTCATATGCGTGTTTGGCGCCGTGCAGGTGAGCGCCACAATCAGGACTGCATACGACCGAGGCACACAGGGCCAACACCCGGCATCATGGTGTGGGGAGCGATCTCCTACACTGGCCGTACACCACTGGTGATCGTCGAGGGGACACTGAATAGTGCACGGTACATCCAAACCGTCATCGAACCCATCGTTCTACCATTCCTAGACCGGCAAGGGAACTTGCTGTTCCAACAGGACAATGCACGTCCGCATGTATCCCGTGCCACCCAACGTGCTCTAGAAGGTGTACGTCAACTACCCTGGCCAGCAAGATCTCCGGATCTGTCCCCCATTGAGCATGTTTGGGACTGGATGAAGCGTTGTCTCACGCGGTCTGCACATCCAGCACGAACGCTGGTCCAACTGAGGCGCCAGGTGGAAATGGCATGGCAAGCCGTTCCACAGGACTACATCCAGCATCTCTACGATCGTCTCCATGGGAGAATAGCAGCCTGCATTGCTGCGAAAGGTGGATATACACTGTACTAGTGCCGACATTGTGCATGCTCTGTTGCCTGTGCCTATGTGCCTGTGGTTCTGTCAGTGTGATCATGTGATGTATCTGACCCCAGGAACGTGTCAATAAAGTTTCCCCTTCCTGGCACAATGAATTCACGGTGTTCTTATTTCAATTTCCAGGAGTGTATGTGGCAGGAAGAGAATCCCCACCACAGAAATCAGTCGCTCCTTGCATGCAGCAACTACACCGCTTCGTCACAGGGCCAAACGGCGTTAGGCGACGTCTATGACGCAATGATAGCAACACAGACTAACAACAATTTGCAATAATTTGTTTATAAAAACCTTACAAATAATTAACTGCACTATAAAGGTGGTGGGTGACAATAGTTCACTGTTCATTTACACTGATCTGTCTGTAACTCTGGCCTAGTCCTGAATCAAATGGTTCAAATGGCTCTGAGCACTATGGGACTCAACTGCTGAGGTCATTAGTCCCCTAGAACTTAGAACTAGTTAAACCTAACTAACCTAAGGACATCACAAACATCCATGCCCGAGGCAGGATTCGAACCTACGACCGTAGCGGTCTTGCGGTTCCAGACTGCAGCGCCTTTAACCGCACGGCCACTTCGGCCGGCCAGTCCTGAGTGCCGTGAATGATAAGTACAATCACACCGCGTTTCGGGTATGGATATTCTCTTGGAAACTACTTGTGTGACGTAAGGTGGGATTATAAAATACGCCCGTCGGGGGCTAGCCTCAAGGGCAGACGTTTATGAAAAAGACACACTGTTTAAAAGATGCACCAAATCCACAATTCTGAAAATACAGCAACGAAATTTTGTAACATGCTTTACATGAAATTAACGCATTTATTGTTAACTTCCTTCGCTTATATGTATTTAAATATTTTTTTGTAGAATTTAAAAAAATTGTTTTCAAGAAATAATATATGTACCTTTTTCTCAGATATTCTTAAACAGATTTCGACAAAATTTTCTCTGTCCAATATTTTTGCATACAGTAAGCTTATAATTTTTTAATTATAATTCTCTTAGGATAATATAAAAGTCATGCAAAATTCCAAGATTTTTGCCCTATATGTAAGCTTAGACTCAGAATTTTAAAATTTACTCTCGAGACGACAATTGCTGGGTCTGTAGGAATAGGTGAATGAAATTCCATAATTCTAACCTTTATGGATTCTGAGAAAAAGGTTACTAAAATATTAAAAAAGCATAATTTAACAGAAAATGCCATTTTTGGTTCAACGTAACACTTTTTTCTTGTGTCACCTCTTCAGAAGGCCCCAGATTTAGACCTAGAGTCCTCTTTCCCTTCAAGAGATCTGTTCTGGTTTGTCGTTTTCTGCCTTCTTTCCTTTAGCAGGTCTTCAACTGAGTTTTCAGCTGTAGAGAGGCGCTGTAAATCGATTTTTCTTAGGACATTTTGAATGGAATTTCCTGCCCTAAAGCCCCTTCTCTCTAATACCTTAATTCTCCCTACGTTCCCATCAATAAATACAAAAACTGCATCATAGGTTGCAATTCTGACAACTGTATCAGATGAAAATGCGGCATAACAGGAACTGCTTCGCCATAAACAAAGCGGACGTTTAGTTATTGTTTCCAATACACAAAACAGAATCACAGATGATCTATAAAACCCAAGGGTATACATCATGCGTTGTTTGAAAGTAATCCATTAAATCGTTGTTGCTTCAAAATTGGGCGTGCAGGAAGGTCGCGAGACATATTTAATTGTTTTCATGTACTTCTGATGCAACTTCATCATCGTTTGGGAAGTTATTGCCCATGACTTCTACTAATAAATAAAAAAATGAACTGGAAAATGACATTTTCGGTCAATTTCACGAACGTCGCCTCTTAACTCAGTTGCACCTGGGTACTAGGCAGCACGTCGCTCTTGGTGGTGGTGGTTAGTGTTTAACGTCCCGTCGACAACGAGGTCATTGGAGACGGAGCGCAAGCTCGGATTAGGGAAGGATTGGGAAGGAAATCGGCCGTGCCCTTTCAAAGGAACCATCCCGGCATTTGCCTGAAACGATTTAGGGAAATCACGGAAAACCTAAATCAGGATGGCTGGAGACGGGATTGAACCGTCGTCCTCCCGAATGCGAGTCCAGTGTGCTAACCACTGCGCCACCTCGCTCGGTAGCACGTCGCTCTTGTGTATGGCCGTGTTCCGTATCTTCTGGAGGACACCTAAACAACAATAACACACAACTGGGTGTATTTTCTTAGGCTAGTATCATGTGTGGACACTGGACACATCTCATCATTATCTGTGGTAATTTCATGGTTAAGTAATACTAGGTCAGTATTTACCAACTTATTATCAAGTCGTGAAGGGTTCATATTTCACGATGTTATGTGAGTGCACGGCACCCGGCTCATGGACATCTGCCCCCAAGAGGCAGGAAACAACCAAACGGAGTGACGTGAACCTGATAGGGAACGTGTGGGTCCAGTTGAGATATGCGGCGCTGGGACTCACTTTACACACTGGGCAGTTTGAACAGGGTGGACAGGCTTAAGCAGCAACTTGTTGACTTTCTTGTCCTCGTCCGTAGCTGCGTGGTCAGTGTGGCTGAATGCGAGGCAAGAGGGCCGGGTTCGATTCCCGGCTGGATCGGAGGTTTTATTCGCTCAGGGACTGGGTGTTGCGTTTTGCCCATCACAATTTCATTAAAAACTACACGCGAATCGGCAGCTGAACTCCTTGAAAGTGGACTCCAGGTCAAAATATGCCATATGCACATTTCATTTGTTGACTCCTCTGTGGACAGCTCGTTAAGGAGGATTATAGCCCGTTACAATGAAGGGACTCGAGCAACACGGTATAGAATATTGTCTTTCAGCACATTCTCGTTTCACATATATGCAAAAACATAAACATGCAAACAACTGCCATTCTTTTGGTCGTTGTGCATTTTCATTTCATTGTAATGTTATTCTGGTTATACAACAAAGCTTGCTCTTTCATTCCTTGTCCCATTTGCATCTTAAAATAAGCCCTCTTATGTTCGTAGACATGTGTAAAACATTTTTGTGCACTTTGGCAAGTACATGACAGTATTTTTTTTACTAATATAACTACTTTATAACACAGTTCATTGATGTGGCAGTTCTTTATCTACACAAATAATCTGAAAACCGCAGTGAAGTGGATGGCAGAGGGCACTTTCCATTGTATCACATATTAGGGATACTTCCCTCTCCAGTAGCGTCATAGGAAGAATGACTGCTAAAATGCCTGTATGCCTGAATGAGCGTCGTAATTATTTTCTGCTTGCCTTTACGGTCTCTACTGGGGCGATATGTAAGGGATTGTAGTAAAGGGTCGGCAAAATACAAATAGTCCAGAAAATATTTCATGCACCTTAAAATAGGGAACCCATCTAAAATTATCAGCACCTGTGCAAGATGACGTAAGTTGGGGTGCCCACTTTAAAGAACATGAAAGATTTTCTGGACCTATTGTATTTTTCGCACCGTGTGTATTGCTATTTTCCTAGCATAATACTGATTCTTTAAACTTCATAAGTGCGCTTTCACAGGGTAGCTGGTGTCTATCCTGAAACCTCTACCAGTTCAGGGTTTCCAACATCTCCACGACTCTTTGTCATGGTCCATATAAATCCTCTGTATTGCGCTCTACAGTATATGAACCTTTTTAATAATTGTTTCACGGCCACTGAAAAAAGGGGTATAATGTTCATGTTCCCTGTTATGCACGCAGGTTTCAAATTCGTATTGCACGATTAACTTTTGTTACTATTGTGTAATATACACAAAACCATGACATTACTATCTACGTACGTTACGATGGTATAGGTTGTGTGTGACATTAAGAATTTTAATCACTGTTGCTGTATTGTGCTAATAGCCTGCACCCATGACCTGTGGAATCCACTGCACAGAGATATGCTTTGCAGTGCATAAGCACAACTGTTCCCAACGTATACTTTCACCTTTGTGCCGCGATACACAACGGATGCATCCAGTACGCTGCTTACGACATGTGCAATCACATCAGCAAGAACTAATTAAAACGGCACGGTGGCCACCGGGTCACAACCCGAATGAAACGAAAAGGGTGGATTTCATTACGATACCTATGCCCCATTCACAACGCAGCGTCGATTTGCTTGAAGTACTGTATAAGTTCAGTGTTGCTGTAATTATAAGGAGCAATCAAGTGAAACGAAAGAGATGTGAAGTATGTAATCTCTTTATTATTTCGGAAGTAATAGCCATAACTTTAAAAAATTTATCCCACTATGAAACAAGATGACAAGATAGAAAAATTTAGCGGTTGCCTACGAAACTATAATTGTACCCTGGCTTGCAACACCGTCCGAAGAAAATGTACGGCCGAAAATGTCTATCTTCACGGCTTCAAGAATATGGTAATCGAATAGGGAGAGATTGCTATTTTGCAGAGGATTTCCAGCGAAACTTACGCAGCGTAGTCGAAACAACGTTGGCAACACGTGTGGAGGCGTTGTACTGCAAGAGAACTTGATACCGCGCCTCAATTTTTGCAAAGTGCCCACGTACCAGTACGCGCGCCATCAAGTTCAAATGACCAAAAATGTTCAGCGCCATCATTCTGCTGCAAAGTTGTTTCGACTAGGCTGCGGAGGTTTCTTTTTGGACGCCCTTAAACATCTGATATACAGTCGTGACCTTTTCCCATGCGATTTACATATTTTTGGAACACTTACGAAGGATATTAGGGGTCCTAGATTTGCTTCAGAATAGGAGGTGCACGCGTGGGTACAACCATCGTTCTACAGTGAAACGTCCCCTTTGAAAATTAAGAATGACTGTGCTGGTAAACCCCTTACGTTATTTGATTTACAAACAGCTGAGCAAAACTCAACGTACTCAGACAGTTATCTCTTCACTTATTCTGATCATCACTAAACTGACACACAATATTTTTAACGCAACGCAATCTGACTTTCAATAATCCCTACAAAAGAATGGCCCTGACTAACAATAACCTATACCTTTCATGAATCACATACCTCACAAAAATCTTCGTGACTCGAACTACTGCAATCAGCGAGCGCCAGTTCTAGCTACTGAAGGCACTAACTACTGATAGGCATAGTTCGCAAATGAAAGATTTTGATGGAGAACAAACAATGTATTTACCTTAGTAATGTTCAAAAGTCGTAATATATATACCAGTTCATGACTTTCAGTCTTACAAATTTCCTTATTCTGATGGACACACGTCCAGGTCGTCCGCTCATAGTAACCTCTCAAGACTCTGGCATCTCTCTACCCACATCCACCACTGCTGGCGGCTCACATCCAACTGCCCAACGCTACACTAGCGAAGATTCCAACAATGAGTCCAACCAGCCACAGACTACACACAGCGCAGTCAGCGATTTTCACACAGAGCGTTACCAACAAAAAAACCTAAACAGCCTACTTACAACAGGCAACCACAAACATCTTTCCATGAAGGCAATGCCTGTCTTGCCTCACAGTGAGATAATTGTATTGATACTTAGGGCGATTACTTTTGAAATAATAAACAGTTGACTTCCTTCTTTTCCATCTTTCTTGTTTCCATTTGACTAAAACGGCTAGGCCAAGAACTGATCCCGGATATGGCAAACCTATGCCAAAGTAGCAAGGTAACTGATATACATCTCACTAATATTACGCACGAGAATATTTAAATCTGTCTTCCAGTTCACGAGCGGAGGTGAAGAAGTCCTCCGTGTCTGCCAATCACGAGCGCCCAAAGTCGCCGAAGTGGCGTCAAATCGAAAGACTTGCACCCGGCAAACGGTCTATCCGACGGGAGGCCCTAGTCACATGACATTTACATTTAGGAACAAGTGTTGTCATCGAGCGGTTTCGTTTCCACACTGGCTCTCACAATGAGTGTCTGTCCCAACCAATCATGGACCGTTTCCTTCCTCCGAATCGCTTTAGCTTTCAATATCATTTTATAGTAACTGAGACTTTTGAAAAGTAATTAATATCCCAGATGATTTAGTGGGCGACACACCTTCTTTTCCGACAAGTCTTGAATACATTAAATCTTCTTTATAGTAAACAGGACGAAAACAGTTTAAATGTAGGGCTGTAATCCGCTGCCTTCGTTTTCTGGAGGACTACAGTATTTTGGGTGCACAAGGCAGAATGTACCGTTGCTACTAGCACTGTGACAGACCTAGCCCCATCCCTTAGGCAGAATTCGCAGTGTCACGTACCTTCAAATCTTCTACGGAGGTCGCTCCAAGCCTTCGAAAAGTCTGATGGGTCGCTTTATACCGGCATCAGCCCTCACGCCGATTTCCAATGTTCCCGCAGCACCTGACATTAAACTGACTATCCCCTTATTTATTTGCTCCGTTCCACTATAGTTAGGGTTGCCAGGTCCAAAAAGAGAAAAACCGGACTCTGCGTTATACGTAGCCAGACATTTTGTCCTAAATACCGGACTGCCTATTGTAAATAAAAACAGAATCAGACGGACATTTTCAGTGGTTTATTAGTAGTCAATTACAGTCAGGTTTTTGAGCTCTCAATCATAATGAGCATAAACTAAAAAAAAGCAGTCAAGAGCTTTATAATTTGGCTGTTATGAAAGAGAGTAAATGCTCAGGCTCCTTAACTACTTTCTTTTTCCTAAGTTGCTCTGATTGACACTTGTGGGTTTCAACACGAGCAGAGGCAGCGTGCGAGCGAGGTGACACGCGGCGGATTGTCATTGTCTGATCGGCACATTCTACTTTGCCTCTCCCGCTCTGCATGTAGCATTGGTATGACATTGTATGTCAGACTTCTCTGGCCTAGGAAGAAAAACGTAAGACAAGTGCATAAGAATAGCATTAGTTAGTATATTTGCACAGGGTGGTCAGAAGCAGTATGCCGGCCGGGGTGGCCGAGCGTTTCTAGGCGCTACAGTGTGGAATCACGCGACCGCTACGGTCGCAGGTTCGAATCCTGCCTCGGGCATGGATGTGTGTGATGTCCTTAGGTTAGTTAGGTTTAAGTAGTTCTAATTCTAGGGGACTGATGACCTCAGAAGTTAAGTCCCATAGTGCTCAGAGCCATTTGAACCATCTGAACCAGAAGCAGTGTGAAAAGCTTGTAAGGGTGTTGCAGGGTAGGTGTGCTGAGAAATAATTGTTAAGAAAAGAATTCGATAGGTTGCCTCGCTTCAGAGTTAATTATCATTGCAGTTAGCCAGTCAGGCCGTATCTCGCGCAAATTCAATCGGCCCGCCACTTAACAATTAATGCCACTTGTTCTCGTAGTGTAGATGATAGCGCACGTGACTGCTCAGCCTTTGGTTCGTGTTCGATCCTTACTACCGTCCCATGTCCAATTTTTTTATCGGCCTCTTTCTCAGCTTAGGAAACCAAACGAAGAAGACGTTTAGTGTTACCGTTTATGGCGAGCCGCTTAAATTTGAGCGCGCAACGGCGTGATTGGATAACTGCAGTGCTAATTAACTCGCAAACGCCGCAACCTATCGAATTTTTTTCTTAACAATTATTTCTCAGCACAACCTACCCTGCAATACATTTACAAGCTTTTCAGACTGCTTCTGACACTTGAATGAGGATGGAACCCGGTCAGAGAGGTAGATGGTTCAAATGGCTCTGAGCACTATGGGACTTAACAGATGAGGTCATCAGTCCCCTAGAACTTAGAACTACTTAAACCTAAGTAACCTATGGACATCATACATATCCATGTCCGAGGCAGGATTCGAACCTGCGACCGCAGCGGTCGCGTGGTTCCATACTGAAGCGCCTAGAACTGCTCGGCCACAGCGGCCAGCTCAGAGAGGTAGGATAGACGTGGAATGATATCAGCCGATCCGACGTAAGCCCCGCTCCCCTATCCCGCCCCCCCCCTCCCCACACATCATGACTATCCTATTGCAAACTTACCTAGTAAACACGTTTTGAAACGGCTGTAACACGGAAACGTTGGGTTTCCGGACTTGGCTACCTATTCAAAATATTATGTACTCATTCCCCTCTATAAGTCTTAGAAGTTTGTGACAGGCATTTCCGAATATCCTGTCTCTGGCCGCACACGGGCGGAAAAAAAGCGGACACGTCTGGCTAAAGCTGGACACCTAGGATTAGATTAGATTAGATTCAGTTTACGTTCGATAGACCCAAAAATGAGATGGTTCTTGTGGGTGTGGAATATGTCAGAAACTATAACATAAAAAACACAAAACATTTGAACATTTGTCAGGAGTTTGTCAAACTAGGTGAATACAATACAGTAAACTGGAACAGCTAATATTTACGGAGTCAGAATGAAACATTGTTATGCACTATTAATAAATTTATCGTACACAGAATACCTAATCTTGAATGTTGTGACAAAGTGCTGTTAAAACTGAAATCTAACAGACATTTTTACTTAAGCTGGCCTAACAGTCTCTGTTAAGATATTCGTCTGTAAAGTAAAAGGAGTTGCGTATCAAGAAGTGTTTCAAACTCTCCTTAAACCGTGCTTTATCTGAAACCAAGTGTTTAACTGTTTCTGACAATTTATTGAAAATGTTTGTTCCTGGCGATTGGACCCCTGTTTAGACCAAAGTAAGTGATTTTAGGTCTTTATGTGGGTTGTTCTTATTTCTAGTATTGATACTATGTATTGAACTATTGGTTGGAAATAGAGATATATTACTTGCAACAAATTTCAGTAAGGTATAAATATACTGAGAAGCAGTGGTTTGAATACAAAGTTCCTTGAAGGGGTTTGTGCGTGATGTTCTTGAATTTGTACCACAAATGATTCTTATTACACGCTTTTGCACGCTAAAAACTTTTGCTCGGTTTGACGAGCTACCCCAGAATATGATCCCACATGACATAATACACTCATGCTCATAAATCAAGGATAATTGCAGAAAGTGATGCCACACAACGTGGCACTACACAAAACTGGCTCTAATAGCATAAGCACATAGGGAACACATACGACACAGATCTGTAAGTCCACGGTGTTGGTGATAGGTTGAGAAAACCGTCCCGAAACACATGTGATACAAAACGCATGTACCCCGACATCAATATGGGATATTATCACCATACACACGTACACAGGCCGCACAACGGGTTGGCATATTCTGGATCAGGCGGTCGAGCAGCTGCTGGGGTATAGGCTCCCCTCGGTGGGGTTTAGGTCTGGAGAACAGGCAGGCCACGCCATTCGCCTGATATCTTCTGCTTCAAGGAACTCCTCCACGATGGTAGCTCGGTGGGGCCGTGCGTTATCATCCATGAGGAGGGAGATGGGACCCACTGCGCCCCTGAAAAGGCGGATATACTGGTGCAAAATGACGTCCCGATATACCTGACCTGTTACAGTTCCTCTGTCAAAGACATGCGGGGGTCTACGTGCACCAATCATAATTCCATCCCACACCATCAAACCACGACCTCCATACAGGTCCCTTTCAAGGGCAATAAGGGGTTGGTATCTGGTTCTTGGTTCACGCCAGATGAAAACCCGGCGAGAATCACTGTTCAGACTATAGCTGGACTCGTCCGGGACCACTGTTCCAATGGCCACGTACTGTGTTCTTGACACCAGGCTTTACGGGTTCTCCTGTGACCAGGCGTCAGTGGAATGCACCTTGCAGGTCTCTATGCGAATAAATCGCGTCTGTTCAGTCGTCTGTAGACTGTGTGGCTGGTGACAACTGTTCCAGTGGCTGCGGTAAGGTCCCGAGCGAGGCTACCTGTAGCACTCCGTGGCCGTCTGCGCCACTGATGGTGAAACATCGGTCTTCTTGTGGTGTTGTACACTGTGGACGTCCCGTACTGTAGCGCCTCGACACGTTTCCTGCCTGCTGGAATCGTTGCCATAATCTTGAGATCACACTTTGTGGCACACGGAGGGCCCGTGCTACGATCTGCTGTGTTTGACCAGCCTCCAGTCGCCCTAGTATTCTACCCGTCATAACGTCATCAATATGTGTTCTTTGAGCCATTTTGAACACACAGTCACCTTTAGCACGTCTGAAACCGTCTGCACACTTACTCGCTGCACCGTACTCTGACACGCACCCACACACCTCTGCGTATGTGGACTGCTGCCAGCGCCACTGTGCGACGACCGCAGGTCAAATGCACCGCATGGCCATACCCCGAGGTGATTTAAACCCGCAAACCGCCCACCAGAGCGTTGTTTCACCATGTGTCACCATTATCCTTAATTTATGAGCGTGAGTGTAGAAAGAAAGAAAGCGAAGTATGCAAGTTTTTTTATATTTGTATCTGCTACACCTAACATCATTCTCACTGCGAAAACAGACGTGTTTAGGCAACCCTAACTACAGCGTTTCTGTAGTTGTATTCCGCTTGATTATCCGATGATACGAATAAGGATGAGCATCGGCCTTCTTGGCAGGATGGTTTCGCGGTAGAGCGGTAGCAGCATCAGGATGCTGAATCTGGCCGGTATGTAACGGTGTCGGCGCTGTGTGCTTGTGTCCGCAGCTGACGGTGAACCTGTCGCTGGCGTCGTACGGTGTGCTGGCGCTGCACCTGCTGCTTGACGGGCGGGCCGCGCCCTGGCAGGCCGCCGCCACGCCGCTGCTCTACGTCTTCTCCAGCACCTTCACCGGTAAGTCAGCGCACGTTACTGCTCCAGAGACACCACCATTCGTGGGAGTCTGCAGGAATTTTTCCAAGAGCGGGCAACATCTAATAAATTTATTATGTTCCAATGTACTGATGGAGGATAGAACGAGAAACTTGGGTATTTTCTTCCAATACCCGTCAATATATTTTTGTATTTATGTAATACGCTACTGGCCATTAAAACTCCTACACCACGAACATGACGTGCTACAGACGCGAAATTTAACCGACAGGAAGAAGATACTGTGATATGCAAATGATTAGCTTTTCATAGCATTCACACAAGGTTGGCGCCGGTGGCGACACCTACAACGTGCTCACATGAGGAAAGTTTCTAACCGATTTCTCATACATAAACAGCAGTTGACAGGCGTTGCCTGGTGAAACGTTGTTGTGATGCCTCGTGTAAGGAGGAGAAATGCGTACCATCACGTTTCCGACTTTGATAAAGGTCGGATTGTAGCCTATCGCGATTGCGGTTTATCGTATCGTGACATTGCTGCTCGCGTTGGTCGAGATCCAACGAGCGTTAGCAGAATATGGAGTCGGTGGATTCAGGAGGGTAATACGGAACGCCGTGCTGGATCCCAACTGCCTCTTATCACTAGCAGTTGAGATGACAGGCATCTTATCCGCATGGCTGTAACGAATCGTGCAGCCACGTCTCGATCCCTGAGTCAGCAGATGGGGACGTTTGCAAGACAGCAACCATCTGTACGAACAGTTCGACGACGTTTGCTGCAGCATGGACTATCAGCTCGGAGACCGTGGCTGCGGTTACCTTTGACGCTGCATCACAGACAGGAGCGCCTGCGATGGTGTACTCAACGACGAACCTGGGTGCACGAATGGCAAAACGTCATTTTTTCGGATGAATCCAGATTCTGTTTATAGCATCATGATGGTCGCATCCGTGTTTGGCGACATCGCGGTGAACGCACATTGGAAGCGTGAATTCGTTATTCTCATACTGGCGAATCACCCGTGATGGTAAAGGTTGCCATTGGTTACACGTCTCGGTCACCTCTTGTTCGCATTGACGGCACTTTGAACAGTGGACGTTACATTTCAGATGTGTTACGACCCGTGGCTGTACCCTTCATTCGATCCCTGCGAAACCCTACATTTCAGCAGGATAATGCACGACCGCATGTTGCAGGTCCTGTACGGGCCTTTCTGGATACAGAAAATGTTCGACTGCTGCCCTGGCCAGCACATTCTCCAGATCTCTCACCAATTGAAAACGTGTGGTCAATGGTGGCCGAGCAACTGGCTCGTCACAATACGCCAGTCAGTACTCTTGATGAACTGTGGCATCGTGTTGAAGCTACATGGGCAGCTGTAGTATACTATATTTGTCCAATGAATACCCGTTTATCATCTGAATTTCTTCGTGGTGTAGCAATTTTGATGGCCAATAGTGTAATTACTATTGAGCAATAATGATTATTTGGTTATACACTGAAGAGCCAAACAAATTCGTACACCTGCCTAATATCGTGTAGGGGCCACGAAAGCACACTTAAGTCCCGCAACACGCGTTGGATTGGTTCAAATGGCTGTGAGCACTATGCGACTTTACTTCTAAGGTCATCAGTCGTCTAGAACTTAGAACTAATTAAACCTAACTAACCTAAGGACATCACACACATCCATGCCCGAGGCAGGATTCGAACCTGCGACCGTAGTGTTCGCTCGGCTCCGGACTGCAGCGCCTAGAACCGCACGGCCACTCCGGCCGGCACGCGTTGGATTGACTCTCCTAATGTCTGAAGTAGTGCTGTAGGGAATTGACACCACGAATCCTGCAGGGCTGTCGATAAATCCGTAAGAGAACGAGGGGTGGAGATCTCTTCTCAACAGCACGTTGCAAGGCATACCAGATATTCTCAATATTGTTCATGTCTGGGGAGTTTGGTGGCCAGCAGAAGTGTTTAAACTGAGAAGTGTTCCTGGAGCCACGCTGTGGCGATTCTGGAGGTGTGGAGTGTCGCACGGTCCTGCTGGAACTGCCCAAGTCAATTGGAATGCACAATGGACATGAATGGATGCAGGTGATCAGACAGAGTGCTTACGTATGTGTCACCTGACAGAGTCGTATCATGGTTCCCATATCGCTCCAACTACTCACTCCCCTCACCATTACAGAGCCACCACCAGCTTGACTAGTCCCCTGCTGACATGCAGGGTCCATGGATTTATGAACCAGTGTCCATACACGTGCATCCCGTGTATACAATTTGAAACGAGACTCATCCGACCAGGCAGCATGTTTCCAGTGATCAACAATCCAACGTGGTTTGAGGGGCCCAGGCTAGGCATAAAGCTTTGTGTCGCACAGTCATCAAGGGAGCACGAGTGGGCCTTGGGCTGAGAAAGACCATATCGATGATGCTTCGTTGAATGGTTCGCACGCTGACACTTGTTGGTGGCTCAAAATTTAAATTTGCAGCAATTTGGGAAGGGCAGCACTTCTGTCACGTTGAACGATTGTCTTCAGTCGTCGTTGGTCCCCTTTTTCCGACCGCAGCGATGTCGGAGATCTGATGTTTTACCGGATATCTAATGTTCACAGTACACTCGTGCAATTGTCGTACGGTAAAATCCCCACTTCATCGCTACCCCGGAGATGCTGTGTCCCATCATTCGTACGCCGGCTGTAATACCACATTCAAACTCACGTAAATCTTGATAGCACGCCATTGTAGCGGCAGTAACCGTTCTAACAACTGCGCCAAACACTTGTTGTCTTACATAGGCGTTGCCGACCCCATTGCTGTATTCTGCATGTTTACGTATCTCTGTGTTTGAATAATCATGTCTATACCAGTTTCTTTGGCGCTTCAGTGTATGTACACTGATGGGTCTGTATGATTACTCTTACGTCAATGGCCATGATTTGAAAATGGTCCGAAACTAGTCATGACAAAAAGATGAGTATGGTCGCAACTGTGACCGATACTCGAAGAAAATAAAATAAAAAAATGCCAGTTTTGATGTAACTGGTTCTCGGGGAGTTTGAAAAAATGCCATGGCCCAAAAATACTATGGACAAGAAGTGCACAATACCTCTTGTACTCCAGCGGAGTGATAGATTTCCTCTTAATACTTTTAAGGTAGATTACAGTGACACCTAAACCGTTAGCATACTGTGTGATCAAAAGTATCCAGACACCTACCTGTAATGCCGAACGGACACTAGTTGTCACGAGACGGACTCGCAAGAATAAAGAGAGGCGAGGAAAATTGTGCTGCTAGTACAGAGGCGATAACAGCAGAATGGGTCGTTCTAGAGAGCTCACCTACCCTGAACCTGGAGTAGTCACTGGATGTCATCCCAGTGACGAAACAATCAGGCACACTAGAACACTTCCGAAGCTGCCCAGGTCGACTGCTTGTGTTGTGACTTTGGAGTGGAAACGCGAATCAACAGCCACAGCTAAGCCAGCGCCAGGCAGATCTCATGTACTGCCGGACAGCGGCAGTAGAGAATTGCGGAGGGCGGTTGAAGAAAATCGCGGAAGGAAACACTCGTGAGTTCCAAAGTGGTACCAGCAGTGCAGCTGGTGCAACTACAGGGTGGCGCACGAAATGTGTTACCATTTTGTTTTTGAGTATAAACTTTATTGTCAATACAACCTGAAAGGAACATCTACTACAATGAAGAACCGCCCATGGAGATTTGTTCTAACTCAGCACATGCTCAATATGTCCACCATTTCGTTTCCTAAGTTCGTTCAAACGAACACTGAAGTTAGTAATTACCCTGCGGCACATGTCTTCCGTAATTTCACTGCAAGCTTGAAGAATAAGTCTTCAGAGCTCCATTAAATCACGTGGACGTTTCGGGAAAATTTTTTCCTTTAGGTATCCCCAAAGAAAAAAGTCACATTGATTGAGGTCTGGACTATTGGGGGGCCAATTTTGTCCGTCATTGAAGCGACCTGGAAACCTGTGTGAAATGATCCGCATGTCGAAATGCTCGTGTGAAAACTCCAACACAATGTTTGCAGTATGTGGCCTTGCTCCATCTTGTATGAACCACTGCGTGTTGAAGGGCAAGGCAGTAGCAAGAAGCTGTGGAATGCAGCTATTGCGAAGCATGCTCAAATAACGCCCACTGTTCACAGTTTCTTCAAAGAAAAAGGGTCCAATAAGTCCGTGACTGGAAATTGCTGCCCACGCTGTAATCCTCGGAGCATTATGTTGTCGTTCATGAAGCACTTGTGGGTTTTCAGTGGCCCAAAAGCGTACATTCTGTTTGTTAACCACACCGTCTAAATGAAAATGCGCCTCGTCTTAAAACCAAACGTTGTTGACAGTTTCTTCCCTATCTTCCGCCCACTGAGCAAACAGAAGTATCTGCTGCTTGTGTTCTTCAGTGAGCTTCTGTGCACAGGTCATCTTGTATGGGTACATATGGAGGTGACTTTTAAGAATGCGTTGAATGGAGCGTCTGGATATTCCCAGCTGCACTGCTGCCTTTCTACACGATTTCCCGGGACTTCTCTGCACAGAAACTCGTACCGCTTCAATATTCCCCGGCGAGCAAGCAGGCTTAGGCCGAGATCGCTTCGCTTCCAATACTGTTCCTTCCTGTACAAATTTATCGTACAGCCTGTGGATGGTCTTCTTGCAAGGGACCCATCGTGTGTCAAACTGCTGTCGAAAACGCCTCTGAGTCACAACAAGGCTTTTCGTTTCATGAACAAGTAACACAATTGCCGATCGTTGCTGTGTCGTCAGTGTTCCATTGTCAGGCATTGCTGCTTACTAGTCTCCTAGCGGCAGTATCGTGAATTACACGTCACTTCGTAACTCATTTGTTTTTCCAAGCTCTGTTCGTACTGCTGTAGAGATCCCAGCGGGATATATAATGTGCGTCGTAAATTGTGAAAGCAACAGTTGGTAACACATTTCGTGTGCCATCCTGTACCATGCGCAGGGACTTAAGAAAAATCGAGTACAATGGTTGAGGACCTCCTCGCAAGTAATGTATTTCTATAGTCTGTGCTAAGCTACTCCACCGGACAGTGGGTGACTGAAAGCGAGTGATTTGGATGGTGAATCATGCTACACTCTGTGGCAATCCGATGGTAGGGTTCGAGGTTGCCGAATGCCTGGAGAACGTTAGCTCCAGGCACCTGTCGTGCCAACAGCGAATTATGGAGTTGATGGGTGTTACGGTATAAGGGCAGGGCGTTTCTCATCGATATGGTTTGATCCCCTTACGGCAAATAAGAAAATTATATGCGAAAAAGGATATCAACATATTTTACAGTGCTGTGTCCTGCGTACAGTAGAGAAACAGTTCGCCGACTGTGGTTGTTTGGTTCAAATGGTTCAAATGGCTCTGAGCATCATGGGACTTAACTTCTGAGGTCATCAGTCCCCTAGAACTTAGAACTACTTAAGCCTAACTAACCTAAGAACATCACACATATCCATGCCCGAGGCAGGATTCGAACCTGCGACCGTAGCGGTCGCGCGGTTCCAGACTGAAGTGCCTAGAACCGCTCGGACACTCCGGCCGGCTGTGATTGTTTCTACACGCAAAACAATGCACCCTTTCATAGAACAGCAACTGTCAGGCAATGGATTGTCGACAATAACATTTCTGAAATGGACTGACTGGTCCAGAGTCCCAGCCTGAACTTAATGGAACATCTTCGGGCTGGGATAGAGCGTCCACTTTGCCCCACAACGTGGCATCCAACATGACTATTCTGATTTCGGCTGTTGAGGAAGAATAGGCTGCCATTCCTCCACAGACATTCAGACACCTCACTGAAGCGCCCCCCAACAGCGTTCAAGCCAAAGGCGAAGAGTCGATACACCCCCTATTAATTTTCACTAATAGGTGTTCGGATAAATTCGATGAGACTGTGTATTTCAATATTGCATACGAAGTACGTCTTTTTACTTTATTAATATAAATTGGATGGCACCTTTTTGAATCAACGAGCAGGAGTTAGGCTCTCATATGATTAAATACATGGTATCCAACGAGCTGTAAAACAAGACCTGAAAATTTTTACACTGAACATATATTTACATATATAAAGATGGTATCTGTTCTTTCGAACACGACCGAGCGAGGTGGCGCAGTGGTTAGGCACTGGACTCGCATTCGGGAGGACGACGGTTAAATCCCGCGTCCGGCCATCCTGATTTAGGTTTTCCGTGATTTCCCTAAATCGCTCCAGGCAAATGCTGGGATGCTTCCTGTGAAAGGGCACGGCCGAATTCCTTCCCCGTCCTTCCCTAATCCGATGAGATCGATGACCTCGCTGTTTGGTCTCTTCCCCGAAACAACCCAGGCCGGCCTGTGTGGCCGTGCGGTTCTAGGCGCTTCAGTCTGGAACCGCGTGAGCGCTACGGTCGCAGGTTCGAATCCTGCCTCGGGCATGGATGTGTGTGATGTCCTTAGGCTGGTTAGGTTTAAGTAGTTCTAAGTTCTAGGGGACTGATGACCACAGATGTTAAGTCCCATAGTGCTCAGAGCCATTTGAACCAAACAACCCTACCCCCTTTCGAACATCTCCGAAAGAACAGATACCATCTTCATATAGATAAAGCTTACCAGTCAATGATCTTCTTCAGTGCGGATGCACTCACATTGCTCAAACTCTTACGGGAATCGGTAGACTGGCTACCACGGGTACAGAGTATAGTGGGCAGGAACACTACAATTGTATTGTGTGGACGTAAGTTGGAAATGTGGGTTTGACGGGGAGCGTGCCAGAGATGAGTCCCTGCAGTCGCACTATCCTCTGTGTCCTCGATGGCTCCATAGGATAGAGCGACTGCCATGTAAACAGGAGATCCGGGGCTCGAGTGCCCGTGGGGCACACATCTTCAACTTTCTCCATTGATATATATCAACGCCTGTAAGCAGCTACTGATCTGGAATTCATGTATTTATTTGTTCATAATGTTAGGATGAAACTAAAAATTAAAACACTGAAACAGAAAATAAGTAATATATATCTTGTAGGGACCGCGAAAAAAACATTTTGAAAAAGTCTTAATCAAGTTAATGCCAGTCACAACACTTTTCTTGCTTATAGAACTTCACATCTGATGACCTTAATGGGTGTTGCATTACTTTCATGTTTTCTATATTTTTATTTGCTGTTTTTATGTGTGTACCTGGGACCTTGGTCATGCAGTATTTTAATAGTGACTGCAATAATTAAAGTTGAACACAGTATGTTTTGGAAGCTACATTTTCTGGTTGGTTAGGTAAAATGTCGCCCACGACCGGTATACGATTAGATGAACATGGGAAATCTCTCAAACCCCCCTTCAAATTGACCAGTAGAATCTCTTCAGCCTTGAAATTTCACACTGTTTCCCCTCTCTTTTAGCGCAGAAAATGGTTTTTTCGTTTATCGACTGCTTCGTCTGGATCCATAGATTAAGTATAAATGAGCACATCTACATATCTGTGTTCTACAAAATCTACTACAACAGCTCTGACGTTTAAAATGGAATGTGTAAGGTGCAGCCAAATGAAAATGACACAGATGAAAACACGTAAAAAATGGTTCAAATGGCTCTGAGCACTATGGGACTTAATTTCTGAGGTCATCAGTCCCCTAGAACTTAGAACTACTTAAACCTAACTAACCTAAGGACATTACACACATCCTTGCCCGAGGCAGGATTCGAACCTGCGACTGTAGCGGTCGCGCGGTTCCAGACTGTAGCGCCTGGAACCGCTCGGGCACCCCGGCCGGCGAAACAAGTAAGTAAGTAGTTATTAGTTCGAAGAAACCGTCTTAACTGGTGATAGATTTATCCCGCTATGATACAAGACGGTCAGTGCCTTCATGGAAAAATGACTGCGATTTCCTACGGAACCAGGATTGTATCCAGGCGGGCACATCTTCGTTCAAAGCAATTCGGTGACCTCGAATGTCTTTCTTCGGTGCTCCAAAAATACGGGAATCGCATGGGAAGAGACCCGGACTGTATGGAGTAGTAGAATCAACCTTGGCAACATGTGAACGGACATTATCCTGCAACAGGCTGACGCCGTCCGTCAACGTTCCTCGGCGCTTGAACTTGACAGCCTGCTTCAATTTTTGCAAAGTGTCCACTTGCCGCTTTTCGTTAATTGTGGCGCCGTGTTCCAAAAAATTAATGAGCAATGGACTCTTGCAGTCAGAGAAGAAGGTCAGCATTAGTTTCCAGGAGCTGGCGTCCCTGTTGTTTCGACTAGGCTGCAGAAGTTTCACTTAGAAGCCACTGGGAAGCCCTTAGACATCCTCTATACAGACGCCATTCTTGCTATGCTTCGGACGAAGAGGTGCACGCTTGTGTACAATGATGGTTCCATAGGCATCCGCGAACGTGTTTCCATGAAGGGGTTGACCGTCTCGTCACACAGTGGGATAAATGTATTAACAGTTATGGCGATTACTTTTGAAATAGTAAGCAGTTTACTTACGTTTATTTCCTTTTTATCTCGTTTTCATTTGGCTGCCCCTTATAGAAGTAACTAGCCATCATGGATCAGCTTTGTCCACAGAGAAATAGCAGAGTACTGTTGTGATTCCGTCGTGCAACAAGAGGGAGGGTAGTTCTTGAGGGAACTGGGGACGAATGACGGGCTACTATACAGCTGCCATGTTTATAGTGTGCTGGGAATCAGCGCGTGAGGATGTTATATCGGTTCCTGTCTGCAGCTCGGTAAGAGGTATACGAGGCATCGGCAGAGAAATCTTTGAGGGCTGAATTTTGGGGTCTGGTATTGTGTGCAAAATATTGTCAAACCTCCATCGCACCAAGGATTGGCTTAATTTGCTGGAAACAGTGAAAAAAAACGAGTGTATACACTGAAGCGAAAAAAATGCTAATTCAGATACAGAGATATGTAAACAGGCAGAATACTGAGCTGCGGTCGGCAACGCCTATATAAAACAACAGGTGTCTGGCACAGTTGTTAGATCGGTTACTGCTGCTACAATGGCAGGTTGTCAAGATTTCAGTCAGTCTTAGGCCGCTGTTATAGACGGCGCACGAGCGATGGGACACAGCATCTCCGAGGTAGCGATGAAGTGGGGAATTTCCCATACGACCATTTAGCGACTGTACCGTGAATGTCAGGAATCCGGTAAAACATCAAATCTACGACATCGCTGCGGCCTGAAAAAAATCATGCAAGAACGGGACCAACGACGATCGAAGAGAATCGTTCAACGTGACAGAAATACAGAAGTGCAACCCTTCCGTAAATTACTGTAGATTTCAATGCTGCGCCATCAGCAAGTGTCAGCATGCGAACTATTCAACGAAACATCATCGATATGGGCTTTCGGAAGTGAAAGCCCACTCGTATACCCTTGATGACTACATGACGCAAAGCTTTAAGCCTCGCCTGGACCCGTCAATACCGATATTGGACTCTTGACTAAAAACATATTGCATGGTCGGACAAGTCTCGTTAAAAATGTATCGTGTGGATGAACGTGTACGGTATGGAAACAACGTCATGAATCCGTGGATCCTGTATGTCAGCGGGGGACTGTTCAAGCTGGTGGAGCTCTGCAATGGTATGGGGCGTGTGCAGTTGCTGTGATATGCAAGCAGCGATACGTCTACATACGACTTTGGCACGTACTTAAGCATCCTGTCTCATCACCTGCATCCGTGCATGTCTATTGTGCATTCCGACGGACTTGGGTAATTCCAGTAGGACTATGCAATACCTTGCCTGTCAAGAATTGCTTCAGAGTGGCTCCAGAAGCACTCTTCTGAGTTTAAACACTTCCGCTGGCTACCAAACTCCCCAGTCATGAACATTATTGAGCGTATCTGGGATTTCTTGCAACGTGCTGTTCAGAAGAGACCTCCACTCCCTCGTACTCTTACGGGTTTATGAACAGTCGTGCAGGATTCATGGTGTCAACTCCCTCCAGCACTACCACAGGCATTAGTCGAGTCCCTCGTGTTGCGGCACTTCTGCGTGCTCGCGGGGGCTTATACGATATTAGGCAGGTGTACCAGTTTCTTTGACTCTTCAGTGTAGTAACTGCATAAATAACAGCACGTCCCGACGTGCTCGGGAATATTGAATCTCAATTTTAGTTGAGAAACCAACTATCATTGCTAGAAATTCTGTAACCAATAAAAAGCCTGTATTACATTGCAGTGAAGAGGCATGTGCCCACTCTTGACTCCTGCTGTGGACCACTGTGCTATCGTTTCGTATCATGTGTACAGAACAGGCAGACTGTCATCAGATCTTCATGTGGTGACATGTCTCGTGATGCGGCAGAGGCTACATGATTTTTAATGTAGCAGCCTGAAGATTGAATGATAGAGTTACAATGATCTATTTGTTCAGTCGCTCGTCGAATTCCGCACTGATCAGTCAACTGCGCAACAAAGGATGTAGCAAAAGAAATGAAGATTAGCATTTACCGTCCCACTTATGTCGAGGTAACTAGAGGGGGAGCACAATCTCGGATTGGGGCTAGGGATGGGCGGGCAAAGAATTCGACAACAGGCAGCTCAGAAGCACGCCTGAGAACTGTGAGCGGAATACAGTCCTCCCCCTCACTCTTTTCCTTCCCGCGGGTGCCCCTAGTCTGTTTTATCGGGCATCCGAAAGAATATTGCGCGTACCAGTTGTCATATGTATTATGTTACATTGCTCGCCGCTTAGGAATTACCATTTCCTTTTACTTTTTACATATTATTCAGGGAAAACCAGTGCACTAAGAAGATGAGTCGATTTTATGTACAGGGTGATTACAGCTAAACTTTCAAACCGCTGTAGAAATAACACCACTGGTCATAATGACGTCAAATTTCAACGGAATATTGTCGGAGAAGAGGGAAAACGTATGGCAGAAGAAAAATAAATAATTTCAAAATGTCGCAATAGATGGCGCTGTAAGCACCATAATTTAATAGTGGTCGATTGCAAATGACAATTGAATCATACAAGCCGGCCAGTGTTGCCGAGCGGTTCTGGGCGCTTCAGTCTGGAACCGCGCGACCGCTACGGTCGCAGGTTCGAATCCTGCCTCGGGAATGGATGTGTGTGATGTCCTTAAGTTAGTTAGGTTTAAGTAGTTCTAAGTTCTAGGTGACTGATGACCTCAGATGTTAAGTCCCATAGTGCTCAGAGCCATTTGAATCGTACAACAACACCTAAGGTGTTCAATATACACTCCTGGAAATTGAAATAAGAACACCGTGAATTCATTGTCCCAGGAAGGGGAAACTTTATTGACACATTTCTGGGGTCAGATACATCACATGATCACACTGACAGAACCACAGGCACATAGACACAGGCAACAGAGCATGCACAATGTCGGCACTAGTACAGTGTATATCCACCTTTCGCAGCAATGCAGGCTGCTATTCTCCCATGGAGACGATCGTAGAGATGCTGGATGTAGTCCTGTGGAACGGCTTGCCATGCCATTTCCACCTGGCGCCTCAGTTGGACCAGCGTTCGTGCTGGACGTGCAGACCGCGTGAGACGACGCTTCATCCAGTCCCAAACATGCTCAATGGGGGACAGATCCGGAGATCTTGCTGGCCAGGGTAGTTGACTTACACCTTCTAGAGCACGTTGGGTGGCACGGGATACATGCGGACGTGCATTGTCCTGTTGGAACAGCAAGTTCCCTTGCCGGTCTAGGAATGGTAAAACGATGGGTTCGATGGCGGTTTGGATGTACCGTGCACTATTCAGTGTCCCCTCGACGATCACCAGTGGTGTACGGCCAGTGTAGGAGATCGCTCCCCACACCATGATGCCGGGTGTTGGCCCTGTGTGCCTCGGTCGTATGCAGTCCTGATTGTGGCGCTCACCTGCACGGCGCCAAACACGCATATGACCATCATTGGCACCAAGGCAGAAGCGACTCTCATCGCTGAAGACGACACGTCTCCATTCGTCCCTCCATTCACGCCTGTCGCCACACCGCTGGAGGCGGACTGCACGATGTTGGGGCGTGAGCGGAAGACGGCCTAACGGTGTGCGGGACCGTAGCCCAGCTTCATGGAGACGGTTGCGAATGGTCCTCGCCGATACCCCAGGAGCAACAGTGTCCCTAATTTGCTGGGAAGTGGCGGTGCGGTCCCCTACGGCACTGCGTAGGATCCTACGGTCTTGGCGTGCATCCGTGCGTCGCTGCGGTCCGGTCCCAGGTCGATGGGCACGTGCACCTTCCGCCGACCACTGGCGACAACATCGATGTACTGTGGAGACCTCACGCCCCATGTGTTGAGCAATTCGGCGGTACGTCCACCCGGCCTCCCGCATGCCCACTATACGCCCTCGCTCAAAGTCCGTCAACTGCACATACGGTTCACGTCCACGCTGTCGTGGCATGCTACCAGTGTTAAAGACTGCGATGGAGCTCCGTATGCCACGGCAAACTGGCTGACACTGACGGCGGCGGTGCACAAATGCTGCGCAGCTAGCGCCATTCGACGGCCAACACCGCAGTTCCTGGTGTGTCCGCTGTGCCGTGCGTGTGATCATTGCTTGTACAGCCCTCTCGCAGTGTCCGGAGCAAGTATGGTGGGTCTGACACACCGGTGTCAATGCGTTCTTTTTTCCATTTCCAGGAGTGTAGTTCAAATGGCTATAAGCAGTATGGGACTTAACATCTGAGGTCATCATTCCCCTAGACTTAAAACTACTTAAACCTAACCAACCTAAGGACATCACCAACTTACATACCCGAGGCAGGATTCGAACCTGCGACCGTAGCAGGCGCGCGGTTGCTGACTGAAGCGCCTAGAACCACTCGGTTACAGCGACCGGCGCCTAAGGTGTACGTTTGACGTTAAATTAACTGTACTACTCAGCGTGCACGGGTACACAGGTGTGATAGTGTTTGTTACGTGAGTCCACCCACAACGGCAAGCTCATATCACATCGGATGGGAAAAATCGGTTTTTAATTGTCCTGACGCCAAAAACCACACAAAAAGCTTCAATCACATCGGTTTTTAACTGTCCTGAGGCCGAAAACCGCATAAAAAGCATCAATCACGTCGGTTTTTAAGTGTCCTGAGGCCAAAAACGGCATAAAAGCATCAGTCAAAATCAAATCGGATTATTTAGTTCCGTGTGACTGGCGCAAAACATGTTCAATATGCTGGCCACCGTTTTCTGCAACAAGTTGAAGTCGAGAAACAGCACAACTGGTCGAAGTGTTCCCGGGATCATGTTCAGAATGTGTTGCGCAATGGGTGCCTTCAATGCAGCTAAGTTTGCAATCAGAACACTGAACATAATATTTTTCAGATAGCCCCACAGCCAGAAGTCACGCGGATTAAGATCAGGTGATCGGGACGACGAGGCTGTAGGGAAATGACGGCTGATAATTTTAGCATTTCCGAAATGACGCGTCAACAGCTGCTCAACTGGATTTGCAATGTGCAGAGGTGGGCCATCTTGCATAAAAATGATCCCATCCACACATCCGCGCTGTTGGACAGCTGCAATGACATGGTTGCGCAAAAGACACACATAGCGCTTACCGGTGACGGTACAGGTAACAGGAGCGGAAGCACCTGTTTCTTCGAAAGAATATGGCCCTATGATAAATGATGCCGTAAACCCGCACCACACATTTACCTTTTTAGGATGGAGTGTTACTGGTTGAGTTGCGCGTGGATTTTCCGTTGCCCATATTCGACAAAGCTGTCACATGGAAATGGGCTTCGTCTGTCCACAAAATCTCCCACGGCCAATCAGTGTCCACTTCCATACGAGCAAGAAATCCTAAAGCAAAGGCCTCTCTTGCTGGCAGGTCAACAGCAAGCAACTCGTGCACATGGGTAATTTTGAATGGATAGCAGAGAAGGATGTTTCGTAGGATTTTACGCAACGTGCTCACGGGTATGTCCAATGTTCGGGCAGTTCTCCGTGCACCACTCGTCTCCCCCTGCATTGCCTCGGCCAGTGCTTTCACTGACGTCAAATCAATTCGTTTCCTCCCTCTACCAGGTTGCACACCAAAAAAGAACACGTCTTTCGAATTTCCGAATCATTTTCTCCAGACCCACGGCAGTATTCGGACTAACGTCTTCTTTCAAACCCTTCAGTGTCAGGAACTTCAGCAGAGCGACGTGTGCACACTCATCATTCTGGTATTACAGCTTTACAAGCAGAGCGCGATGCTGCATTGAGACAGTCATGGCGAACGTCGCAGACGCGAAAGGAGGAAAAGCCGTGTACCCGGCGTGTTTATACCAAGTTCAACGGGTCGTGCGCATGACAGGTGTTTTCATTTACGCATTCTAACACATACAAAACCATCTATTGATCAATTTTCACACTATTTTTTTACTTCTGCCATACGTTTTCCCCCTTCTTCGATAATATTCCGTTGCAATTTGACGTCATTCTGACCAGTGGTGTTATTTCTACAGCGTTTTGAAAGTTTAACTTTAATTATAATGATCGTGTACATTGCCAAAAAAAAGTTCGCCTCCGTAGCTGAGTGGTTACCGTAGATGTCTACTATGCGGAGGACCGAGGTTCAGTCCCCGGTACTGCCAGGGAGGAGTGTGAGGACTGGAATGGGGCGCACTCACCCTCGTGATGTCACCTGAGGAGGTACTTGAATGAGAAGTACAAACTCCAAGGCCTGCAAAGCTGACAATGGCTGTGAGAGCGTTGGGCCGACCCCATGCCCCTGCATACCGCATCCAAATTACTGCGTTGGCGGAGGATGACACGGCGGATGGCGGTCGCAAGTGGCACTACTGTGGCCAGAGCGGAGGAACTTTTCTCTCACTTTTGCCTGCCAAAAACAGAGCAGTACGCAAAATACATGATCGGATGTCACCGTAACTTCGTACACTTACCGACTGCCGGCGGGTACAGAGTTGCAACTCCAATGACATATTGAACAAGTAGGAGAGTGCATTAGTATCATTCGATTATAGTCTTGTTGGCAACCTCATAGGTTATTTAAAAAGCGTCAGCAGGGACAGATGTTGAGGGATCACTGTGAAGGGCACGGAGATGTGGCGTACTCGTGTGAGACAGCGTTATCAGCAGCTGAAAGAGTTTGAAAGGGGCCCCATTGTGGATCTCTATTTGGTCTGCTGGACGAATCGTGCAATATCAAGAACTATGGGGCATTTGGATGTGACAGTGGCCTGATGTTGGACGGCATTAGGGAAGCATACTCGTCGTCAACGTTCCAGTCGATCATGTTCGGTCACTACAAGGGAGGATCGCATTGTTGTGCACCAAGCACATCGTTACCTCTTCACATCTATGCTTACCATCCGGGAACAGGTACTGGACTCTCTGCAACATTCTATGTCATCCACCACCATTGGTCGGAGGCTAGCAAAAAATGGTTCAAATGACTCTGAGCGCTATGGGACTTAAAATCTGAGGTCATCAGTCCTCTAGAACTTAGAACTACTTAAACCTAACTAACCTAAAGACATCACACACATCCATGCCCGAGGCAGGATTCGAACCTGCGACCTTAGCGGTCGCGCGGTTCCAGACTGAAGCGCCTAGAACCGCTCGGCCACTCCAGCCGGCGGAGGCTAGCATCTGCCAGTCTAGGAAATTATACTCCCGTGCATAAGCTACCATTAACACTACAACACAAACATCTATTTTTGCGGTGTTGCCGCGAGCAGGGAGCATGGACTACTGATGTACGGGTTTGCATTTTGTAGAGTCATGAATCGCTGTTCTGCACAAGCCTAGATGGTCACCGTTGGCGCGTATTACGGCGACTTGGGTTGAGGTCTCACTCTTCCATTGTTGTGGAAAGCACAGTGATGTTATTCTTGGGCAACGGATATGACATGAAGTCATGGCTGGTAGTGATCGAGGGAGCCCTGCATCAGAATGGTAAGTCACAGACGTCCTGCAGTCAAAGGTATTAACTCTCATGTGACAATATCGTGGTGCCAAATCTCAAACGAATAATGTTCATCCACACATGAATTGTATGCGTGATGTTGAGGCACTTCCATGCGCAGCAACATCCCTAGATTTGTCCCCGACAGAAGATTTGTTGGACAAGCCCTGACATCAACTTCGCCCCATGCCCATCGAAGACAGTTGTGGGCAGCTTCTCTGAGGGGAGGATACAATAACTTGATGACACCCTCTACAACTGAGTCAGTGTATGCATCTAGATCAGAGGAAGTGCATCACACTGGGCTCTTGCAGTCGAGTTCTTCGTAATTCTGGCTCGATTCTGGAATCAGTGAAAGAACATCTCATACCTACTCAACATTTCATTTCCTCCTGCTTCACGTTTTTGTCAGGTAGTGTATATGAGAAGTGGAGGGTGGTGACTGGCCGCATTGTCATCCTTTGTCTTTCTCAATATGTGGATGCGATGTAGACAGGCGTGTGGTCAGGGCACTGCTCTTCCGGCTGTTGCCAGCTTTCCAGACCTCGGACCGCTACTCAGATGGCCTCACGAGTCTGAGTCCACCCGTTCCTGTTCTCCCACCAAGGAATAATCCATTGCTGTATCGAGAACTGAATCCGAGTCCTTCGCCTGGCAGTTACTCAGATCCTCGGGAAAGGTTGACAGCAAAGCGACTTGTTTTCTTGTGGTAGAATTAAGTTGAACGGTAAGAAAATCGGAAGGTAATTAGATTAGTTTAGTACTTGTTCCATAGATCATGAATACGGCACTCCGTAATGATGCGGAACGTGTCAGGCTAATAAAAGGTGTCTATACAAGGTATTACATTGCACAAAATATTACATGACACTTAAATTTTTTTTGGGTGTGGGGTGGGGAAATTACCCACTTACTATATCCAAAAATTCATCTAATGAGTAGAAGGAGTTACCATTCAGATATTATTTTAATTCCCTTTTAAATGCCATATCGCTATCTGTCAGACTTTTGATGCTGTTAGGTAAGTGACCAAAGACTTTTGTGGAAGCATGATTTACCCCCTTCTGAGCCAAAGTTAGATTTAATCTTGAGTAGTGAAGATCATCCATTCTCCTAGTGTTGTAGCCATGTACACTGCTATTACTTTTGAATTCGTTTGGATTGTTAATAACAAATTTCATAAGTGAATATATATATATATATATATATATATATATATATATATATATATATATATAGTGAGGCTACAGTGAAGATCCCTAGCTTTTTAAATGAGTATCTGCAGGATGATCTTGGATGGGCTCCAGCAATTATTCTGATTACACACTTTTGTGAAATGAACACTCTTTTACTCAATGATGAGTTACCCCAGAATATGATGCCATACGAAAGCAGAGAATCAAAATAGGCGTGGTAAGCTAATTTACTGAGATGCATATCGCCAAAATTTGCGATGACCCTAACAGCATAAGTAACTGAACTCAAACGTTTCAGCAGATCATCAGTGTGTTTTTTCCAGTTCAACCCTCATACACCTAGAAATTTTGAATATTCTACCTTAGCTACAGGTTTCTGATCGAAGTGTACATTTACTAATGTTGTCATTCCATCTACTGTGTGGAACTGTTTATAATGTGTTTTGTCAAAGCTTAATGAGAGCCCATTTGCAGAGAACCACTTAATGATTTTCTGAAAAACATCGTTTAGAATTTCAGCAGTTAATTCTTGTCTGTTGGGTGTGATAGCTATACTTGTATCATCGGCAAAAAGTACCAGCTTTGCATCTTCGTCAATATAGAATGGCAAGTCATTAATATACACTACTGGCCATTAAAGTTGCTACACAAGATGAAATGCAGATGATAAACGGGTATTCATTGGACAAAGATATTATACTAGAACTGACATGTGATTACATTATCTCGCAATTTGGGTGCATAGATCCTGAGAAATCAGTACCCAGAACAACCACCACTGGCCGTAATAATGGCCTTGATACGCCTGGGCATTGAGTCAGACAGGGCTTGGATGGCGTGTACAGGTACAGCTGACCATGCAGCTTCAACACGATACCACAATTAATCAAGAGTAGTGACTGGCGTATTGTGACGAGCCAGTTGCTCGGCCACCATTGACCACACGTTTTCAATTGGTGAGAGATCTGGAGAATGTGCTGGCCAGGGCAGCAGTCGAACATTTTCTGTATGCAGAAAGGCCCGTAAAGGACCTGCGACATGCGGTCGTGCATTATCCTTCTGAAATGTAGGTTTTCGCAGGGATCGAAGGAAGGGTAGAGCCTCGCGTCGTAACACATCTGAAGTGTAACGTCCACTATTCAAAGTGCCGTCAATGCGAACAAGAGGTGACCGAGACGTGTAACCAATGGCACCTCATACCATCACGCCTGGTGATACGCCAGTATGGCGATGACGAATACACGCTTCCAATGTGCTTTCACCGCGATGTCACCAACACGGATGCGACCATCATGATGCTGTAAACAGAACCTGGATTCATCCGAATAAATGACGTTTTCCCATTCGTGCACCCAGGTTCGTCGTCGAGTACACCATCGCAGGCGCTCCTGTCTGTGATGCAGCGTCAAGGGTAACCGCAGCCATGGTCTCCGAGCTGATAGTCCATGCTGCTGCAAACGTCGTCGAACTGTTCCTGCAGATGATTGTTGTCTTGCAAACGTTCCCATCTGTTGACTCAGGGATCGAAACGTGACTGCACAATCCGTTACAGCCATGCGGATAAGATGCCTGTCACCTCGACTGCTACTGACACGAGGCCGTTGGGATCCAGCATGTCGTTCCGTATTACCGTCCTGAACCCACCGATTCCATATTCTGCTAACAGTCATTGGACCTCGACTAACGCGAGCAGCAATGTAGCGATAGGATAAACCGCAATCGCGATAGGCTACAATCCGACGTTTATCAAAGTCGGAAACGTGATGGTACGCATTTCTCCTCCTTACACGAGGCATCACAACAACGTTTCAACAGGCAACGCCGGGCAACTGCCGCTTGTGTATGAGAAATCGGTTGGAAACTTTCCTCATATCAGCACATTGTAGATGTCGCCACCGGCGCCAACCTTGTGTAAATGGTCTGAAAAGCTAATCATTTGCATATCAGAACGTCTTCTTCCTGTTTCATGATTCACACAATCAAAAGCCTTTGAGAGATCACAAAAAATCCCAACGGGTGACTTCCGGTTACTCAGAGCATTTAATATTTCATTAGTGAAAGTATATATAGCATTTTCCGTTGAAAAACCTTTTTGGAAACAAAACAGACATTTTGTTAAAACTTTGGTTTTACAAAGGTCTGAAGCTACTGTACAGTACATTACTTTTTCAAGAATTTTGGTTAAGGCAGTCAGAAGAGAGATTGGGCGGTAATTGTTGACGTCTAACGTAATAATATTCGCCGGTAAGTAGTTCTCTTTATGAATGCATGCCAGTCTGTCGGCTTAGTCCTGCTCCCTTGCACTGTGCCATGTGTGTGTTTGTATGTGTGTGCAGAATCATGGTGCCGCACGTTGAGACCGCGGCGGTGGCTGGCAGCGGCTGGAGTCGCGGCGGTGGCTTTGGGAACTACCATCGCGTACCTGCCCTGCGGAGACCTCTTCGGCATCGGGATCTTCGCAGGTAAACTTCAAAGCCAAACAGACAAAGCAACACATGTGCGTCTTCATATCTTCACTGCGTATTGACCTGACCACTTGATTTTTGGCTTGCAGATACCGGGTGATCAAAAAGTCAGTATAAATTTGAAAACTTAATGAACCACGGAATAATGTAGATAGAGAGGTAAAAATTGACACGCATGCTTGGAATGACATTGGATTTTATTAGAACAAAAAAAAAAAAAAACAAAGTTCACAAAATGTCCGACAGATGGCGCTGGACAGCAAAACGTCAGTGACTGCACATAACAGTCGTGTATGAAAGGAGCTGCAATGAGAGAGAGAATCAGATGCGCCAGCAGTCGCAGCATGTTGATGTTACCTGAAAAGGCGCTTTTAGTGAAGCTGTGTTATCAGAATGGGGAATGTGCTAGTTCAGCGTCACGATCCTATCGCCGTAGGAAGGGGATTCGAACGGGTAAAGGTCCGTTGACAAATGCAGCTGTGGCGAGAGAATGATTTCGAAGTTCGAAGGCACGGGTTATTTAGACGATAGACCCCGTAGTGGGCGACCGAGCACAAGGCGTAATGCTGCTGAGACAGTTCAGGAAGAAATGGAGACTGTAGCGAGTTCGTCTATGCACGGGGAAGTCAGCGCTCGTGTAGTTGCACGTCGCACCGGCATTCCATACATTACTGTTTGGTTGGCACTGAGGCGTACCCTCCGATGCTATCCGAACAAAAACCATCGACATCATGAACTGTTACCTGGCGATTCAGTGAAGCGGAGGGCATTTGCGGTGTGGGCGTTTCAAAAGACGGCGGAAGGTGACGATTAGTTGAGTAAGGTGTTGTGGACCGACGAAGCTCATTTCACTCTCCGAGGGTCTGTCGACGCCCACAATTGCAGATTTTGGGCTACCGAAAATCCTAGAACTGTCGTGGAAACTCCATTACACGACGAGAAAGTCACGGTATGGGTTGTATTTACCACATCTACCGTTATCGGGCCTTTTTTCTTCGAGGAAATGCGTGATTCTGGTTTTGTAACTGCTACCGTGACGGGTGAGAGGTACGCCGATATGTTTCAGAATCGCATCATCCCCAGCCTGGCTGATAAACACCTGCTGGAGCGTACGATGTTTATTCAGGATGGCGCTCCACCCCATATTGCTAGACGCGTGAAAGATCTCTTGCGCGCGTCGTTTGGTGATGATCGTGTGCTCAGCCGCCACTTTCGTCATGCTTGGCCTCCCAGGTCCCCAGACCTCAGTCCGTGCGATTATTGGCTTTGGGGTTACCTGAAGTCGCAAGTGTATCGTGATCGACCGACATCTCTAGGGATGCTGAAAGATAACATCTGACGCCAATGCCTCACCATAACTCCGGACTTGCTTTACAGTGCTGTTCAAAACATTATTCCTCGACTACAGCTTTTGTCGAGGAATGATGGTGGACATATTGAGCATTTCCTGTAAAGAACATCACCTTTGCTTCGTCTTACTTTATTATGCTAATTATTGCTATTCTGATCAGATGAAGCGCCATCTGTCGGACATTTTTTGAACTTTGGTATTTTTTTGGTTCTAATAAAACCCCATGTCATTCCAAGCATGTGTGTCAATTTGTACCTCTCTATCTACATTATTACGTGATTTATTCAGTTTTCAGATTTATACTGACTTTTGATCACCCAGTATTTCAGCCTCAGAGATTACACATACTCCAAACAGATCCAAACATTTAGTAAAACACTTATCAGAACCAAAATACATTAATATATGGGTTCCGCAAGGTAGTATATTAGGACCAATACTGTTCCTGATATACATCAATGACTTTCCCAGTAGTGTTACTCATGGTGAAGAAATCCTCTTCGCTGATTGAAGTTTATGATTGGTCAATAAGCAATAAAGTGACATTGAACATAAAGAAAACTAATGCCACGAATTTCAATTTGAAGAGGAAAAATGATAATATTAAATTAAATGTAGATGGCACCTCTACAGACTGTGCAACAAATGCAAAATTTCTAAGAATGAGTATTGGTTCTCAGTTGAAGTGGTGTGAACACACAAAGGTACTTGCAAACAGAATGTCATCAGCATGTTATACCATTAGAATTCTATCATCAGTGTGTAACATGCAGTGTATTTTAGTTAATATTATTCATACGTACACTCAGCTCTTAGCTATGGCATTCTTTTTTGGGGAACAAATGCACAAAATATGAACACAATTTTCAAACTCCAGAAAAGAGCCATAAGAATAATAACCAAAAGTACTAGTAGAGCTCATTGTTAAGATCTGTTCAAAACACTAGGGATTTTAACTTCTCCATGTGAATACATGTACCGGTCAGTTGTACACATCAAAAATAACATTGGTAATTACTGCACAAACAGCTCTGTCCATGACCATGCAACAAGAGATAGACTCAACTTACATTCACCAAGAAAAAATAAACATAAAACTCAAAACAGCATTTCCTACCAAGGAATAAAACTGTACAATAAATTACCAAAAGAGATTAAAGAAATTGCAAAAATACACTTATTTAAAAAGTCAGCTAAAAAGTACCTGTTATGCAATACATTTTATACATTGAAAGATTACTTAGCTAGCTAAAACAGAGTAGGGGTTTGATAAAAAATGTTATGCAAATAAATAATGATTATTATGCATCCAACATTCCACATATACCTTAAATTTGTGCTTTTTCCTTTCTAGAAATACTTACTCCTAAGCTATGCATAGCACAATACTAACACCTCTTCCTCTTTCTGAGCTCAACATTTCACTCATTACGGACGGATGCAGACTCAGTCTTCCAGGATAGCAAATGGGAAGTTGCGGTACAGTAAATGGCCCAGAGATCACTTTGTGTGTGTGTGTGTATGTGTGTGTGTGTGTGTGTGTGTGTGTGTGTGTGTGTGTGTGTGTGTAGTGAGTGAAGTGTTATGAAACAATGTGTGTATAGTGTGCGCAGTGACTGATGGTGAGATATGAGTGAACAATGTCGCATTACATTATTTAATAAGTTATCTGTAAAAATTGTGTTTTATAGCAGGAGTAAATCTAATGATTGTCTCTAACTAGAACTGTGCGGCTGGTCCCGGCGAAGGTTCGAGTCCTCCCTCGGGCATAGGTGTATGTGTGTTTGTCCTTAGGATAATTTAGGTTAAGTAGTGCGTAAGCTTAGTGACTGATGACCTTAGCAGTTGACTCCCATAAGATTTCATACACATTTGAACATTTTCTTCTAACTAGAAGTCTGCAAATGTATGTGTATATGAATTAGCTTATTTTAAATTGATCTAAATTTTCAAATACTTAGAAATGCCCTATATCCTTGAAAAAAGATATCTACGGATGAATGAAGCTACTACTACTACTACTACCTTCTGGCCATCATCCGGGTGAGCTGACGGACTGAAGGTACAGCGCTCGCATTGCCAGCCCACTCTGAAGGTGGCCTGAAGGTAAGCGGTCGAGATATCAGTAACACACATATAAGGTTTTGAGGCCGCTGTCAGTGAAATTATGCATGATTAGGTGGCGTCATTTTCCCTTGTGCACCTTCAACAAACTCAACGTTTCAACTCCCCTACTGGCATATCCTGGTGTATTTAGGTTGATAAACATTGTGAGCTCGTCAGAAGACTGCTGAGGAAGATATTAGCTAAGGGGCGAGTAGTCGAGTCCGTAAAAAGAGAGAAACGATGCGGCCTTTTCATTCAAATGGTTCTACTTTTTCTTCAACAGCAGCATATACCTGATACCCAAACAAATTAACCTCGCATCGTCTAGTGCCGAAATATGGTGAAATAATGATTCTGTTAATTAACTTGAGAACGGTTCTAGGCGCTACTGCTACGGTGGCAGTTTCGAATCCCGTCTCGGGCATGGATGTGTGTGATGTCCTTAGGTTAGTTAGGTTTAAGTAGTTCTATGTCTAGGGGACTGATGACCTCAGATGTTAAGTCCCATAGTGCTAACTAACCTAAGGATATCACACACATCCATGCCCGATGCAGGATTCGAACCTGCGACCGTAGCGGTCGCGCGATTCCACACTGTAGCGCCTAGAACCGCTCGGCCACCCCGGCCGCCGACAGAGACAGAGAGAGAGACAGAGAGAGACAGAGAATAGCTGCAAGTTAAGTTCAAATGGTTCAGATGACTCTAACCATTTGAACTTAACTTGCAGCTATTTACTTGCACAGCTCTTTCGAAGTGACAATCGGTATTGTAAACAGAATGAACTATTTTCCTTCACTAAAAAATACGTATATCAGCCACATTTGAGAGTCGGCACAATAATGACTGAAGTTATGCTCTCGTCCACATTGTTGATTATATTTTCTAGTGTTCTGGCAAACTGGAGCTTCAGGCTAATCATTAGTTATGCATGATCCAAATATTATTGTACATTTTCCCTGAATTTTCGTGGGATACGCTGTAATACTGGAAGAGCACCCCCTCATCACCCCTCCTCCCCTTTACACCTCTCGATCCACGGAGCTGCTTGTCAGGGTTTATAGATGTTAGTGAAGAGTTCTAGTGCAGAGCAGTACTGTGTTAATTCTATTGAGTGACTTCACGCAACAGTTAAGACTTCACAGTCGTTTGTAGGTCGGAGCTATTTTGGAACCCACGTACAGCCATTCTCATTCATAAGCCACTGCAAGTAAATGGCGGAAACGTCCTTCCAAAACGGCCGCAGCTGGTACATTTCCCCATAACCGTTGTGGACCGACGAAGCTCATTTCACTCTCTGAGGGTCTGTCGACGCCCACAATTGCAGATTTTGGGCTACCGAAAATCCTAGAACTGTCGTGGAAACTCCATTACACGACGAGAAAGTCACGGTATGGGTTGTATTTACCACATCTACCGTTATCGGGCCTTTTTTCTTCGAGGAAATGCGTGATTCTGGTTTTGTAACTGCTACCGTGACGGGTGAGAGGTACGCCGATATGTTACAGAATCGCATCATCCCCAGCCCGGCTGATTTAGTGTTTTGTCTTTAAGAATAGCAATGCTATCCAGAACTGAAACTTAAAAATGCCTTCATTTGAACAGCCGCATGCACTGACTCTTAGGAAAACTATGTATCGGTCGCAGATCTATGGGTAGCAGGGGCGAGAACGGGGGAGAGAAAAAGAGAGAGATTGATAGATATATAGATAAACAGAGAGAGACAGAGACAAAATGGTTCAAATGGCTCTGAGCACCTTAGGACTTAACTTCTGAGGCTATCAGTCCCCTAGAACTTTGAACTACTTAAACCTAACTAACCTAAGGACATCACACACATCCATGCCCGAGACAGGATTCGCACCTGCGACCGTAGCGGTCGCGCGGTTCCAGACTGTAGCGCCTAGAACCGCACGGCCACCCCGGCCGGCAGACAGAGCGAGAGAGAGAGAGAATTTTCTTCAGAGGTGTTTTTGCAAGAGAATGAACGTCTTTTCGGCGAGATAACATGGATCTTTGTGTGTAAGTCACTATTCTACACTGAAGAGCCAAAGAAACTGGTACACCTGCCTAATATCGTGTAGGGACTATCTGCAAGCACGCAAAATACAGCAACACAACGTGGCATGGACTCGACTAATGTCTGAAGTAGTGCTTGAGGGAACTGACACCATGAATCTTGCAGGGCTGTCCATAAATCCGTCTGAGTACGCGGGGGTGAACAGCACGTTGCAAGGCATCCCAGATATGTTCAATAACGTTCATGTCTGGGGAATTTGGTGACCAGCGAAAGTGTTTAAACGTAGAAGAGTGTTTCTGGAGCCACTCTGTAGCAATTCTGGGCGTGTGGAGTGTCGCACAGTCCTGCTGGAATTGCCTAAGCCCATCGGGATGCACAATGGACATGAATGGATGCAGGTGATCAGACAGGATGCTTACGTACGTGTCACCTGCAGTATCAGACGTATCTAGACGTATCTAGACGTATCAGGGTTCCCCTATCACTCCAACTGCACACGCCCCACACCATTACAGAGCCACCAGCAGTTTGAATAGTCCCCTGCTGACATGCAGGGTCCATGGATTTATGAAGTTGTCTCCATAGCCGTACACGTCCATCCGCTTGATGCAATCTGAAACGAGACTCGTCCGATCAGGCAACGTGTTTCCAGTCATCAACAGTCCAATGTGGTTTGGGGTCCAGGCTAGGCGTAAAGCTTTGTCTTGTGCAGTCATCAAGGGTACACGAGTGGGCCTTAGGCTCCGAAAGCCCATATCGATGACGTTTCGTTGACACTTGTTGGTGGCCCAGCATTGAAATCTGCAGCAATTTGCGGAAGGGTTGCACTTCTGTCACGTTGAACGATTCTCTTCAGTCGTTGTTGGTGCGTTCTTGAAGGATCTTTTTCCGGCCGCAGCGATGTCGGAGATTTGTTTTGCGGGTTCGTGATGTTCACGGTACATTCCTGAAATGGTGGTATGGGAAGTCCCCCCAATTCATCGCTACCTCAGGGATGCTGTGTCCCATCGCTCGTGCGCCAACTATAACACCACGTTCGAACACACTTAAATCTTGATAACCTGCCATTGTAGCAGCAGTTACAACTCTGACAACTGCGCCGGACACTTGTTGCCTTATATAGGCGTTGCCAACCTAGCGCCGTATTCTGCCAGTTTACATATCTGTGTATTTGAATACTCATTCCTGTACCAGTTTCTTTGACGCTTCAGTATACTTTCAGTGGACTAATGAGTATCCATCTCTGCTTATTAGGATAAACAGAGTAATTTCACTACGATGTGGAAGAAAAATTGCTATTAAACTTCCAGTTTCCAGCACCTTGATAGTCTTTTCTCGACGTATTACATAGCTAGGTGGAATGAACTCGCATTCGGGCGGACGACGGTTAAAACTGCATTCTGCAGTGCTGGTTTAGGTTTTCCATGATTTCCGTAAATTGCTCGAGGAAAATATCGGGAGGGATCCTTTCCAAGGACACGGCCGATTTCCGTTTCCATCCTTGACCCCTGTCTCTAACGAATTTGACGCCGACGGGACGTTAAACCATAATCCTCCTTCCTTGGTTCAAATGGTTCAAATGGCTCTGAGCACTATTGGGTCTTAACATCTGAGGTCATCAGTCCCCTAGAACTTAGAACTACTTAAACCTAACTAACCTATGGACATCACACACATCCATGTCCGAGGCAGGATTCAAACCTGCGACCGTAGCGGTCACGCGGTTCCAGACTGATGCGCCTAGAACCGCTCGGCCTTATCGGCCGGCCCTCCTTCCTTCTTCGTCGTATTATTTAACGAGTTCACCTGGAATGACTGTGTGTCTCGTAAGTCCTAATAACCATCATTATCACTATTCGTTACAGATTATTCTGCAGTTCACATTTAAGTGTTTGGCAGAGGGTTCTAAGAACCATTTTATACTATTTATCACGAGTGAAGAGTGAACACTAAATCTTTCCGTGCGGACTTTGATTTTTGTTGTTTTATTAGTAATGTAATTTCTCTCTATGTAGGCGGGTGTTAACGAAATGTGCTTTCAGAGTAGAAAGTTCGTGCTTGTAATTTCGTAAAAAAAATCTCGCTGCAACGAAAACGAATTTGTTTCATTGATTTCCACCTCATCTAGCATATCTGTGAAATTCTCTTCTCTATTTCGTGATAATACAAAACGAGCAGTCTTTCTTTGGACTTCTGCGATGTCCTCCGTCTGTCGTATGAGTACAGATCCTACACAGCGCAGCAATATTCCAAAAGAGTTTGGTATCCGCGTCTGCGTGATTTCAGGTGTGCCGCAGGGGAGTGTCATAGGACCATTGCTATTCACAATATATATGAATGACCTTGTGGATAACATCGAAATTTCACTGAGGCTTTTTGCGGATGATGCTGTAGTATGTCAAGATGTTGTAACATTGGAAAATTGTACTGATATGCAGGAGGATCTGCAACGAATTGACGCATGGTGCTGGGAATGGCAATTGAATCTCAATGTAGACAAGTGTAATGTGCTGCGAATACACAGAAAGACAGATCCTTTATCATTTAGCTACAATATAGTAGGTCAGCAACTGGAAGCAGTTAATTCCATAAATTATGTGAGAGTAGGCATTAGGAGAGATTTAAAACCGAGTGACCATATAAAGTTAATCGTTGGTAAAGCAGATGCCAGACTGAGATTCATTGGAAGAATCCTAAGGAAATGCAGTCAAGGAAGTAGGTTACAGTACACTTGTTCACGCACTTGTAACCTCCCAAAAGAAAAAATAATTATATCATTCACATTCAGTGTAACCTCCCAACAAATTATTATTCCGTAACCTCGCAATAATAACGTGATTAACCTCCTAATAAAAAATGTGACTCATATATAACCTTTCAATAATTAACTGACTGTGAATCTAAACTGGTAAATTTGGACGTCAGCAGTGCTGCGCCATGGCCCTGAAAGATCATACTGAATAAATTGAAAATTCTTACCTCAATGAAGTTGCCGGATAACGCGTATATGTCTGCTCCTCTAAGAAATTTTTCTGGCACAGCCGAGTGCAATGCTGGCCGATAGATTTGTCATGTATAAAAGGAAGCAACTGATTTTTCTTTATGATATTCGGGATGACTATGGACTGCAAAAATTAGTAAATTCATTAAATTCAAATGAATGATTGTCAAAAAAGTTAATTTTATAAAAAAGGCTATTATTAAATAGATTTTTTTTAATTACATGAGACTTGATATAACAATAGTACAAATTTTGTTGTAACAAACTACATATGTGCGCGGCTGCTTTTACCTTATACTACCTCGCTCAGGCACCGCCATCGCTCCCTACGACCGGCCCAGCCAACTCGATGCACCAGACTGCTCGCTACTACCACTACTGCTGACACTGCTCTTACTGCAGCCAACACTGCTCTCTGGTCTGCGATTCTCTTATAGCTTACACATCGAAGGCAGCGCGTGAGCAATCCATCGAAATTACATCTACTCGAGTGCGCTAGCAATAAATTCCTTAGTCATGGACCTCTGACGTAGTCATGGACCTCTTACACACTGCTTGAATACTGTTCACCGGTGTGGGATCCATTCCAGATAGGGTTGATAGAGGAGATAGAGAATATCCAAAGGAGAGCAGCGCGCTTCGTTACAGGATCATTTAGTAATCGCGAAAGCGTTACGGAGATGATAGATAAACTCAAGTGGAGGACTCTGCAAGACAGACGCTCAGTAGCTCGGTACGGGCTTTCGTTGAAGTTTCGAGAACATTCCTTCACCGAGGAGTCAAGCAGTATATTGCTCCCTCCTACGTGTATCTCGCGAAGAGACCATGAGGATAAAGTCAGAGAGATTAGAGACCACACAGAGGCATACCGGCAATCTTTCTTTACACGAACAATACGAGACTGGAACAGAAGGGAGAACCGATAGAGGTACTCGAAGTACCCTCCGCCACACACCGTCAGGTGGCTTGCGGAGTATTAATGTACATGTAAATGCCAATAATGCCATTGAAACGAAGGACGCGGAAACAACGTCGCTGGCAGCTAGCGAACTGGTTGGGGCGGCCGCCGACAGAGCGCGTCCACGCCGTGTTTGTTGGAGAGAGCGTCTCTGGTGTCCGAGGTGAAAAGGTAAGGCCGCCGCCGACTCAATTCTCCTGTGTGTTTTCTTGTTTAGATACCAGATCTGATAATATTCTGACACACACAGACGGCTGCTTGTATAGGGGTCTCTCTCCCTCCCCCCATCTCTCTCTCCCTCCCTCCTTCTCTCGCTTCCTGTTTGCTCTCTTGACGTATTACGTACGCTGTTGACGATTCTGGGTTGTGTATGGTTTCGATTGGTTTAGTTCTTCGGGAATTACATCACTCGCTGTGGACAACTTGATACGGCTCGCACAGAGTACGATGTATTCTCCAAGTTTACGAGTTCATACTTTTAAACACGTACTCCAGCAACGAGTTGTAAGAAGGACGACGGTCGGACGGTGTAGTGTAGGCATCTTCTAAGTGTTTTGTCGATAAAACACACTCTTTGGTTCGCCTTCCCCATGTGATGGTTACAATTTAAGTTGGTCGTTAGGTGTTCAGTTGAATCGACAGCCTTTAGGTTTGTATGCTTTATTGTGTAACCAAAACTGTATATTTTAATACTCACGTAGAGGACCTCACAATTTTATGTTGTTCAGGGTCAAACACCAATTTTTGCTCCGTGCAGGTATCTTATTTAAATCATTCTGGGCCTGCCTCTGGGCGCTACGGTCGCAGGTTCGAATCCTGCCTCGGGCTTGAATGTGTGTGATGGCCTTAGGTTAGTTAGGTTTAAGTAGTTCTAAGTTCTAGGGGACTGATGACTTCAAAAGTTAAGTCCCATAGTGCTCAGAGCCTTTTCAACCATTTTAAATCATTCTGTAATTCGTTTTGGTATTCTGATGACTATACTGCCCAGTAAACGACAGCTTCCTCTGCAGGAAATCAAAGTGGGCTGTGCAGATTAGATTGTGTCCTAAGTCGTTTGCACAGATAAACAGATGTCGAACGTCTTCTGCAAACGTTTTAACTTCTAAATTATTATAACTGAATAATATCTGGTTACTTGAATGAAAACTTTTGGGCGAGAGAATTCACTTCCCCAGTATTTTTAACACAAATATCTCCCACACTACCAGGTATTACTTTTATTCCTGTTTGAATCCTCAAGTCCACAAAGCAAAATGATTAATGGTGTTTAAAGGGCAGTTACAGAATTCGTAATCGCACTCTGTCTGACTCTCGAAGTCGAAGTCAACACCTGGAATAAAATTTCTGTGGACTCGGTCATCGTAGACTCTAAACATTCTCAAATAGTCAGAGGCACAACCGTACGCCGTAGGGAAGCCGTCTTGGGTGCCATGACTACTCACTCTGCATCACGGGAATCAGTGTGCAAGTTGTGTACAAATTTTGATAAAAGTCCAGAAATTAATCTACAAATCAAAGCATAAACGACCGTGGTGCAGGTTTTAATTAATTCCCAGGATGCAAAGTTCCCTACCAGTTCCGACACACCAAATAATGTCCCAAGCCGCATACAAGAGATAAGATATAACAACGAAAGAATTAAACGTACCTTTTCCATTCATGAAATTATATTTTTCCGTAAATGATCTTCATAGCTATATTTCAGTATACATCATCCTTTTGTATGAGATGAAATTTTATCATAATTAATCAAATTACATTCCGTAGTCAAAATGGAAGTTTCCAACAATGTTGCTAATCACAGTTCAGTCAGAAGTAAGTACGTTCATACTACACGTAAAGTTCCACATTATTTACACAGAGTTTTTATGTCACGAGTCAGAGATAATCTCTCTCTCCCTCTCGCAGTCGCAATGAGTCTTTGATCCATATAGACGACTTGCACAAGCGCGCATACAGGTTTTCGTTGACAAAGATAAAGTGATGGGGACAGGGTGGTACCACAACTTCTTCCGAAAGTATTTCGTGCACGTTTAAAATAGGCAATCCAACATTTCATCCACACCGGTGGTGGCGTGAGGGGGCGGGGCATCATGTGTAAGCTGGGTTGCCTATCGTAAGGTGCATGAGATAGTTTCTGGGACACTTTTATTTTGCCCAGTCTGTAGAAAACTGGAATCATCTTGCGATACACTGTCAACAGTAGTCATTAGCTCATATGAATAAAGACCCAGCTGTGTTTGACAAGGACGACATTTTCTGAATTCGTGCTCGTTATACCTCAATGTGTCTTCGAGGTATTTCATAATGTTGGAATACAGTATATGTTGCCAAATAGAAGGTAGATGAAGATGGGCCCTCATTGGACGAATATAAGCCTGAGGAGTGGCGTTATGAGCGACAATTATTGTATTTACGAAAGGACACTGCGCTCTATTAGCTATCAAAATGCCACTCCAACTGTAAGAGAGCTTTATGTTATTGCGGAACGAACAAAAAACTTCATTGACATCAACACCACCTCTATGTGCATTCAGTACTGTTTCTTGACAACATAACTGTATAGTCTACGCCTTTGGATCCATTTCTTCAACCAAATATTTCTTTTATTCTTAACTTTTCGTTTTTCGTCAAGATTTTTTCAATAAGAATAATTATGTAACAACTGTGGCTGTTGCTCTGGTTCTTAAGCATGACACTATAAACTTCTGCTTGCCTATGTCACTACGCGACTGGTGGAAACTCTTTTGCGGGGGACTGTAACAATGTGAATCCTGCGACACTGACGAGGACAGTATACATACTAGTAGAATGTGATGAATGCAATCATCCAAGAACAGCTACATTGAACAGTGTTTAAAAAATTAACCATTATCTTTCTCTTAGAGTAGCTCTAATTTCCTTTAGTAGGTCCGTTGTCAGGTATATCTGCCATTTCGTCCGTCTTTGTATCTTTATAAAAGGTAACTTCTAAATTTGGGAATATTTTCTTACGTTTCATTATTCATGTATATAAATGGATTTTTTAAAAAAATTTAATTGCTTTTTCTGTAAAGGTGGTGTCAGACTAATGTACTTTCTTGACTGCTTAGTTGGTTCAATTAGGTTTAATATTTTGTAATAGTCAGAGCAGTGTCTTGTTTGTATTATTACGTGAAATAATTGTATGTGGTAAAATGGGATCTGCGTGAAATCAAATAAAATGAAAAAGAAGTGCACCTGCATATCGGTATTTCGACACGTGCAAACACTATCATTTTGAAGGCACAAATGCAGAGAGATAACTGTGTGCAAGTAAATTTAATAACTCGGTGTGCAAAGCATATGCGGAAACATAACACACACACACACACACACACACACACACACACACACACACATATGCACACGCACGCACTGTAAACGCTAGCGCCACCATACAGCCAAAGATAACCAAAGCAATAGTGAATATTAACACCCAAGAAATGAGTTAGCATTAGCTCTGTCCCTCCGTTTCCTGAACAGGGACAGAACAGGATTCCTCGCAGGATTTAAGAAAACACGGCATCACTTTTTATAATTAATATTCACAATCGATAACTTCTGAAATTGGTCATCTTTGGTTGGGTGGTGGTGCTTGTATTTTCAGTGTGTGTGTGTGTGTGTGTGTGTGTGTTTCCGCATACACTCTGCATATCGAGGTTTCAAATTTCCTTACACTCCTTTATGGCACTGCATTTCTGCCTTGAAAATGACAGGGTGTGCGTATGTCAAAATATCGCGGTTGCACTCCCAGAAGCAATTCGAACGTTTTATACGCAGCCAGAAGCTCAGGTTTCACTTTCGCAGGTACCTGCAACAGCTGCCTGAAACTAACTTGCCCAAGCGACTTGCGGAAGTAAACATGCGCAAGTACCGGGTAGTTATAAAGTGCAGCAACTCACAAAGGACCAGTGTGGACTGTAATTATCTTATGCCAAGGAAACTCGGTAGATGTTCGAATGCGTTAATGCGGAACCGGTTTACCCTAGAAGAAAATTAGTTCAAATTTTGGCCACAAGGTGCAAATTTGA